>NC_068331.1:22835569-23142219 GCF_000147395.1 Oryza glaberrima | reverse complement strand
TGGTGGATTTGCTACGCGCTGTGGGTTATGCTCGCGTTTGGGGGATCGGGAAATTCGGGTTTGCAGGCATCCGATCCGAGCGCTCGCCGTGATTTCTCTTCTCTTCCCCTGCAGGAATCGAGGTCTCGTAACTAAGTCATAATAATGGCTGATGAACTGGTGACGCCATCGCAATATAGTTCATCTTGTTTCCAGCAACATAAGGGCGGGCTGGTTTTGGATGGATATTTAACTTGTTTGCAACTACATATGGCCTTGTTTTACTGGATTGAGGAGCTAGAATTTGAGTGCTCAGTTGGAATAGCTAGCCGTGTAGATGATCGCTTCTCTGTGGATGGATTTTTCTCGCTGTGCTACGAATGCACAGTAATTTAGTACTACATGGTTATGGCCAAATGTTTTGTATGATTAATCTCATCACATCCTAAGCTGACAAACTAGTTGACAGACACAACATTTTTCCTGCCCAGCATCATCACACAAGCACACTCGTCCGTTTTTCTAGGACCAGACAGTTTGCCAATACAAATAATTTCATTGTTAGGTAAGGTGATAGCTCACATGCTATGCATAATCTCATTTTTTCTTTCTGGCAAGGCACTTCCATTGTTGGCTCAATATAGTTATCCTCCTTTGACCCAGTTAACTTCGCTCCTTTGTTTCCTTGCTGTGTGTCAGTTAGCTCTTCTGGTTAGCCGTCAAATGATGGTGTTCGTGTCTTCTATTAATTGATTTAATTACTGGGTATTTTATGTTAGTGGACTTCTAAGAAAGCAAAGTTTTTATGTTCTGTTGAAACAATAACAGTCAGAGCTTAACTTTCATTTTTTCCCATTAAAAAAAATACAGTGCATTGTTCAATATTCAATATGAGTTTTAATACTCAACACATTTGTTGAATTGACTTAGTAATAATGGTCGACAATGCTATTAAGAAACTGCTAAGTTCTTCTTTTCTTCTTGCTCATACAGTTCTTGAAACATAAAGATCAGAAGGCATTGTATTCAGCTCTCGAGAGACTAAAAGAAGGTATCATTCAGGAATATCTTCAGTTGCTTATTTTCGATATTGTTAACCGGACTTCAATATATAAACATGGTACATCTGTTGTAGAATTTCACTTATTTTGGTTAAACAAAAATATTCAAAATAGCTGCTTACGGTATACTTGTATTTCACAAAATTTATGCTATTTCATTTAAAATTTTATTTCTTTAACGTCTTATCTAATTGAGTGTCTACATATGCAGAGTTAATGCTTCTGGGATTCATTTCCTTTGTCCTGAGCCTCTCTGAAGGTTTCATTGTTGGTATTTGTGTTTCGGAAAATGCTATGCATTTGATGCTTCCATGCAAGAAAGAGAGTTACCAGCTTTCAGAAGGTGTTAAGCTTTGCAAGAAAAAGGTTAGGGATATACACCATTATCGAATATTAAGGATTCCTTTTCTTGGAAATGAAAATAGTATCTGATTGTTTTTCTTGCAACTTTTTTGTGGGAAATTGTTTCTTGAAAGTGGATGCCTGGTTCTATGATGTTTGAAATTCCATTCTGGCATACAAATTACACATTGTTGTTTAGCAAAACCTTGTGCCAATTTTGTTTTGCAGAACTGTTTCAATAAACATTGTAACAAAACAGGTTTGCTCTGTTTTAGGGTGAAGTTCCCCTGTTATCAGTGGAGGCATTGCATCAGCTGCACATCTTCATATTTATACTTGGTTTGGTCCATGTTGTGTTCTGTGCTACAACAATATTACTTGGTGGAGCGAAGGTATATCTGCATAGATAAGTCTCTGTGATATGTGACCATGCTTCCATTGATTAATCTTTGCCTGGTTAAACTTTGTAGATAAGAAAATGGAAGCTTTGGGAGACAGAAATCCAACAGGAAATGCAACAGAAATGTGTGTGTTATTTCCCTATTCTTTGCTTCTGTTTTTAAATAACTTATGTTCCAAAATAAAATATAATTATAAAAGATAAAGATACACAATTTTCTTGAATGCATATTGAAGCGTAGAAAGGGTCAGCTTTCACAAGATAGTATTACCTTCACTGATTTAAGTTAGAACATACTCTGTAACCTTGCACATCCCCTCAGCTTATGTTTTCCCATGTTTTTTGTATTTTGTCCTAGTTATTCACACTGGCTTGTTCCTGCCATCCTTTGGTTTCAAGGTGTTTTAAGGCATAAGCATATATTGATAAGCCATTTGCATGCGACTGAACACCTTTCAGTTTCTTTTTAACCATTGTCATTGTCACTGAAATTCAGTTACCATAGGAGGAAGAATTCAGTTCTCATAAATTTCTTAATTGTGACTGCATGATTGCATCATTGTCTGTCCATAACCTATAGGTGGGTTAAGTTATGACTTATGCGTATTGGTCACATAACCTCTTTTTTCTACCGAGCTGGCTTCAGAGCACTTTAGCATAATAGCTCAATATGCTTGGATGTTCATGCTTCTCATCTGACACTGAAAAATGGATTTGTGCTTATTCCAATGCCTGTACCTATAACCTATGTTTGCTAATTGAGTTTTCCATTGCATAAACCACATAAGCACTTTGCATTATGCCAAACAAGTGAAATGGCTTCAAATTCCAGTAGTGTGTTGCTTGTACAAGTTTGTTCACTGTTATGCCACTTTCTCCTGATGACCCTTTTTGTCTTTAGATATACTTACTGATGAGCAATTCCTTTGGTCAAATATTAGTTTCTTTTTGGTTGATACCCAGGATTAATCATTCATGAAGAAGGCAGTCACCACGACATGCATAAACAACATATTGGAATGTCCAATTTTTGCAGTGTTTCTTAATGATGTTAATGCACCACGCTCTGATTATTCCCTTTCCAGACTTACTAGTTACTACCATTAGGAAGTTCTGTATAAAAGATCATGTCTCCATTTTCCTGTTAGAAGCACTAGGCTGCTAACACTTTAACATTTTCATTCGTTGTGTAATGATCTCATTTTTATTGGAGAAATTGGTTGTAGTACAACAAAGAGATGCTACACCTGGGCGTATTGCACATAATCAACAGGGTGAATTTGTCAGTGAGCGAACAAAGGGGTTATGGATGAAGCTGGCTGTTGTAAGCTGGATAGTAAGTCATCTGCCAAATCTTTTGTGCTTTCTCATTTCATATATTTTGGAATGTGGATATCTGCATGCTGCCATGGCCGTAAGTTGATCCAAATCATGATTGATGTAAATAAGCAATGATTATATCATTGCACGAATTGCATGCCACAGTGCCATTAAAGTATGGAAAGTATGCAAAAAAATGCTATCTTTCAAAGTGGTCACATGTCTGATGTTCATATTGGATCAATACATTCAGTAAACATTCTTTATTATATAGTTAAATGCTTTCCGCAAGACATTGTTTCCTACCATTCTCCTACTATGTTCTATGTATGTGTTTATTGCAATGCTCATGATGTTTGCTTACTGTCTTCAGTAGTGCCTCATGTATCTATAACTTTACGAAGGTGTTTTTTTCTAAAAGCTTTTATCTACATATATTGCAGATTGCTTTCTTTAAGCAGTTTCATGATTCTGTGAGTAAATCAGATTATAAAGCACTTAGATCAGCATTCGGCTTGGTAAGACACATCATTTATTTCAAGCCTTGCTCATTGATTTACATCGCTATTGAAGCGAACAGGGTGCTTTTGTTTTCACAGAAACATTTCCCAAGTCATCCATCCTTCAATTTCTACAAGTACTTGATTCGTGCTCTTGAACATGACTTTAAGAGAGTAGTTGGTATCAGGTTGGTGTTTTCATAGAACAGTTCTAACCTTTGACTTAAATTTGTACATGACGTTAATATTAGCTAGTTGTGTGCAGCTGGTACATGTGGCTTTTTGTCATCCTTTTCCTATTGCTGAATATAAACGGTTAGTCTACATGTCCCCTTGATTCATTGGATCCAGTATAGTGGTATACAGTAAATGATTAAAATGGCATGGTATCTTCTTATTATTACCAGTACATGCTTTATTTGAACACTACCATTGGTGGCTTGTGAATAACATGGTGTTTCTGCATTGTATGCTACTATCCTTGTATGAATTAGCATGCCATTTGCATATCAACTTTAGGATTCAGAAAGTGGTATCAGTTCTCTTATGGAGCAAGGTTTGTAATAGTTTTCTGTGGGGTGTAATGCTCTTCATCCTTTGATTATTGTCCAATGCAGGATGGCATACATACTTCTGGTTAGCTTTCTTGCCTCTGTTTGTAAGTCAAACTTTCTCCTTTTGACATGGGTTCCGTTGAATTCATATACTCTACTTCCTGCTATCTACTTTAGAATTCTTCCTTTTTTGGTGAGACATCTACTTTTAAATTCTGACTCAAATCTACATTAGCTGTTATTTTTGAAAAGTAAACATAGAATGAATTTATATCTGAATGAGGCACTTCTTGATAATGGAGTAAAATTGCAGCTCCTGCTTGTTGTTGGTGCAAAGCTAGAGCATATTATTACCCGATTAGCTCAAGAGGCAGCAGCAGTGGCATCATTATCACACGGAACAGAGAGAACTCCTTATGTAAAGCCATCGAAGGAACATTTCTGGTTTGGCAGACCTGAAATTGTCCTCAACCTGATCCATTTCATCCTGTTCCAGAACTCTTTCGAGATTGGTTTTTTCATCTGGGTCTTGGTATTGTCCATTGCGCTCTCCCACTTCAACTGCAAGCATTTAATGATTATGACTTCGCAGAATCGCAGCTAATAAAGGAATCACTCGACAGGTAACATTCGGGTTCGACTCGTGCATTATGGAGAAGAAGGTGTACGCCATTTCTAGGCTTGTTATTGGGTCAGTAAAAATTCTGAATTACCTGCAAGATTCGTTCTTTCTCACATGCATAGTCCTGCTAGCACAATAAGAGTTGGAACATTACTTATCCGTTGACCTTTTATGCCCTTAGTTCTACTAAATTACTTAGAGTCGTCTTGATAATGACTAATTATTTGCTGTTTAATGCAGTGTGCTCATCCAAGTGATCTGCAGCTACGTCACTCTACCACTATACGCCATCGTTACACATGTAGGCTCCAGAAATAATTCTCTCTTCTGACGGTCCGTTTGGTTGGAGGGAGTTTTTAGGAGGGATCGGGAGTTTAGAGGGATGAGGTTATTAAGTGTTTTGTTTGGTTAGGAGACATGAGAATTTTGGTGGGATGGGGATAAGGAATTGAGGAAGGAACTCCCTCCTTTTCAATACCTGGTAGGGGTAGGTAATTGGGAGGGAATTCCTCTTTTATTTTATCTAAGCAAATCTCAGCCATCCGTTTTTATTAATGATTTAATTTTCAACTAAACTCCCTATCAATATCCATCACCTCTACCAAACAAGATATTGGGATTAAAAATCAAATTCTCATCTTAATCTCATCATCAATTCGCTCGTGTAAACTCCCAATCTCCTTCTGAAGGTTTTTTACTACTTCATGAAATGTTTCACTTTTACTGCTCTCTGACGATGGCGTTCCCAGATGGACGGAGGCATCAAGCTGCAAGGGATTGGGTCGGGCCTGCACGAGTCCGTCGCGGGGTGGGCCCTGGACGCCCGGAGGAAGAAGGAGGAGCAGCAGTCGTCCCACGGCGGCGCCACCACCGGCGCGACGGAGGGGAGCAATTACAGGAGCGACCACTTCGGGGCCTCGCCGCGCAGCGCCCTGGCGCCGCCGCCACCACCTTCCCCCGACCTGGTCGAGATCGTCTCCGTCGCCGCCGCCGACGACGACGGCGACGACAGCCGCCACCGTAGGTGATGATTGACGAAATTATATTCATTGTGTCGGGGGCGGCGATGATCGATCTCTGCTGCATATGCGTCCGTCGCATCATGGATTCGTACGTCAGGGCTGTCTGTAACGTCAGCGTCGGCGCTAGCTGCCGACGGGACGCGTCGTCCGCCGCCGGCCGAGCCGGCAGGAAGGCAGGCGCGTTATGACATGTCGTGTGAGACGCCACAACGCTTGTTGGCTGGCCGGCGCTGGCCTGGCCTGGCTTGGCTTGGCTCGTGTTTTCTTTCTGTGTCGTCCCCGGAGCCCACATAGACACACTCGCGCGGCAGGTGTTCCTGATGGAAACGCCTCCGTAACTCCGTTTTGTAATAAGAAAATAATCCTGTAAAGACTAAAGACAAGGTAGAAGCAGAATGAGCCTGTGTGGTTGTATATATGCATGTAATTATTATTTCCTCCTTCTCAAAATGTTATTATCTAGGATAGCATTTGAATGATCTATCTTAATATAATGAATCTTTGTATATGATATATATCAATTCTCATACTAGATAGTGCTCCGTCTTTTTGAGACGGAGGTAGTATTTCACCTGGACTCTCTCTAACCTGTGCAGGCATGTACATTGTAGGTAACGGTTTCTTGTTTGATCGATGGTGCATTGCTAGCTGCTGCACGTGGTGATCGATCTGATAAAAAAAGCTACGGATGGCTTCAAGCTTTGTCATGGCGAAAGCTAGCTGCTCGTCATCACAATTCACAGGTGCATAGCGCGTAACCCCTCCTTTCGCTTTATTATTTCCTAGTACAAATCCTCCATCCGTCTCATTTTAAGTGTAGCCATGATTTTTCATGTCCAACTTTAAACATTTATCTTATTTATTTTAAAAAAAAAATGAAAAACATAAGTCACGCACAAAGTTATATTTATGTTTTATCATCTCATAATAATAAAAATACTAACTATAAAAAGATTTTAAATAATACGAATGTTCAAAGTTGATACAGAAACTCATAGTTGCACTATTATGAAGGTAGTATATGCCGCCGTTGTCGCCGCCTGCCCTGCCATCGCCGGCGGCCGGCCGGACGGACGCTTCCGTGCGTGCTTCCCAATTATTGCCGACTCGACGTCGGCCGGATTATTGGGCCGGGGACGACGGCGAGGCGCCGTCTCGTCGTCGTCCCTGATCGATGCCCAGATCGAAACATCTCGGCGGCACGTACGGCCGGCCGGCCGGCCAGCCGCCGTGCGCGCCTGCGGCTGGGGCAGGCATGCATCGATCATGTCAGGGACGACGACGACACGGCATGGTGGCAGAGGCGAGCGAGACGGGTCTATAGCTCTACTAGGCCTGGCTCTATATATAGCTAGGCGTCGTCGTCGTCTAGCTAGCTTAGCTGAAGCCTATCAAGTACTGGACGATCGACAGACTTGAGGCTTCATTGCGTGCTAGCTGCCGGCCGGCCGGTATGTACGTTTCGATCGATCGATCGATCGATTGGTTCGTCGTCGTGGCTACTACTCCAGCTATGTAGCGTTAGCTGCAACACCTTTCTGCATCCATCCATGCTTTGCATGTGGTCGGTGGCCGATGCCGTAGCGTGCAGTGGTAGACATATGCATGCACGCATGCATACTATGCTACAAGAATATGCTATACGAACGGAACATGCATGCGTGGTACAAGCGTAGACGCTCACATCTTCAAAGCGTGATTAACGGTTTCTCAAAATTCCAATCACAAATGTTAAAATAACTCTCCAACAGATAGCCTGAAATCAGCTTGACTCTAAGATAAAAATATGAGCTACCCCCAAACTACCAATAAACTGTTCTTCCCCTCATCCTGCATTCGCGCGATTGATTTGGTAGAGAGTTGATTGGGAACGAGCACGGCGCTTTGACTTGTGGAGAGTGAGACTTTCATGGGGAAATGAGCTTAGTAACGGAGGTAGCTCTTGAGCAGGTTGGCCGACTATCTGGGCTCTGTCACTGTGCCTCCATTACCGACTACCATCAATATGTACAAAAATTGAGCGATTGCCATGAAATGCTATTAGCCATGCATCCAGGTTGGAGGACAACTACGTTAGCTCCATCACAGAAGGAACTCCAATTCTTAAATAGATTATTACGAGATCGTTGGAGAGCGACTTTTTCAACCAAAACCCCCTCATTTTAATATTGGGAGAGAGATGTTTAGGGAAAACGGCTGACCATGCTCTTATAAACCTGCACACGCACATATTCGAAAGACTATATGGGTATATTTTGAAATTGGCAAAGCGCTACAAGAATATTCTAGTAGCAAACACACTTGCAAACATACCTGCTATACCTACGCTCGATCGGGGTTCAAGCTTCTCCTCCGTCCTAAAATGTAGCTATTTCTAGCACAGTACTTTGTCCTAAAATGAAGCTATTTTTCTACCTACCTTCTCTTCTCAACCAATCACAACCATTCTTTTTCACCTACTTTCTCTTTTCAACCAATCACACATATTTTTCAATCATTCTCACCTACTTTCTTAATACCCGTGCCAACCTAAAAAATGCTTACATTTTGGGACGGAGGAAGTAAATGATTTGGGCATAGTGTGCAGCTAGGCAGGGTACTCTACAACGTAGCTATAGAGGTTGATTGAACGGAGTGGGGGGAAGGGAGGGAGGGACAGCGTACGTACGTTACATGCCATCGTCCACATGGATGGGCCATATTTGTGCGAGATGCACAAGCAACCTAGAGAGAGAGCCAGCCAGCCAGCGTGCGTGCATATGCACGTAGTACTAGTACACTAACGCATATTCTTTCCTTCCCTAGCTAAGATAGATAGCGTGGCATCTCGATCTGCGTCTAGAGAGCTACTCCAGCTAGCTTAGCCTGATCTCTCTCACTCTCTCTGCGTTGATCTTTTCGATCCATCCATCCATCGATCATTAGCTACCTACCTCCCTCTCTCTCCCCCTCCATGCTTGGAGGAATCCATCCATGCATGCTCAAAGTGATTCGGAGTAGCTTCATGCATGGGCTACATATACCTTGGCCCAATTTGTACCTTTTTTTTAAAAAAAAAGAGTACTCGATTGAGTAGTTTACTCTCTCTGCCCCCATAAAAAACTAACATAGTACCGAATGTGTATTAAGATGTGTCACATCCGGTACTAGATTTGATTTTTTAGGAGATGGGGGAGTATATTAATTACAAGATGTTTTAATTTTTTAAATTGAAACTTCCTTCTTTTCAATATATTTTATAAAAAAGTAATATAGTACTAAAATATATTTAATATTAGATGTAAAATATGGGCTTGTTCACTTTGCTACCATTTTTAACCTTACCAAATTTTAGTAAACTTGCTAAAAAAGTGGCTACATTTAGTTTGCAGCCAAATTTTGGTAACTATATAAAAAATCCTGCTAAAATTTTGGTAAGGTGTCAAAGTGGTATCAAAGTGAAAATGATATCAAAGTGAACAGGCCCTATATCATATTATGTATGTGGGTGCTTGATTTCTGGTTGCCGGCGCCTCCACCGCTGCCGATGCTTCCGTAGCCATGCAGCAGCAGCTGCACCGCCGCCACTGCCGATGTGGCTACCATCGGCGCCACCTACAAAAAGGCCGGCAAGTTCGGGAGATGAGAGAAATTAGAGATTTGATTTTCAATAGAACATGTACGTACGCCACCTGCTGCTTGATTCTTTCTTTCTCGTTCCAGATCTGGGGCTTCCCAGTTCAATTGCTTGATAGAGATGAAGATTTGGGATACATAAGAAGATGAGATAAGAGAAAAGCCTCGTCAGGGATTTTTGTTTTTTTTTTTTTTTGCAAAATTCCTTAACCATGATGCTAGCCATTGGATTGAGATCGGAAGGATGCCGTTGCATGAGTGCATGTGTGCACATGATACATTGCCCCTAATAAAAATTGAACGTCCTCACCTAAATGTTTTCATCCGCGGCATCCCAAGTCCAACACACAAAAGTCATTCAGAGTCCATATCAAATAACACAAAAAATTTAAATCGGTTAGTATTACACCAGGAGAAGTTGCATATACAACATACAAAAATTGGTTACAAAATTTCCTTGAATTAGATCCTAAATACAAGAGTTGATAAAGGCAGACAAAGAAAAAGAAAACCCAAATCGAACAAAAATCTAGCTACCATATCTCGCAAGAGATACGAGCGGCATGAGTTTGCCATCGTCGAGCTTCAGCCGCCGCCGCGGCCTTCGAGCTGCCACCACCGCCTCCCTAAGGTCAGATCCGACTATGAGGGGTGCGGAGTGGCCGCTGGCGCTGGGGCTGGCTCGGTCGAGCTGCGTCGCCGCCGCCCGCCACCTCCTTTAAGGCTAAGATCCGTTGAGGGGAGGGGAGGGGAGGGGAGGCAGAGCGGCTCATAGTGAGGGGAGGGGAGAGGAAAAGTAAAACTAGGGTTAGTGTTTTTGGACACCAACGGTTCTGATGGATTTGGAACTGACGCGGCTCATAGTTGTTTTGGGTGCCAGGCGCCAGCTGCTATCCAATGCCTGCTACAGGACTACAGGGTCGACACTCTACACACATGAATGAATGATACGAAGAACACGTGTGACATCTAGCTAGGAGATGCAATTCAATTAGCTACTCCTAAAAGAAAAAAATATATAAAAATATGGGACCACCTATATATTTGTCGACAAATTTTCTCCTAAAAAATTGACAGATATAATTATAGTACAATCATAGTGTACTGTAACTTATATGTAATTACACTGTACCTTGCATGTAACTACAGTGTAACCTGTATATAAGTTTCACATAATTTTGAATCGTTAAATCTATTACAAGATTTGTTTTGGTGAGAAAGAAAAAAATCACAGCACACACATATGTGTAAGGATTTGTTCCCATAACCTCCATTTTACCGAAATAACATATTACAGAGAGATTTTTGAAAGTTACATACAAGTTACACTATTGTTACAGTGTAATTACATGCAAGTTACAGTGTAATTACACTACGATTATACTGTAATTACATCTGTCATTTTTTGGGAGAAAATTTGTCGACAAATATATAGCAAAATCGTAAAAATATAGATTGGTGTCAGCATGGCATGGGCTGTGGCTATCTCGTTTGCGTGAGTATGTGTCTCTTGGATCCAGAGTTAACAGTGGGCCCAATGCCTGTCTGTGGGCCCCCAACACACCAAGACAGCTCTCTCAGCCTCTCCTTCCCCTTCCCCACACAATCATCTGAACAAGAAAAATATTTCTTAGGATATTATTACAGCTGGGGATCTAGGGGCAGCCTAATGTTCACGTGTGGTGCAACGGATTTTGGATAAATGACTCAGCTGAGTTTTTTTTTTTTCACTTTCCTAACTCATCTCTTGTTTTACACATTTACGCTTTTCAAACAAGTAAACGGTGTATTTTTTAAAAAAAAAAATCTATACAAAAGTTGCTTTAAAAAAATCATATTAATCTATTTTTAAAAAATTAGCTAAAATTTAATTAATAATGTGTTAATGCATACGTTATTTTGCCCGAACACAAGTTTAAAGCAATATATACGCACAAGTAATTATCCTTCATTTTGGATATTGGACTTCATCATGATTTAGCAGTTGGAGGTGGCGCTAGCAGTCTGCCATATATACAAGAAAATCAGAGAAATAATCAAATATAAGGTCATGAAAATTAACCGTATTTCCAAATAAAAGATATTAAGAGCAAGTTCAATATGCAGTTGCCTTGTACCAGCTAGGTTTATTGTTGGATTTGGCATAAACACCCTTCTCATCCATGGACCACCTTATCTACTGCTTCCACATGTCAAATCACCATTAATCACATTTCACCTTGATCGTTGCCGACACCATATCGTCTTCGTCCTCTCCTCCTTATTAGGCGCACCTATAGCTCTATTGCTAGCACTTGTTAGGAACTTCGTAGGAAAAATGGACTGAGGCTGTGTTTAGATTAGGGGTGAAAAGTTTTGGCGTGTTACATCGGATACACGAATAAACATTTGAAGTATTAAACGTAGACTAATAACAAAACAAACTACAGATTTCGCATGTAAACTGCGAGATGAATTTATTAAGTATAATTAATCTGTCATTAGCAAGTGTTTACTGTAGCACTACATTATCAAATTATGGAGTAATTAGACTTAAAAATTCATCTCGCAATTTATAAGCAATATGTGTAATTAGTTTTTTTTTGTCTATATTTAATATTCTATGTATGTATCCAAATATTTGATGTGACAGAGTGAAAAGTTTTTTTTTAGTAACTAAACATGGCCTGATTTTTCACCAGTCATCTAAAGGAATGATGAATGTGGTGCTGCTTTCATGAGCAAGACCCTTCATTAGACTAGTACCCTAAATCCTTCCTTCATGTACTTAATAAAAGATGAGGTGAAAAATGGTTTCGTAGCGAGGGGTCTATACCTGCTTTCTCTCTGAAGCCTACCAAGGCTCCAATTAAATTTTATAAATGTGTGACATCCTTCGGCGATTCATGAATCATCAAACCAATATATGTATAAATACGGGATTAATACATTTTTTTTTGCAATTATCTTTACTGTGGGGTTACATTTCTCCTACTGCGTTTGTTTTCCTTTAAAAAATAGGAGTACATTTTTTTAGCAGCAAATGCTCATGCTCATCAAATTGGCATGCATTGATGTGCCAATCGGATGTGATTTATGCCCGTGAGAGAGAGAGAGAGAGGGATGAGCTGTGTGCTTGTGTGTGAGGATGTTGCAATGATAGGATTGGATTGGTAGCTTCTTGCAGCAGCAGAGGGCAGGGAGCAGAGGAGAGGAGGGCGATAGTGGATAGAATAGTGGGCAAGGCTGCAACGGGATCGCTGGAGGATCTGCCAAGTCAGGGACCCCTCTCTCAGACCCCCAACGTGCAAGTGATTCTCCTTGTTCGCTTTCTCCTCCGTCCCTTTTTTTTTTTAAAAAAAAGCAAAATATCACTTCTGTAATAGCGTTTTTCATGTTCCTCTCCATGCGTTTTGTGTTAATTCCACGCGCTCCAATTTTAATTCTTTCTTCAATAATGGAATAAAATCTCAGCCTTTGCTCAAGAAGTTATAGTCAATTACTACACAAATTCACACAAACCAGCACACAAAAAAGTCTTAAAAAACACACACCAGTAAGGTAAAGGAAACACAAGCTAACAAATAACCACACAAAACAAAGACCCATTGATTATTGAATCCTATTGGTGAACCTCCAACCAAAGTTGGCAAAAAGCTGCATGACCGTTGTCTCAAGTAGTCGACATGCAGATTTTATTAGCTTGATGTCCTCATCGCACCTTTGTAATTGAGCCTAAAACCGGAGCCAGTATGTTGTCCTGAAAAGGACCTGCATATAAGATACATACGGAGATTTATCAAAAACCATATCATTTCTACTGAACCATAGAGCCCAATATATAGCGGATGCTCCTACAAAAATGATTTTTTTGTTCCTTTATCAATACCCACAAGCCAATTCCCAAATATATGAGAAATATCGTCTGGAGGATATAAACCAAAAGAAATTTGTAAAGCTCTCCATAGAAACTTTGCCTAATGGCATTCCAATTTTAATTATTAGTTAAAATATTGAACACCTTATCCATAGATTTATAGTATGGGCTCCAGGAATATATATATATATAATATATATATATATATTATATATATTATATATATATATCTATATATATATATATATACATACATATATATATATATAATACATACATAATATAATATATATTATACATACATACATACATATATATATATATATATATATACATACATATATACATACATATATATATATATATATACAAAATACATATATACACACACACACACACACACATATATCTATATATATATATATATATATATATATATATATATATATATATATATATATATATATATATATATATATATATATATATATATATATCATTTTTACTTCGAAGCAATCTCGAAGTAGGACATCCAATTCATATTTTTTATTAATAATAAGAGAATTGATCGTTTATGTAAAACCTGGCTTAAAAACCTTATAATTGCATGATTAATTAAAATAAAATTGACTAAAACCCGCGCCAGGCACCCAAAACAACTCCTGGAGACGTTATCGTTGTCTGGGTGCCCGACTTTGCCTCATCCCCAAATGCACGGCCCTAAGTCCATATCACAAGAACTGTCGCTTAGGACACCAAGACATCGCAAGTCGTTGACCCTCGGCCAAGGCAATGCCCTGTAGACCAAGCCACCTCATCCCGAGTAAGAGCTCAACACAAAGAAGGAGAGGAGTCCAAGGAGGAAAGGTAGGACTATACTACAAAGGAGACTCAGTGCCCAACTTAATCAAACCGACAACCTTCATATTGTCCCCAACACCACCGCTTGCATAGTAGAGTGGTCAGATCCGGTCGGAGGATTCTAGATCTGACGACTGCCAACTGGCAATTAATTGCCTGCTTTGTCGCCGTCGTGGCCATTCACCTGGGCAGCCTGCACGGGCCACCCTGCTACAACTTCTAGCCGGCCACCCACAAGACCATACTTCATCAGCTAGCCTATGCCATCGTCATCCTCACGCACGTCAGCCATCTGCCTGGGCTATCTTCAACCTGTGTTGGCCCTCCACACGACAGTCCGACGGTCATCCCCGCTATGTTGTAGTCCTGACCCTTCGCCTGGGTAGTTCCCCACGGACTACCTTACCCCATTCCAAACACCAGCCGGTCCCCCGCATGAGCTAGCGGACTGCCGGCCAAACTCCCCATAGTGCGATTCCCCTAGTCGATACTGGATCTAGGTTTGGAGAAGTATATATTTCATATATACAATCAAGGTATATTTGAATTCAAAAGCTATGATATCTCTCTCTACATATCTTTTGTTTTGTACTAGGGGAATAGGGTAAGGTTGCATTCCAACAGGGCTGAAGCTACTGTGTCAACATTTTTTTTGAAGTTATAATGTGAAAAAGGGCCGGCGGGGGGGGGGGGGGGGATTAACAGGGATCAGGATATGAGATACATTTCGATTCAATCGTAAGATTGACTCTCAAATGATCGGCAAAAAAGCAACGCGCTTGGAAACTAATTTGTTGAAAAAAAGATATAAAAAGGCCAAACACCCTGAACACAACAAAGACTTCCACTAAACTTTTGTCGTCTCATCCGTCCTTTCAATAATTCTCTTTTCCCAAAGGTCATCAAAGACAGGCGTAAGTACTCATATATATGGCCAATATGGCCAAGAATATCTTCCATAATATTGTGAGAGAGATAGAAACAAACGCACAATCACCAAAGCACGCCTGTAACACGACGCATACGTGACATTTTGGGCAGTTTTGGCTTGCCAATGATCATTTGAAGGACTGCATAGCACATATATGCATGTACCTGCTTTTGGCGCGTCCAATTTTTGTTGTTTAATTTCCTTCTATGATTGACTTTGCTCTTGACAATGGTGATTGCGACCAAAAACCGTGCATTTTATCTGATGTGTGACATATATAGCTTTGCTTCATTTTCACCCTATAGCTAGCTTAGAAGAAAACAGGGTTGAAGCATTAATTTAATTTTCACACATGCATATGCATGGCACACTTTATATATGTCGCTACATGACTCTTCAGGTCACCAGAGTCTGATGGTTAATTTTCGTTGGACAAAGACGTGATCGACATCACGATAATCTTTTTTAGAAGGCAGATAATTTAGGTTAATTAAGAAAATACAGCAAACTGGAATATATGTAGCTAGGCTAGCTACACCTAAAAAACACACACATGATAATGCAAAATGCCAGATAAAATCACCAACTTTTCTGAGCGAGAATTTGTATATATCAATTAATATAATTAGTGGAATGCAGTTTATCTAAATTCTAGCAGCCTAAAGGTCAAATTAAATAATCTGTCCAAATAATGCACCACTTCAACCTAAATGTAAAGAAAGATAACTAATGGTAGAGGTTTTATTTGAAAGGCGAGCCGATATCGATCGAAGTTCCATTGGAATTGTTAGAGCATGGCCAACAGTTCTCCAAAACTCCTCTCAATCCCAAAATTAGGTGATTTTAGTTGAAGACATGGGTCCAACAGCCTAACCACCTGTCCAAAAATTGAAAATCCCTTCCCAGCTCGTCCAAGTCGCTCTACACAAGTTGACTCGCACTCATTTCCAATCTGCAATCTGTGTGGTATCGCTTGAGAGAAAGAGCGAGCAAGACTAGCGCTGAGGGAGGCAAATCGCGCGCGGGATTTATAGGTGGCCCACATTCTTTTATCTTAGAGAGTCAAATTTAGGCTATATATGGGAAAGAAGTATATTTTTTAATCCTTAAATCATCGTTACAGAATTCAAAAGGAGATTTAGGGGGGGGGGAGATTTTTAAGCATTCTTGGCCATACTCTTAGGAGAGCATCTTATAAAAAAAAATCTGTAATAAAGATGGTTTGATCATGTATTCATGTGATGCCCTGTAGGAACCGTGCATGGGTAAACATGCACACAGGGGGGCAGCATTGATGCCCAAATGCTCATCCTTCAGCATGATCTCATGATGCTTGCCTCATCAGTAGTACAACATAACACATCAATGCAATAAATCCATACATATGAGTGTGGTACAAAGCATATGCATAGATGCATTGGCATTTAAGAGAGAGAGAGAGAGAGAGAGAGAGAGCAGAAACATGCACATCACACACACAAAAAGATGACAGAGATGCTCCCAAAGATTCAGCTGGGGTGCACTGCCTGCATGAGACAGATATGCAAAACCAAAGCTTGTGTTTCTTCCTCCCACTACTACTAGAATCCAATCGTCAAATGTGTATATCAGCATTGGGATCTCTATTGCACACACAAATGCTGCATGCCCCTTTACCAGATGATGATGTGTGTGCATGCATCCTCTGTCCTATCCTCCTATATCATGGCAATGAATGCTGTGAGTACCAACTGTTGTTTTGCATCTTGGCCACCCAGGCAAATTAAGTAGTCACTTCATCAACCCTTCACTGCAATTGGTAATTAACTTGTGCTGAAAGAGAGAAATGGAAGCTTACTGAAATTGTAATAGCAACACGGCCCAATCATTTTTTTAAGAGGAACATGAAAAGCAAATACTCTGGGGATACAAATTACATTATATGAACACTAGCAGGTTACTGATAGGGTGTTATGTATGCGTGTTAATTAATATATTCTAGTTAATTAGCCCACAGAGTCCCAACGTATTTAGTTAAAGTTACAAGAGAGGTTATATACTAGCTAGTCGATCAATGGTTAATTTGATGCAAATTAATTAGCCCTCAACTTCACCGTTTCTTGCTAGCTCTTTTCTTCTCAGGCTCTATCAGGATTGCACTGTTATTTTGCCATTTTTTCAAAAGCATTTCTTCTATCTTTAGTACTACTAGTACATTTTTTTGTACCAAACAGAATTGAATATATAATTGTACTCCTAGGCTCACTCAATGACTCCATAATAATCTCTGAAGTTTCTAGGAAGGCATCAATCTGATCTTGGTAGATGGAAATCATGGCCCCTTTTTTCTGTGTCCTGTCTGTCATCCATCTATCATCAATGCATGGAGTGAGCAGAGGTGAGGAAGAGAAGAGAATCGATCAGTTCTCAAAAAAAAAAAAAGAAAAGGAGCAAGAGAATAAGAAATTCAGAATGCATGGATGCACCATGGAGAGATCAGATACCCTGCCTAGCTATACCTTGTTGATTCCATTGGTCTCCCTGTGCTGCCTGTCTAGTTAGCTATTGGCACCATGGAGTATCTACTCCTCTTTCTATCTCATCTGGTTTTGGGGTTGCACACATTCTTCTTTTCCACTGTCACTGCTGCCATACATGCCATGGGAGTTAATGCCAAGCAATGATAAGCAGCTTTGTTGTAGCCTGCAAAATTTAAGGATATGGCAGCCTTAACTGGCCAGTGACGAACTGTGTCACTCGCCAGTTCGTCCGTGGATTGGTATGTGTCCATTGTAAGCAACTTAATTTTGGAGAAACTCTTAAGGTAACTCCAATTGTATTGATCATGGTAAAGTTCAGAAGATTACATGCATCTTTGCATGCATATATGTATGCTAGTTGGATCATTCATTGGTGATGCTACATGTGTGCTAATTAATGCAACCATATAGCACTTTTTAACTTAATTAATTATCTCTGGGTAAGATAATATATAACATAAACCATCTGGCTAGCTAGCTACTCCCTCCGTCCCTTAATATAGGGGATTTTAACATTTTGCTTGCACTGTTTGACTACTCGTCTTATTCAAAAAATTTATGCAAATATAAAAATGAAAAGTTGTGCTTAAAGTACTTTGGATAATAAAGTAAGTCACAAATAAAATAAATAATAATTCAATTTTTTTTAATAAGACGAATGGTCAAACAGTATAAACAAAATGTCAAAATCCCTTATATTAGAGGACGGATGGAGTAGCTTGAACCTAGTATTATTTTTTTGATTGCATAGTAGATGCACATGTACACACATCACTGCACACGATACATCCACTCACACGCCTATGAATGCACCCCCCCCCCCCCCATTCATGTTCAAAGAAACGAAAATCAACGCGCAATATTTATCTTCATGTATAGTTCATAGCACTTGAACATATATATGAATGTGAAAACGTTTATGCGTTGATTAGGATGTGTAATAAAAAGGTTAATGAATCTGGTGAGCGATCCCGATCTATAGTTAGCTTGGTTGTGATCGATAGCTATATATGCTAGCTAGTTAGTAGTAGCTAGTAAGATGGCAATCATTTAGGAAGATTACAAAGTCGTATGATTCCGGTAAGTAGTTGACAAAAATTTTTGCAGATGAGATTCATTGGGAGTTGACGAAGCTGAATGTCATGTAACATCGGTCTCCAAAAAGTTACTAAGTTGAAGAGATTCCCCTATAAACTCTCGCAAAATCCAGGGAGTAATCAAAAGGCCTAGCTACATGATCGATCGATCGACAGTTCTAACAAACTTTTGTGCTGCACCGCACACTTACCTTTGTTGCATTGCTATTAATTCGATTTTCTTACAAGGAAAAAAATGTTTTCTTGAACCACCTTTTTTTTGTAGGTGTTCTACAAGGAAGGCAAGTAGAGTAAGCAAGAGGTAGGCAGTACATACTCCTAGCTAGGAGTAGTTTGGAGTGGATGTGATATTACATATGCTCCCTTAGGTTAATTATGATATATATACCTATGGTATGGAATGCATATAGATATAGTGCATAGCTGGGGCAGCATATACTAGGAATAAAAGATTATAAGATGCCATGTCCATGCAAACACAAATACTCCTACAGTACATTGTGAATGTAGCTATGTTATCATTACTCCCTTCATCCCATTATAAATGTTGCCATAAGTTTTTTACCCAACATTTGACCGTTTATCTTATTTGAAAAATTTATAAACAAAAATTTAAAATTTAAATCACACATAAAGTAATATTCATATTTATCATCTAATAACAATAAAAATACTAATTATAAAAATATTTCAAATAAGACGGATGGTTAAAGTTGGGCCCTGAAACCCACCGCTATGTTTATTATGGGACGGAGTTAGTAGAATACTAGGCATTGTAGTAGTAGGATTTTTTTTTTCTTATGCCAAACACATTGGTTGGAAGGCAAAGAAAGCTAGGGCCTGACTGCAGACATATCAGTCAATGTCACTTTTTCTTGAGGAAAAGATTGATGAGGTTAAAATACCAAGCTACAATCAATTGTTTATAGACTAATCAAAGTCAAAGAGATGTGAGGATGATGCAATGCAGCATGTGTGCGAGGAAGATTAAGGTCAGCATAATTGTAATATGCAACGAAATTAAGATAAGGTTTGACACTCCCACTGATGGCATTGAGCTGGACAGCTGGGCCCATACATTATTAATTAATCTTAGTGCCGGTAATTAAGCATACTACAATATCTTCTTTAATTTATATAGTAGCAAGTATATACGACTCCACATTAGACTGGTGCAGGATTTCAGACAAATATATACAAGGCAGTAAAAGGTATTCGATGCAAATTTGTTCATAGTGAACGTGTAGCCCACTAACCCATCCATCTACAATATACTATTATCGATTATATCATATATGTCTAATCAGCTATTCGTTTTCGCTAGTAAGTTGTACAACAAGTTGACATGAAATGCTATATATAGTACTACTAAAGAGCAATATGCTTATATATAATTAATTATCTCAAAATTAATGTTTTGACCACACCTGCTAGATTTGGTTCTATCAAAAGTTATGCCCCCCAAAGGAACCTCAGATTACATCGGATCTAAAAATAGCTAGTTGATAATCCATCCATTCATGAAAAATCATGACAAAATTTAATAGGGAGAGGCTGGAGTATGTGAAAGCAGTCAACAAGTGATCAGATAAAGAACTGATGATTTGAATTATAACAAAAGGGCAACATTATGATTTGAGCTTTTCATGGTTCTTGTTGTACCATGGTATACCACTCTATTGTTAATTTGTGGTACCTATATTATTAAGAAGATAAATATGATATAAACTCACCTCTCCTAACGAACAATAAAACACTTTTATGATTTGGTTTTCTGAACTAAAGTGTGATTGGTTTTATATATTTTTTTCACAGACATATACCCACCACACGCCTCACACAAAAACTCTCTAAAAACAACTGCCTAGTAGCAGATATAAAAGAAGAGGTACCAATCTATACTTAATTAAATTATTAAAACATGAGAGACAGGCAACCAAAGGGAATCAAGTAGGGCATGGCCGGCATGGCTCTCTTTGAGGAACCAATTAAGAAGGCATGCATGCAAAGATCCCAAGGCAATGGAGAGAGGAACATGGGTCCTTCCAAAAGGGAATGATCTTTTTCACTCTTAGAGAGAGAAACTACTCTTGCAACCACATATATGAGAGAGAGAGAGAGAGAGAGATATTAAGGGGGCAAGTTGGCCACCAAAAGGGGTGGCTTGGTTTTGAGAAATCCCATGATTTTGTTTGAGGGGACAGGGGGCAGGGATTAGGGTGGCATTGATGCATGGGATCATGCCATGCCCTCACAAAGACAGCTTACCAGCATATCAGGGGCATGTGTCACAGAAAACAAGACCCCCAAACCCCTTCTCCCTGGGCAGGAGAGGAGACACACAACATTTTCTTTAATTTCTCCCTAAGAGCACATTAGAAGAAAAAGAAAACACTAGCTATAGCTAGGTGTATTAATTAGCATCATATACAAAACCTGTCTGTATATATATACAATTTGATTTGTTTGCCTTTGCAAGTTGCAACACTACAGGAGTGATCATTACTCCCACATAAACAACCTCCCAAAATAGGGATTAGTTTATGGTTAGTGCTGGCCAAAGAACGCATGATTAGTTATAATACTAACAAGGGCATCAAGCACCAACAAGCAAGTGAAATGTAGGATTATAAAATGAGGCCATGCAAGTGAGCTATAGAAGCTAGCTAGAAGATCCCCTCCTGGCCTCCATGCCTAAGAAATTAATATTACACACACATGACTAAAAAAACATGAAGGTCATAGAAAAAGTGCATGCATGGTGGATATGATCCATTTTGCAAGATCTACAGATCCAAATAAATAATAGAACACTGAGAATATATATAGAAGCAATAATATGTGTAGCAACAAATCCTCACATCAAAATTAACAAATTATATTAATAGTAGTGCAATATTTAGGTCCAAAATATAGACAAAATCTCCCTAGAACTATGTAAATCTCCAACAGGAACTAGTGAGACATGCAGAAACAAAAAAAAATGGAAAAAAAAAGAGAAAAAACATGGAATTGGTACTAGTACGTAGTAGTAGCCTCTCACCATGTTCTTGATCACTTCAAACTCCATTGCCATCCTCATGCTAATTAAGCTATGATGCATTTCTCAAATCCTCCTCTCCATCCCATTGCAGGATCGAAATTAATTAACAGCTTTTGATTAACTAGCCAAGCAAGCAAAACAACCAAAGATTTAACAGCAATTAATGAAGCAGCTAGCTAGGGTTAGGGTTTCTTCCTGCTTGCAAACCCAACTAGTTCACATCCTCCCAAAACCTCCATGAGATCTTGCATGCTAACTAGAGATCGAGTAGCCAATATTATTGCATCTATGCAAATGTTCATATATAATATATATATATATATATATTCTCTATTTATATATGGGAGCAGTAGTGGTCGATCGATCAATCGAGCTTGGCAAACCCTAGCCCGTGGTCGCCGCCGCCGTCGCCATCGTCGTCTTCGTCGCCGGCTACGACGACGACGGCTGCCACGCTGAGACGGAGAGCAGCGGGCGCGTCTGCCACCCGAGGAAGCAGGCGCCGCGCGCCTCCTGCACGAGGTAGCCCTCCGACGGGTAGTGCAGCCGGAGCAGCAGCCGCGCCTGCGACACGGCGAACGCGCTGAGCGGCCGCGCCGCGAACCCCGCGGCGCGGGCGGCGCCGCCCCACCGCTCGATGCCGCGCCACCACCGGCCGCCGGAGGGCCCCACCGCGGCCTCGATCTCCCGGCCCAGCACCTCCTGCTCCACGGCGAGGCGCTCCCGGCTCCCCGGCGGCACCGTCGCCTCCAGCGCCTCGAACACCGCCGAGTAGTGATCCATGGCCACCCCGACCCGCCGCGGCAGGTCGTCGATGTGGTCGCCGCCGCCGCCTGCTTCCCTCTCGGCGATGGTCACCACGGCGGGCGACATGGCCTTCACCCACTTCAAGAACGCGGCGAGCTCGTCGTGGCCGGCCAGGTTGTGCAAGAACATGACGCAGTTCACGGCGAGCGTCTCGTCCGGATGAAACTCGAGGCCGGTGGCGGCGGCGGCGGTCGAGGCGGTGGCGGCGGCGTCGGTGCTCGTGCCGGCGACGTGGTGGGGCGCCGTGGTGGCGCAGGAGAGGAGGAGCGGGGTGAAGTGGAAGGGGAGGTGGATGGAGCGGGCGAAGGCGCGGAGGCGGTTGCCGGTGCGGAGGAGGGTGTCGCGGTCGGCGCCGGCGCCGGTGACGCGGACCTCGGGCGGGCCGAGCGCCGGGTCCGCGCGCTCGGCGATGGCCTGCAGCAGTGGCGGCCACTGCACGCCGTGGACGGCGTCGAGGTCGAGGATGTGGACGCGGCGCGCGCCGTCGACGGCCTCGAGGATGGCCTGGTTCGCCGTGAGGTGCGCGAACCGCAGGAACGGCGCGATCTGGTTGAACGCCAGGTACGCCCCGGACGACGCCGGCCGCGCCGCGCCGCCGCCGACGACGACGTGGCCATGGCCGGCCTTGGCGTCCACCCGGAGCGCCAGCGCGCGGGCGAAGTGGTACGCCAGGCGGTCCGCCGCGTCGCCCCGCGGCGACGCCGCCGCCGCCAAGACGATCTCCGCCGCGCGCCTCGCCGCCGGCAGGTCCCCCCTCTGCAGCAGGTCCGCGCACGCCAGCAGCAAGTCCCGCGTCGACGGCGCCGCCGCCGCAACGGCACGCTGATCACCGCCACCCTCAACGGTGGCGGCGGCCTCGCCACCGCCGCCGCCATTGTTCTTGCAGCCACCGCTGTTGTTATCCGTGTCAGAAGACGACGAGGAGTGGAGTGACCGGAGCATGCCGTCGCCGCCGCCGTAGCCGTCGTCGTCACCACCACCACCACCAGAGCTACTACAACGACGGTGAGCTGCCGGAGAAGGTGGCGGCGGCGGCGGCGAGGGGGGAGGAGGAGAGGGAGCATCGGAGGAGGGCGGGTTTAATAGGGAGGGCGAGCGTGCACGTCCAACATCTGGGCTTGCAATTGCAGCTTCCTTGACAGGACATCATCTGCCAAAAATACACAAGTGTTTTTGTGTGTGTGTGTGTGTGAGAGAGAGAGAGATTGTCACTAGCCTCACTGCCCAGCTACATCACCCCCATAGCTATAGCCTCTCCCTAGCTTCACTGTGCAATCCCAGCTGAGAAAGAAAAAGAAAGAAAGAAATTAAGCTACTCCAGCTTTTAGAGAGAGAAAGGTAGAAAGATTGGAGCTTTAGAGAGAGAAAGAGAGAGGGGTTAGCTAGGGGAGGAGGGGAAAGGTAGAGTGAGAAACTGAAAATATGAGGGGCTGGGAGAGAATGGGGGATGTTCATTCCTTGATGAGAGAGTGAGAGGGGGGAATCTAAAACATTCCAAGGATTGGTGGGCGAAATAAAAACATGCAAATGAGGGCTACTACTACTGGTTGATTGTAGTACTATGCTAGTGCCTTTAGATTAGCTAGAGTAGATGAATGGGTGATGTGTGTGTGTTTGTGCAGCTGTGACTGTTTGTGCCATAGGGAGCTATTGCTAGAAGGATTTGGGTGGTGATCATTGGCTCTTGGCATCATGGCATGTGTATAGCTAGAGGGCAGTGTAGTTGTATGTTTATGTATGCAATGTGTAATGTGTATATATGTGTGTGTGTGTGTGTGTATATATATATATATATATATATATATATATATATATATATATATATATATATATATATATATATATATATATATATGTATGTATGTATGTACTACCTTCGTCCCAAAATAAGTGCAGTTTTACACTATTCACGTTCAATGTTTGACCGTCCGTTTTATTTGAAAAATTTATGAAAAAATTAAAAGCATTTAGTCACACATAAAGTACTATTCATGTTTTATCATCTAATAGCAATAAAAATACTAATCATAAAAAATTTTCAAATAAGACGGACGGTCAAATGTTGAACGTGAATAGTGCAAAACTGCACTTATTTTGGGACGGAGGGAGTATGTATTTATATATGTTAAGTAGAAGTATATGCTATAGACATATAATGATACTCCATCCATCTCTAAAAGAGTGTATTTTTAGCTATGAATGAATCTGGATAATACTCTTTCAGGAACAAAGGGAGTATATATAATATGATGGTACTAGCTATTATTATATATTTGGTATTGCTTTAATTAAATGATCCTTTTAAAGCATTCATTTTTGTGTAATTGAGATCTTCATCAAGTCAGACAGTGTTGATTCCGGCTCTCCACTATTTGCTTTGTTGATTTTGTTCCCTTTTACTCGTATCTCTACTATTATAAAAATTAAATATGTTTTTGTCGGTACTTTATATGTCATTCTTGTTTGAGCTGGTTTTTAATTTCGTTCGCTTTTGCAAATATAGATTTGTGTTTGAGTTAGCTTTTATGTTTGTTCACTTTTGAAAATACAAAAGGAGTCGTATAAGAAATATCTTTAAAAAAACTTGCATGCTAACTTGTGACGAAAGTCAAACTCCTAATTGTAGCTCATGACATTTTTAAAAAAAGTTCAAACGAATTTTTAGAGTAAATTTTACCCTAGCTAAACCGTATAACAATAATAAGATTAAAATAGTCTTCACCCGGTGCAACAAATGCGATATTTTTTTCTATTAACTAAAAATTATCTAACTGCAGGTCCTTGAATTTGATAAATTATTGAATGTTCAGGGCTTGAGGTCCGAGGACTTAAATCAACAAAAATAAAACCTACTTGGGATTGATTAATTGGTAAAACATGAAACTTGAGAACCTCAGTTTATCAAAAAAAAAAAAAAAGAGAGAGAGAGGACCTCACTTAAATAACTGCAAATTTTTCGAAGAAAACAAACAGAATTTGGGGGAGTAATCATACACACTTGGGACTAATTAACTCTTAATAATTCAAAAGGTTTAGGCTATTGATAAACTAAATAAGCATGCATGGAAACCTTTTTAACGAATAAAATTGCACATATAGAGGGTACTACTAGCACTCCTACTAGCTTAGAGTAAGGTATCATTTCAGACGGTTTGGACGGCTGCTCTGTGTTCTCTCTCCGAGTGTAGCCTACACACGCAATGCTTTAAATGGGTGAATAGAGACTAGACAGACCCAACTCTCCAACCATCTCATGTTTTGTCCCTTGGTGGGATCTTCATTGATGATGGCCTCCAGATAACTTCCTTGCAACAAGAACAAGCACACCCCCCACACCTGGTCTAGCTGTGTCAGTGTTTCACATTGCATATACTATGCATCACACACATGTTACACATAAAGAAATTTATAACCTAGCTGCTACACATACTACATGCACAGTAGCAAGTGCCACTCATGTAACTTTTGAGATACATGGAGATGCAAGGGAAAATATACAGTGCAAACCACGTATGTAGTGGAAACTTGAAAACTACCATTGGATCGAGAAATGAACGTCCGAGATTCGTTTACGTCATCATGAGTTAAAATTTAACTCCGAGTAAAATTTTAACTCATGAGTGAATCTGCGAGTTAAATTTTAACTCATGATGACGTGGACGAATCTCAGACGTCTATTTCTCGATTCAACGGTAGTTTCCAAGTTTCCATTATGGTTTACACTACATATTTTCCCGAGATGCAAAGGATATACTATCATATATATATATATATATATATATATATATATATATATATATATACATCACATGCAATTCTAGCTGAAGCAGTAGTTGTACATGGTATGCAATGCATGAGAATGAGAGATGCAAAAAATGAGGGACAGAGAGGGCAGTGAACACTCACATCAAGGGCATCTTGATACAACACATTAGCAAACAAATGGAATATTGCAAGAGGGGAGGGGAGGGGGATAGCTCTACTAGCTGTGGAGTGAATGTGAGGGCATGGCATTGGGCACCCTTGGATGGAATGTCTCAGTCCCCAGATGAGGCAATCTATCATCACCTCCACCTGCACCCCATCATTACCCACCAAAAGGGACATGTGCATCTGTGTCATGCAACCACAGCATGCAGAGATCCCTTGCTTCCAACCCTGCACAAAATTTTGTAGAAATAAGCATAGTATGTGTAGTTGTATACACACATGTGTAGAGAGAGCAACCAGTAGCTGGAGTAGCTAGCAGCATGCATTCAGAACAATACAAAAGGCAAAAGGAAACAAAGGATAATGGAGAGGGAGAAATCTTTTCACTTGTGGCATGGGAGAAAGATCATATACTCATATCTGTGCTTGCATGTGTGTGGGTCTAGTAGTACCTGCTGCTGATGTTGTTACTGCTACTACTTGTGAGTTGTGAGTTCTCTCTTGTGGGCAGAACAAAGGAATCTGCTACTCTCTCCTGTTGCTGCCTCTGCAAGGCAGTAGTAGCATCAAGAAAGAGAGAAAGTGAGAGAGGAGATGATTAGAGGTATTGGCAAAACCTCACATAAGGCCAGCAATGGACAGGAAGGCGAGAGAGAAATGCCCAAAGTGAGGAAGGCAACAAGCAGAAGCAGCTCATCACTCTCATGCATGCATCGATCACTTGCAGCAGCAACATCCAGTACAAGAGCCAGTAGAATAAAAATATACTACATAACAAAAAAAGAAAAAAAAAGAAAGAACTTGTGACTCTCCTCTCATAATCAATTACCTCCCCATATGCCTGGAACAATTGTGATTTGACATGTTCCAAAATCTAACCTTCATGCAGCATCACATCTCTCTCTCTCTCTCACACTAAGAGTTTTAGAGAGAGTAGTATTATATGAGCTGAGGTTTGAGAAGGTTTTGGGAGGAGTTTTTGATTGGGATGAAGAAGTTTTAGAGAGAGGACTCGATCTTTGACTTGTTGAGTAGAGTTGAAGGAAGGGAAAGCTAAGCTAGGAGGAGAGCATGCATGCTCAAGAGATCGAACAAGATGGGGACCAAAGCTGTGATACTATAATGCCAAAGGAGACGATGTAAACAAAGGATTAGCCCAGAGAAGTAATGGTTTCAATAGTTAAACACTAGCAAATCCACAAAAGGTATATCGCCCCCACTCATATTGTTTGCTTGTTGCCACCTTTTTGCATAGCCTTTTTTATATTCTCCCTCACTTTCACACACACTCCCTCTCATATCTCCCCCCCTAATCCTAACTATTATGTACTACTAGTGGTAGCCATTTGGCTGAACTCGCAAAAACTATGAGTGAAACTGTTCCATGTGGTTCTTGTCAGAGACTTGACATATGATGTAATGCAACAGGTGGGAAAAAGATCATCTCTACTAGATTTTGTGTGGTGTTTAATAACCAATGCCACTCACTACTTGAGGCCTTGATCAAGCCAGTGGTAACACCATTGCCTTCCCCTTCCATGAATGGCCTCTTGTTTATTCATTTCACTATTGAGAGAACTAGTAGGAGTACTCCACTAGAGGTCTATTCTCTTTTCCTTCTCTGTGAAACAGATCCCAGTGAAACCTACCTCACTCCAGTTCAATCCCATCAGATCACTCCCAACAACTCTAGCCCAGTTCCCAACACAAATGAGCAGTAGGAGTAGTATGCATGAATGAATGAATGAATGAATAATGCAGAAGTCAAACACACGTCGTCTTTCGAATCTTCTCCAGGGCTGTAAAGTCAAGGCTCAGGCATGCTCCAATTAATTTGTTCATCAGGGGAGTCACTCACTCAGTCGTCACAGGTGAGAAAGAACAGCTCGAGCTGATGATGATATGAGGCATGAAAAGGAAATGAAAGGAGAGGTGAAAGGAGCTTTGCATGCTTGGAAGACTCAAGAAATGAATGGAGAGAGAGGAGTATATTCTGCTTTAGAAGAAGAGTTCTTGCATGTAGCCGGAGGGCATCATCCTCTCTCGATCAATGGCTGCAAAAGTGATCCTTTGCTTGTGTCTTCTGATTACCTACGACTACGAGCATGCATGCACTCAAGTATAGCTAGTGTGTAACTTGTGCAGTCTGTAGGATAAGTTTTGGATACAATCTTCAGACAACATGGCAAATTAACCAAAGAAAGTCACTGATTTTTCTACCAAATTATTCTAATTGGAATCAGTATAGTTTGCAATAAAGGTAGGAAATGATACTCTAATCAATCAAATGGAACAAGTTAACACCATGTAGAGGAGATAACTAAAAGTTGTGTGATGTGATCACAGTCACTCTGGTAGGACCAGTTAACACAACCACCTACAAACCTCGCTTCAGGGGCAAGAAAACAATATTAACAAGATCAAGCACCAAACTAAAACATTATCTGCTACTCCTACTTAGTATTAAATAGCTCAGATCGAGTTCACAAGAAATCAACACTAGCAGACCAGAAGTAAAAAGGAAAAAAACCTTAAACTTTACCATAACTTTAGTAACTGTCAGATCTAGCTAATGTATGTTGCTTCTAACTTTTCTACTACTACTATCCAACTTGTATATACCCCTAAGAACTTGAAATTATTCCTACCACAACTTTTTCTATGAAGATTATATATTTATTTAGAGACACAACCAATCAAGTACAGTACTTGCTTGAAGTGCAGAACAATCGAAGGGTCATGGGAGATCAAGTAGTCATCATCGATCAACGGTCCGAATATCCACTAATTAAATTAACTTTCAATATGAATCACACGAGATAGCTAAGAAAAGGGATATGCTAGCTTGACATGTTGTTAGTTTTGTACTATATTATTAATTAGGTCGGGTCCTCCATGGTCCACGCTCACCTGATGAACATAATGGGGCTCATATATAGCACATCGTCAAGTTCTTTTGCATAAAATATTGGTGTGTGACGACACAACCTATCTTTTCCGCTAGCAGTTTTTCCGCGAGTTCAAGTAGATATATGTGAAAGGCATCCAAAGCATAGAGTGTGCCAAGGCCAGCTCTTCCTCTCATTTTTTTTTCCAAGAACACAACTCTAAAATTATTTTTAGAGATAAGCTTCTTGTTGTTATGCTTATGGTGATACCTTAGTGTAATACTGCACTAAATTCAACAAAAAGAAATCACCTTTGCAACTTTATATGCATTGGCCGGCCCACTGAATAAAAAGAAGAAAAATGTCCACTGTAATTTAATTGAAAACATAATCAGTGTCATCTACTCAAAGAACATTTGCTGATGTCTCACCATTGTATATATATATATATTATATTCCAACAATGCAACTAGAGTAGTTTAATATGCACATGCACAAAATACAGTATTTTCCTTACCAATAACCCTAGCTAACAAGCGCCATCAAAATTTCCTAATTAGCCCAACAACCCCTCCTAACAATCCAGCACATTTTGTGACCCCATCCACACCAACAAAAAAGAACAAACGAACGCGCGCGGCACGAATCTCAAGGGCTTTCTGCAGTATCGGTTAGGAGTACTAACTATCAACATTACGTACTCTACATGCTGTACTAGTACTAAGACAGCAGCAGGTACGTACAGTACAGTACAGTATACAGAAGGTACAGGTCCAAACTACGATGGATCTGACCAATCGGCCAAAACAGAAAGGTATGTCATGCGTCCGCTATCTATCTACTCCAGCATCTGCAAATTCTGCAGTGCACGAGCTAGAGCTAGAGATGATGGAGGAGAACAGAAGCTGTGGCCAGGAGCCTAGATGTCCACTCGATCACTATAGGGCAGGGGCACTAACGCATATAAAAAAAATTCTTCCCAAGTGCAGGTTGTGTCAAATCTAAGTACTCCCTGGAATATAAACATTTATGGAGTTTTTCTTTACAGAGGCTGGGGAAAGATGTACTATGGTAAGTTAAGATAAGAAAGTACTCTTAACTGGTTTGATTTTTTGCGATGAAATCAGTTTATACATATTTAAGTTTTAGACTTGATAGGGGAGCTCGTATCTATGACTAGTTATTCTTTCAGCGAGGCGTTGTGATGATATCATTAATCTCAAAGTATATTGGCCTGATCTTTCAGAGATACTCACGAGAACAGACCGTGGGTGTGTACGTTTATAAGGGTAAATGTGCACATGTTGTGAGCGTTTGTAAAAAAGTAAATAAATTAAATTAAAAATGGTTCGTAGTTGGTTAAGATAAGGGCCCCTTTGAATCACAGGAATGAAAAAACGGAGGAACAGGAAAAACATAGGATTCTGATAGGAATGTAAGTGTAAAACAGAAGATTTCAATACATAGGAAAAACATAGGAATAACCGTTTGATTGGACCACAGGAAAAGCAGAGGAATTTGAGAGAGATAAAGACTCAAAGGATTTCTTCCATGAGGTTTTACCTCTTGTTAAAATTCCTCTAAAACTTGTATGGGAAGAGACATTCCATAGGAGGTTCTACCTCTTGTTTAAATTCCTCCAAAACTTATATGGGAAGAGACATTCCATAGAAATTTCATAGGATTCTATAGGGTTCATTCTTTTGATTCAAAGGGCTTTGTAGGAATAAATCCTCTAAAATTTCTATGAATTTCCTTTGAATCAGAGGAGACCTAAATTCAGAGATGGAGAAGTAGTTATATTTCAAGATAAAATTTAAGCGTGAGAAGTAGCGATATAGTATTATACATATAGTAGTTGTACTCGTGAGTAAAATTTTATACTAATATCACACTCAGCCCACGCTCTCCAGTACAACGTGTGGCCAGGTGGAGGGGACAGCTGATTGATCGTTGTCTCCTGCAATCGTAATTAAATTAAGTTACCCTCGTGTCCTACAAAAGGGCAAGGATCTTCTGTAGGAGTGGCTGTTACTCCAAAGTTGAGACATGTTTTCGACCATTGCGTAAAACCATGTTCGATCGATTGGCACCTTTTCAAACGCTGGGAAATCTTGGCTCCAAGCTTGTTTCATTGAGTACTTCAATTTGACCAAAATGTTAATAACATTTTTTAGCTGAATTGTCTAAAGTTTGGCTAGTAAAATTGAACATGCAATTCACCTAGAATGACGCAATTTTATCAAACGTCTTATGTCAACGACACACGGAGTCTATACACAGTAATGAATAAATATTTGTTACAAGTATGACAATAAATACGTGCCTAATTAACTCGATCGAACCTGTCTAACCTTCAGAACATTAAGGTTCTATATGGACAAGTAAAATATATTCATAAGAACTCGTTGCTCGTTGCTCAAAGTTTTCTAGGAGAATTTTTAAAATCAAAACAAGCCATGTAAATAAAGTTTTTTAGCAAAGTTGGGCAAGCCACAATTTGTGTGGCCAACAATTTGTTAGACACACTTCTGGTAAGTGGAAAGAAAACGAGACTATGATAAGTGGATCCAATTTCTTAAAAATGGAACCTCTCCTATCATAAAATTTGTTCAGACTTTTTTAAAGAGAATTTCTCGGTCTCCATATGCATCTTTGGACAACAAATGTGTTTTAGTTGATCTATTAACGTATTTCGATATTTAGGATGTAATATTGTCAACAAAAAAATCATGATTCACATGATATAATACTTCAGTCGTTTCGAGGCTTTACTAATTATAAGCATTGCATGGTAGAAATGATTTTTTTTTTATGTAAGTGAATGAAAACAATACCTTGCGGTTGCAACACATGACTGCTTACCTCATCTCCACAGAAGATCCCAACTGGAACACCTGGCACTGGCTATTTCTTTTTGTAACAATATAAAGTCAACCGGATTTTGGATTTTTGAAGACAAGACTTAAGCATGGAGCAAAGCAACCCAAGATCTTGCTTCTATGGACATAAACATATGCTCCTGCCAGTAAGTTTCTCCTGAACTTGTCTGCCTGTTTTCTGGAAAACAAAGACGGTCATGGGTTAGTTTAAGACTTGAATATTCTCAAACTGCTGGTACACTGTTATTCTTCTGGAAGAAAATACACCAAACCTTTTATTCCTTTTATTTTCCATTCTTTTTTCTTCTCACCGGGATCTAGAAAGGTCTGGCCTTTGCTTTTTTTTAAAAAAAAAATCTACAAGATGTGGCTTTTAGTACTCTAGTAAATAACCTAGCAGCCTCTGAATTGGAATGTAGCCATGTTGGCGTCGTGTGACTGCTGGACCCAACCATCAGGCTTCAGTTGTGGGGCAGGACAGAAACGAAAATGAGTGGCTTTAAGCATTCAGATTTGTCCTGCCCTGAAGGAATTTCAGAATTCTTCTCCCATTAAGGGCACAAAGGATTTGTTCTTTTCCCAAACAACGCAAGCAAACGTGGCAAATGAAAACTTCAATAATATTGCTGGTCAAATCCCACTCTAACTAAGAAATAGCAGGCATTCTGTTGTTCCCTCAAAAAAGATATATATTGTTCATCAAACAGAGAGATTAAGATATGGTTCCAGAAGGGAATAACTCAGTAATCATCAAGGAGAAAAGAAAAACAGAGCAGCAGGCATTTCCTAGAAGCAAACACAAGTTGCACGGTGCATCTTAAGTTTGCTGGTTTAGCACCATCGAGCAATATAATAGTATTGTGTCAAATTGCAGTCTTGGTCCCCCTAAAACAATCAATTCAACTCTATGCTACAACAGTAAAGGCATCCATCATTCGATAGACACAAGGAGCAGCAAATTTTGGATGAAATGGACAGCGCATTTGTCAAAAAGGCAGTGCTCAATTTGTAGACCTCACCTAGCTAAATAGCATACATGTAACATCATAAACAATGCTGAACATGGTCCAAAGAGAGAGCACAAACCTATGGAAACATCCAACTTAAGAGCATGTCTTCTTGGCTGTACATACATTGAACCCTATGAAGAGGCTTTATCCCTTGACCTACTCTTTTCATAGCACAAACCACGTAATCTACTACTACCTTTATGTGATATGAATGGACTGGAGCAAAAACCTCAAGGTGCTCGACCCAAGTCATCAATTTTCTAATTGAGAACTTCAAAGATTCCCTTATCACATTATAGTTTTATTGACTAGTTAATATTTCAGTCCTCATCGTAGGCACACCGATCATTCCTGTACTCTAAATCTTCCTTTCCCCTTCTTGATGCTCTTTCTGTGAGAATAAATCCATGTAAAAAGTCCTTTGGACTTTTAATGGCTATTATTTCAATGGGCTAAGGCAGAGTCCAACAAAGGAAGATCATGCTCAAGATGCTCTGGATCAAGCAGATGGCGACATTAGCTTTGTGTGCCTAGTGGGGGATAAGGAAAAGCTGGAAATTAGCAGCACTAACAGCATCTTAGAAGGCTGGGGGTGCTCATAACCACAATCTATGGATATTATTAGAAGGCATCTTGTGATTGTGGCGACTTGTGTAATTACAAATAATTAATCAAAGGCATGCATCAAAGGCAGATTTTGGTCAGTAACTAGATACTTTTTTCTATTTAATAAAGTAAGGCAATTTTGTAATGAAAGGGAAGCGCCATATACTGTATCACAAGAATCCCAAAATTCGAGTTGCTTGGTCAAAGGAAATATTGATCAGGTTTGGCTTACTTGATGGCCGAGGAAACTTGAAACAATCTGGAACAGGATCTTTCAAGAAGGTTACAGATGCCAAGAGGATAATGGTGAGACTTCTACTAAAATCCTTAATTTTTAATCTGCCACTAGAATGATAGAATCCTTCAATTAATCCGCATTACTAGTTACTGGACTCTGGTCATGGAAGATACCTCACGTTTGCAAGCTTTCATTGTCTCTAACAGTGTAAGAAGGAACCCCATTGATCACAACGTAGCATGTAATTTAGTTGACATTTTTCATTAAAAAATAATAAAAAAGAAGACACAAAGAAAAGCTCCTTAAAGTAAAGGTAACAGGAGATCCTGAAGCCTGAAGGTACACAGTAGGTGAGCATAAGTGCTAGTAGAGATTTCTTCTACTGTCGATGTACCAGTGTTTAACTGAACATATGTGCACTAAAATAAGCAAAGAATAAGTAAAGGAGGTCACCTTTAATTTGGTCCTACTACATCCTTCATAAGTGATAATTAAAGTTTGATCCTTTCTTTGGTATAGTACTTTGATTTAGTATAAGTGCAGAACAAATAAATCAATAACAGCCACAGATATGTTCAGCAACTGTCAATAGAATCTAATATTTTTTCCAAATGCAATATTACTAAAAAATTTATTAACCTTGAGACATCTTCTATTTGCACCTTTTTCCCTTATGTCAGTACTAATGGTGTTCTGCTTTGCTTGAAGATGTTCAGCTTCTACAGAGAGTAACAACGATGTCAGATGAATAGAACTTTGTACTTTGTAGGATAAGAATGACATAAGACTCATCTAATACACCCATGAATCCAAAAGCGAATCTTACATGACAAAAAAAAATCTAATTTAAAAATCTAAGAAAAATGGACTTTCAGAGACTTTCTATAGTTTCTAGTAGGTTCAACTTAGGAATTTAACAGATAGAGAAGTTCTCTTGACACATTTTTGATTCTTTAGTCACTGATTTCTTTGATTTACGATGGCAGCAACAGCATAGTATATGTCCCGCTCCTGAATTCCTGATGTAGATTTTGCATCATGGTGATCAAATTAACATATTGTCACCGATATCAAGTGAATATTTGACATAAATAAGAACATGGCGTTTAAATGAATCATTTATGAACTATGACATTTCTTAGTCCAAAATCAGGCCAAATTGATTGCAACTATGAATTGTAACTAAAAAACGGTCGACTCTTCATATGTCTATCAGACAATTACTTCCCCTTGTTTAACATCACATAGCACTAGATCAACTGATAGATTGCCCTTTTCGTAGCTGACTGAACCAACTAAATCCATGGTTGATTAGTGGTTCTCATCCAGTTGAAGTACAAGTTTTTGGTGGAGCACAAGTTGACAATAACCAAGAAAAGCTACTAACATTGGATTTTTCATGCGCACACGCCACAGCCCATTTTCAGGTTGATGCCCCCAGCCACTATCATCTTCTCAAAAGAACAACAGCTAGGATGCTGGAAACTTTGTCCAAAAGAAAGCATGAAAGGAAAGTAAAGCATGCTTTCTTTGACAGTTTGACCCTGATAAGTTCATGGTCCCCTTTGACCACAAAGAGCTACACAAAACAATCAAAGTCACGTCCAAAAGCAACACGCAACGATGCCTGATGCCGTGCTATCTAAACAAACACAATCTGCACGGGCTATGAATTCATACATGCAACCACCGAAGAACAACTACCTGAAGTGCTCGGTCCAAGGCCAATTTTGACTGTACTTGACAGAAACCAAATTTATACACAACAAACAAGCAAGCAAAAATGTTGTCACTCACCAACCTTAGTTCTTCCTGTTTGTCATTTATTCTCCTATGACTCCCATCTAAAATGCAGCACTACCATAGCAACATTCCATTCTCAGAATAGGATCACACACAAGGTGACAGAACACCTGGTTTTTTTAGAGAGTACATAGACAAAATGTCGTGCAAGAGCAGCAGTATGTGCACATAATTCCACGAGATTTGTTCCTTCCGATACACATTTTTACTTCTTTCTAGCCCAAAAAAAAGTAATGGGAAAAACGAAGATAAATTTTATTCAGGCAAGCACCGCTTGGGATTAAACTTTTACTACTAATAAATTCTCGCGATCTAAAAACATATCATTCTTCTATTCAATGAAATTGGCTGCCTCGTCGATTCGTCAAAAAAAAAAACATCTCATCCGATTGAAATAATAAGGGGTGGATTAGTTTCTGGGATGATGATCGGAGAGAACTGAAAATTTTTTTTTGGAACAATTACACGAACACAACATGATCGAACTATGCACGTACGAGGAGCGAGGATTGGGGCCATACCTAAGACGGATGCGCCTCGCCTCGCCCGCGCCTTCAGCGCGGCGGGAGGAGCGATCCCGATCCGGCCATCGGATCGCGAACTCACCCGGCCGCCGGCAGCGGCGGCGGCGGCGGAGGCGGAGGTTTTCCCGGCGGCAAAACAGAGGGCGGCGCGGAGGGGCACTGTGCGGCGGACAAGTGGGTCCCACACGATGAGCGTGAACCGATGGTTGTGTTGTGTTTTGGGCCTTGTTCTATGGTGGCATTGGAATAAGTTCACTTTGGGTCCCTCTATTTGTCGCTCAGTCCGATTTTCATCCCTGAACCACAAAAACGGGTATGACCCGTCCCCCAACTTATGAAAACCGGACAAGGTCCCTCGGTAGTATGGAGGGCGGTTTTGACCGACGTGACGCCTATGTAGCTAATTTGACTCAGTCTTCATCTGACGTGGCATTGACATGGCAATTCGATGTAGAAAAATATTAATCCACATGGGACCCACATGTTAGTTTAACGCACAAATTAATAAAAATGATGGGGCCCACGTGGGCCCCACATGTCATTCTCATCCTTCTCTTCTTCCTCCTCCCTCCCTCTCCACGGCGTCACAAGGAGGTCCGGCAGTGGTGGCCGACGACGCGACAACGACGACACGGGAGAAGGCTGGGTGTCGGCGGCGGGAGCGCTGGGGGGAGGGGCTCCACGTGGGGGGCGCCGCCCGCCCCGAGAAGCTACTCCTCGTCTTCGTCCGCGGCGCCGGCGCAGACCCCGCGCGGAGTTCAGAGCCGTGCACGTGGGCGGAGGGGTGCAGCAGTAGTTCGGCGCCACGCGGTGGCGCCAGAGATGTCGCCACTCGCCGGCGGGAGGCAGCGGCGGGCGGATCTCCATGGCAGAAGCGGCATCGCCCATCAACAGCCGGCTCGCCGCGGGCCGTCGGCGGCGGCGCCGCCATGGCTAAATTCTCGTCGGCGAAATGCGGCATGAAATCTCGGCGGCCACCAGAAGCAACCTGGTGATTTTGGTTAGCTCTGTTAATTAATTACCGGCTAAATAAACACATCCTTTTCACTTTTTTCCTTAACCATCGTTCACGAGCACGGTGACAGCCGGGCCACCTCAGCCTACCACCAACGGCCTCGGCGGAGGAGCGCACCTCGCCTCCGCACGCCGGCTGCCGGGCTCTTCGCACCGGCGCGGACTCCAGCGTCATCAGAGCAGCTCACTGAATGGGCGCGGAGCTGCGCGAAGGGGGAGCAGGCAGGCGGTGAGGTCGTGGCGGTGGTGGAGGGCCTCTCCGCCCCGCTCGTCGCCCCCTCCGCCGCCCGCCACGGAGGAAGACGGAGAGGAGAGCAACAATGACGATGGGGAGCAGTGGGGGAGAGAGGATAGAGAGAGAGGGGGATAGAGATAAGGGGTAGTGAAGATGACAGGTGGGGTCCACGTGGGCCCCACCAATTTTCTATTATTGTGTGTGTAAAACTGACATGTGGGTCCCATAGGATTTATTATTTTTTGGATTGAATTGCCACATAATCACCACGTCAATGCCACGTCAGATAAAGACCGAGTCAAATTAGCCACGTAGGCGCCACCTCAGCTAAACCGGGGTCAAATACTGCCGAGGGACCTTATTTAAATGGTTTCGTAAGTTGGAGGACCTGTCGTACCCGGTTTTGCGATCAAGGGATGAAATCGGACTGGGCGACAAATAGAGAGACCCAAAGTGAACTTATTTCGGTGGCATTTGTGATAGCCCAGGTTTGGGCTTATGTGGCCCATTTATTCTTTCACGGATTAAACCACATCTAATTTTCCAAAAAAAGAAAAGGAAAAAATATAATCACCGTCAAATTTGAAGATTGTTGAAAAAAAATCACGTGGATTTTTAATGGAATAGATAACATCCCGGTCTTTACTCAAAGGAGCTACAACTTAAAAAAAAGAAGTAGCTATATTTATGGCGCTATATTTTTCACCAAAAAATAGTCAACAGGTATTTACATTGTAAATCTCTAAATTACATATGTAATTTTAGTGTGTTTAAAGTGTAAATATCAAAATTACATATATAAATATCAAAATTACATATGTAATTAGTATGTAATTACTGTGTAAATATGATGTAACTAACATGTATGCTAATCACCGATACTCAAATTTGTTTATATTTACTCCTACTAATTACATGTCCGTGCTAATGCTACGCTACTATTAAATAGGTGGTTCCTGTTTACGCTAATCACGTACTACTGCTACACGAATCTCAATGGCATCAATGGTCTAGAATCCGACTGAGATGAGGAACAAAATATGGCGCAACATGTTTAGCAAATCCGTAAAAAAAATCACGTGGATGACTTCCTAATTCCTACCCACCGAACTTCGATTACGTTATATGTTTCGTAAAAACAAATTAGCGTTGTAGTACTATTTGAATTTATTTAATTTTTTATCTCGAGGCATGTACTTCATTTGTAGTCACACGTAAAGCGTGCAGGCGTCCTCTCCCGCCGCCGCATATGCCGGCGCCGCGTGTTACGCGTGACGGCGCGGCCGCCGGCGCACGGTAAAACCGGTGATCAAACCAGTGGAATCGTGGACGCGCGCGCCAGCTGCACCCACGCACGCCAGCGAGCTAGCGCTCGCCGCCGAAATGCACGCGCCCTCGAACACCAACGGCGCCGTCGTCTTCCTCGCCGCCGCCGTCTCATTCCTCCTCCTGCTGCTGCTCGGCTCGATCCGGCATGCTCGAGCGCAGCAAGAAACCGGGTAGCTTTCACTCTCCATCGATCGATCGCTTTTATATTACATGTTGCAGCAGCTAAGTACTAGCTAATTGGTGATTGAATTTGAATACTGCTCGATCGATTGATCGTTGCGTGCAGACGACGAGATGGAGTTCAGCTACCGTCGCGGCGACGACGACGGGCCGGAGCGGTGGGGGCACATCAGGCGGGATTGGGCCGCCTGCTCCTTCGGCTTCGGCCGCCGCCAATCCCCCATCCGCCTCTCCGCGGCCGCCGCCATCGCCGCCGGCGGCCGCGGCGGCTACGACCGCCGCCGCCTCCCTCGTCAACCGCGGCCACGACATCATGGTGAGGTTCGACGGCGACGCCGGCGGGGTGGTGGTCGACGCCGAGGCGTACGCGCTGCGGCAGATGCACTGGCACTCCCCGAGCGAGCACGCCGTCGACGGCCGCCGGTACGACCTGGAGCTGCACATGCTGCACCAGAGCGAGACACGCGACGGCCGCTACGCCGTCGTCGCCCAGCTGTTCGACATCGGCCACCGCCGCGACGCCACCCTGGACATGGTGATCACCCTCTGTTCCACATCTTCTACTATCTACACGTAGGCAGGGTTGGAAATTTCGGACGTCGGTCATTTCGTTCCCCTCCGATACGATATTACTTCGACGGAAATTTTTCAATTTTTCAATTTTGTCATGAATTTTGGTCATATTTGTTCAAACTCAACTAAATTTTGTTCAAAATTTCAGACCAAAATTTCAAGATTTTGGTGACCTCCAACACGATCGACCTAACTGATAAAGTGAACCCTGCACGTAGGTCCCGTTCTTTTCTCCAACAAGAGTTGAATGAACATTAAGATTTTCGTGACACGCTTTTCAAACTGCTAATCGACGCGTTTTGTGCAAAAATTTTCTATACGACAGTTGCTCCAAAATATCATATTAATCTATTTTCCAAGTTTGTAAACTCAATCAATCATACCTTAATACCACCTCATTTTGTGTAAAAAACTTAATCTTCATCTTCAGAAGAAAAGAACACCGCCGTAGAGGAAGACTACGAAAAAGTATACCGTTGTAACGGAATAGCAAATATATACCGATCTGGTACCTTTAATACCAAATATGATACACCGTATAGGTATGATGACATCAGCATGATACGTAAGTAGCGGATCTGAGCATGATATTACTAAGTATCATGTTGATGTTAGCATGATACCATAGGTATCAGAATCTGTATCATGTTGACGTTAGCTATTTCGCTATAATAGTATATCGTTCTATAGTATTTCTACTACACGTAACATTGTAACATGTGATCGATGTCTACAATGTACTACCTCCATATTTTAATGTATGACGCCATTGATTTTTTGTCTAACGTTTGACAATTCGTCTTATTCAAAAAATTTATGTAATTATCATTTATTTTAATGTGACTTGATTTATTATTAAATGTTCTTTAAGCATGATATAAATATTTTTATATTTGCACAAAAATTTTGAATAAAACAAATGGTTAAACATTGGTCGAAAAGTCAACGGCGTCATATATTAAAATACAGAGGGAGTAGCTGGAGCCATACATCAAGAGGGTGGCCAAAAGGAGGAAGAGGCACGAGGTGGAGATCGACGACGGCGTGGATCCGAGGTGGCCGGTGAAGGGCAGCGGCGTTTACTACAGGTACACGGGCCGTTCTGGCCTGTCACGTTATGTAACTAAAGCTCTATTTTCTTTTAATATATTAACGTGTAATATTTTTTTACGTGTTCAAAAAAAAATCTACAGGTACACGGGCTCCTTCACCACGCCGCCCTGCACCGAGGGGATCACTTGGACTGTGTCCACGAAGGCAAGCCACACACATCACAGATCAGATCATTAATTTCTTTCGTGAGTTAGTCGTCTGATGGCGCAAGCAATTGCGAGCGTATATGCAGGTGCGGCGCGTGTCGCGGCAGCTGGTGGAGCTCCTCTGCGAGAAGTCGTCCACGATGTAAGTAAAGCGAGTGCAGTGCAGTGCATTGACGTGTGCCACGATCGAACGACAATTTTGCGCTTGGCTTTGTTGTGAGTAAAAACGTTTGTTGGTTTGCTTAATTGCAGGGTGACACTGGAAGGCAAAGTAACACGAACTCATCGAAGACGGCTTGTCAAATTTTCATGTTTATAGCATAATAGTAATGCATGACAGATGTGTGACAAATTTCACCTTGATCAAAATTAACAGAATCAAAAAACATGCTAAAAGCAAGTCATCAGATGACACACTACGGGATAAACAAGCTGCGACATAGTACTAGGATTTTGAAACATGAATCGGTTAACCTAGCTAACTAGCTGGAAAATCCATGGATCGAGATTGATTGATTGATTTGATTATTAGTATTGCCTAGTCGAGGCGACGGAGGATGCCATCGTTGCCGACGCGGCGCTTGCTCTCTCCGTAGTCCTCCGGCCTAAGGACGGACAAGTCTATCTCGTGGGCGTGGTCGCGGGCGAACGCCGCCTCCTCCTCCGGCGTCGGCAAGCGCATGTTGAACCTGGCGTAGCTCTCGGCCCTCGTCGCCGCCACCCACGCGGCGAGCTCCCTCTCCTCGCGCAGCTCCTCCTCCTCCCTCTTCTCCCGCTCCCTCATCTCGCCAAGCATCCTGAACACGCTCGCCACGGCCCCGATCCAGTCCGACGGGTCCTCCTCTGCCGCCGCCGTCTCCGGCTCCTTCCTCTTCGCCGCCATGGGAGGCAATGCGGCTTTCAACTTTTCAAGTTTCAGCTTTCAACTTTCGATCGATCTCGATCTGATTTGAGACACAGGGGGGTCTACGGGGATCTCCTATTTAAAGGGGGGCACGCGCCAAGTCTGACTCGTTCTAGGTAATCCTAGTCGGATTCCACAGTGGCAAAAAAACAAAAACAGAAAAAAAAAAAACAAACTTGACGGACTGAAGATGCTTCTTCACTTCCTCAAATACTGTAACAGACAATGGATGCTATAGCAAACAAAAGTTTTGGCTGCACTGAATCCAAACAAGCATGGGCAACAAGTCAACAACATAAAAGATCCCATTACTCGATCGACCATGCAAGTCCAAGTTCTAGTACGTGGAGTAGTTACGTGGCAAGAGATGGAAACAGGTCTCATGAGAGGAGAATTCTTGAGCACAGAGACATTTACCCCCAGATTACACCACAGAAGCCATCGTTACGCCATTCTCCCTTGGCTCAGTTGGTCAGGGTAACTGCAAAACAGTAGGCAAATTGTCAGAAAATAATCAAGGCACGCAAACTCTGTTTCATTCCCTCCAAATTCACATAAGAATGCGCATTGACATACCCAGCTTCTTGTACATCTCTTCCTCTTTAAGCACCACCTTCCGCAACTCATGCGCTGCGTATTGCATACGGCGAAAATGAAACTGCACCGATTTCTTCAGGGTCTCCATCCTGGCCAGCGCCACCCTCATTTCTTCTCCACCAGCCGCCATACCTTCCATGGCCTCCTGAAGTTGGTTCTCCTCAAGCCTTAGGCGAAGGTAATGAGCACTGTGCTCTTCATCGAGTTCATTTAGATCCATCCTTTTGTAGGCCAGGGCTTTTAGGCTCTACACAAATCAGGGCAATTAGTCAATTTATCATTCCGCATAAATGAATAGATATCTAATAGAGGACACAAGAGAGGATGCATCTCAAACATTATTAATATACAGACAGAACAAAGCAAAGAGTAGTTCAAATAGCCCTATAACTTAAGTTCTGGGTAACTATTCCCTCTTAGCTCAGATCATACTGAGAAATGAAGGTTTATCTTGGTCCATCACAGTCCATACAAGAAGTTTAAATTGAACATGGGTGCAATTGCAGAGCATGGATTAACATACCAGAAAGAAGATACTACCTCCATCAGTTTATATTGAACATGGGTGCAACTGCAGAGCATGGATTAACATACTAGAAAGAAGATACTACCTCCATCCCATAATATACGGGATCTGCATTGCCAAAATCCCTTATATCTTGGGGAGGTAGTATTACATTGGAGGATAACATTATTGGACGATCTTTGGAGGCAGTTCAGTTCTTCCTAGCAAACAACACTGACCACTTGAGTACTTCAATTCAGCATTTATTTGCTTTTTTCCCAAGAACAAAGGGGCAATAAGACTGTAGCATTTTCACCCAATAAGTTTGATGCACAGTTTTGCCCGAATTGTGGCACAAGTTCTAGCTAATCGCCTTGCCCCTAGATTAAATGAGTTGGTGTCAATGAATCAAATTATCTTCATTCATAAGAGATCGATTCATGAAAATTTCCTTTATGTTCAAAACATAATCCAACTCCTCTCAAGAAAAAAGGACTCCTTCACTCTTCTTTAAACTGGATATTTCAAAAGCTTTTGAAAATGTATTGCTGGCCTTATTTGCTGGAGGTTCTACAGGTTTTGATATAAAATGGAGGAACTGGGAGTCCAACACTCCAACCACCTAGCCACGTTCACTTCTAGAGTTTTGCCTACAGCACCAGGAGATGATACCATGCATGCAAGGGGTCTGCAGAAGGTTTTTGAGGTGGCAAAAGCAATTTATTTACTCTCTCGGTCTCTCCTCTTGACCAAAACATAGCCCGTTTCAGATGATCTCTGTACACAGATGATGATGTTCACTTCACTAAACACAACCTAAAGGATCTAGAAGTAATTGGTAGCATTCTATGGCTGTTGATGCAGCAAAAGACCCATGCAGCTGAGAACTCGCTGAGGCGACACTGGCCTCATAACCAGATTTGCAGCCTTTGCAATGAAGCTTTTGACGAGATACATGCCATTTGGCCAAAGAACATCTACATATGAAATCTGGAACAAGGTTTTTCGGATGAGATTCTAAACATACCTTCACAAGCAATTTGTTAGTATAGGATGAACAGGAGGAGCACAATTGCACAACTACACATCGATTAGTTTAGAACAACACATGGAGGAGGAGGAGGAGCACATAGATTAGTTTAGAACAACACGAGGAGGAGGAGGAGAAGGGGATGAGAGGAACGTACCATGGTGACGACTGACGAAGAGGAAGGGGAACCCGGCGTACGCCTGGTCGGCGAGAGCGGCGAACTTGGGGTCCTCGTCGGCGACGTACACCACGGTGGGGACGGCGATCAGCTCCCTCAAGGGAGAGAGGGGCTCGGGGGAGGGAGGCGCTCCGAGCTCCACGGGATCCGCCATGGCGGATGGCGGCGGCTCGATCCGCGCTTCGCCGGAGAGCGGCGGCGGCGATCGGCGAGGCGAGGAAGAGCTCGGGGTCGCGAGACGCGGAGATGGGGATGGGAGGCGAGAGAACAAAAAAGTGCAGCGTAATCTGAATGGGTTCTTCCTCGCAGATGCTTGAAGCACTCCTCCTTCCTGATAAACCATAATCTGAGATTTGAGGCTTGCTTCCATATTTATTTGAGATCACAAATTCTATGACCAAATTCTACTCCCTAGAATATAAATCTTCTTCTCAAGAGTAGAATTCAGTCTTAGAGTTTGAGGCCCTCAAATGAGATTCGGGCTGTTAGCCATTGTTGCTCTTTTTCGAGAGCTCCAAAGGTTGAAGAAGAGCTACAGGAGACCAGGAGGGAGATGAGTGTGGGTCCCACCGTTGGTACCACCTCATAATAAAGTAGCGGAAACGATTTCTGACCGAACGATCTAGAGAGAAACAGCATCTGAGCCGTTCATCGGATTTATCTGAGATTCTCCGGAGCGTGTGGGACCGGAGGACAAAAGGTGGGTCACGAGAGCTCAGCCTGCCAACTGTTGCGTGTCAGCCTGCGAACTCTTCGTCTCCATCTCCGGCTCTCCGCAACCGCTCATTCCGATCAGAAAATTTAACAAATTAATTAAAATCCTTTTGAACCCTTAAAGTTTTGTTTCTAACTAGAGTATGCAGATGATTTTTTTTTTAAAAAAAGCTTAATTTGTCAAATTTTAAGCAATCCAGTTGGCTTTTCCTTAAGTACCCGACGCTGTAGAGGAAGCTGAATGCGAAGAGGTGCAACTGGACCCAAGGGGAAGAAAGTCCGGGCGAAGAGTCATGGGCCTCATGGCTCAGTCCAAGCAAAGGGAAAGGATTTCGTATATCTTTATGGCTGAGGTTGGTAAACAAATTTAGGACTAAGTTAAAAGCAAACGTCTATACAAATTTAGAATATAGCTAAGCACCACAGGTCCATGAAGTAATTATGTCAAGTTTGCAAATGTACACACTTTTGGCCTTAGCTCATCACAACCAACAACCTAATGGGTAAGCACACAGATGAATAATGGCTACATTGTTTTTGATATGCTAATCATCTGCTTCTACATATGAACCATGGGCCATAACCTACATTATTGATGATCTACTGCACAGGATAAGGCCACCGTCGCCAATTCTTTCTTTTTGCCTCCATCGCTCCAAGAGAAGATCGTGGCTCCTCCGCAAATGCATGTAGTCATCGATGTGAAATGACGATCTTTGAGTGTTATCGGGGCAGCTGCTTCGGCGAGACGCAGCCTCCTCGAACCTTGTCAGAAGTGTATCCTTGGAGCCAGCTGCGCTATCATGATCTCCAGGACTCCAACTCCCGCGGCTGCTCATAGTGCGACTGCTGGTGCTGCATGCGGTACTTGCTCCCTGAAATGGTCAGTTAATCAGGCACCACAATGCGATGGTATGTTGATAACAATTACTAACAAAGATGTTATATGTAGAAAACACATAACAGAGAGCATTTTTTTCTCAAAATATTGGCATTCTACTTACTGCAGTTAAAAATGTGTTGTTAAACAATTTCGCAGAATATCAATAACGACATACAAATAAGTACAACAAGCACAACTTAGCATAGAGAGAACAGAGATGGTTATCGTCACCTGTATCTTTGGTTTGCATGGAGAGGTTTGAAGGTCGTTGCTTGTTTCCCATTGCAGCCAGGGAAGGACAACCCCGTCTGCCTCGACGGGTGAAGCAACTTTTGGAAGCGCTATTGGAGTTTCGATCTTGGTGTTTTGTACCACATCTCTTCTGCTTGAACTTGTATCACTTCTTTCTCCATCAAAAGATGAAAAATCAGTATCTTCAACATTTGACAGGAAATCTTCGAAGTATTGCTCAGCCTCTTCAGTAAGACGTCTTGACACCCTGGCTCTATCATTGCTTCTCTGGAATATATATATACATAAAGTCTGAATTCGCAGATTCTCAATAACAAAGGAAGAAGTAGCAATACAGTGAAGAAAACTTACTCTTCTATATCGTGGTTGCCTTTCCGAATTCATATTCTTCTTAGGAGTAGGTAGCAATTCCTTGACTATTTTTGTGAGTTCATGCCCACGTTGTTCTTCCGCTGCCAATTGAGCTAACAATTCCTGTTTCCGCATCTCTGACTGAAAAATACATTGGATAAAGCAATAAAGCATATTAAATAGAAATATGATTCCTTAAAAGAGAACAAGAAAAAAACACTCATCTACTGAATATTACCTCTTCCAACTTGCTAGTGTAACTCCTGCGGAGCTCATTAATAACCTGAGTTGGTTGTGCATCAGCGCTTGTTGCTTTTTCTGAAGGTTCAGATTTTGTCACGACCTAGAGAAATGCAATCGAAGGCAAGATGCATGTAATCATACTGTCATTTACAATCTATGTCAAAACATGGCAAAGGATTTCAAAAGTCAACTATTTTAGAGTCAAAATAATGAACTAGAAAAAATAGCTTACAACTGTGCATTGTGCACAGGATATTAACATTTTAAGTGCTATAACTTTTTTCTAAAAGGTTTAGTTCTGAACATAGGCACCAAGAGAAAATTATCACAGACCAAGGAAACTAATCAAAGGAATATACGGTGAATGTCATTAGGAACTTTTGCTGCTCATAAGTTACCTTTTCAAGCTGAGTCCTGATTTCATCAACAGCTTGCCGGACTTCTTTACGCATCACGTCATACAGTGCATTTTCATCCTCATTATTACTCAGGCGGTCCTATCAAATGCCATAAGCATATAAAAGGGATATCTGATATATTCTAGTTCTAAAAATTTAAAAGAATATAGTGAGATCAACCTTTTCAAGGGTATAAACTGCCCGAATCCCCTTCTGATTTCTGCTATGAAAAGAGTCCCGAAATTCATCATCAGTTATTGAAGAATGGCTCTGCAAAAATCAAGGTTAAGATGAGCTCACAATGACACATGGAAGAGCCAGAACTTTTATGCACGAACCAATGGATGGCACTAAGGCACAAGATAGCGCAAAAATTTTAATGGTGTACAGCACTCAACTCTTTCTTGTGATTTTAATCAAATTACTTAAAATTAGAATTAGATGTGGCTTGACAACTCGTGATCAGGCCAAGCAACTGACGGCACTAAAGCACAGGGTAAGGCAAAAGGTTTAATGATATACAGCAGTCAACTCTTTCTTGTGATTTAATGAAAATTACTTCAAATTGGATGAGGCTTGATGATTCATGCTAAAGCCACTGTGGTTCTCTGCTCTAGCAATGGAGTTATGGAGGCATAGGTTTAGGGTCTGGGCTCACCAAATTACGGTTTGGGGCATATAAGGCAGCAAGGGAGGTGATGGCCCAGGGATGCAAGTGAGTAATGCAGTCACTCCCAGTCCCAGATATCATTAAGCACCAAGCAACAGGTTGCACTGTGGCACAAACAGCTACATTATGCACTATGGTTTGCATCACATGGAACATGTCACAATTATATTGCTATTTTCACATGCAAGGGGAACCACCCAAATAACTATTCCATTTTCTGCATCCTTAGAAAGCAGAATTTCTTAAGTCATCACAATAGCAGCAGGCAAAAGAATAATATGTGATGTACTCACTGAGCTGCTGTCTCGTGAATGTAAGAAATCTTTTTGACTTGTAGACTTCCTCAACGATTGATTTACTTTAGCCGTCTTATGGAATGATGAGTTCTGCAGGCTATTATTGCTGGATTTGGTATTTATTCCCCTAGAACCATACCGGTGAGAAATGTCCATATCATTCTGCAGTCATAAACATAAAGCACAGATTTAAACAGAAGTAGAATTGCACATACTAGACAACTAGTAGCAATGAAGTGAAGGCATATAAGTTACACGATAGCAAACAAAAGGAAATACGAAATCTAGGATGCCAAACCTTAAAAACAAAGGTACTAGTGGGATTCACAGACCACTGCAAAGCAAAAATAAGGAAATAGTTCACCTAATTTTCTGATGAAGATTAAAGATAATGTGGTACCATAAATATTAAATGGTACATTGGCTAACATTATATATAAGTGAACAATTACAATCATCTATTTATGCATCCAAGCACTCCCATACTGTTGGGTAAAATCATGATGTGTTGAAGCTATAGATAGCATTACATTTATGATAGTTATTATTGAATAAACAAATAATCAAATATGATAGCTATTGAATGCAAGCTGATGAGGTAAAACTACCTATGGTCATCAAGATCAATGTTCCAGTTGAAAAGCAGAAAAGCAGGTCCATTTGTGCTTTTGAGGGCAAGAATACTACCCCATCACAGACAATGCGATATAAGATCCTCTTGTCGATTACGGCAGTCTACTATGGTGTGTGTAGCAAGAAACAAGTGATCTAACACATTTTTATACAGTCAAGCAAATATCGCATAGATAACAAACATCATCCAGGACCAACAAACTGAACAGATACGTGTCATACAAAAACATATGAAAGCATTGTGTATATTTTTGTTGTATTACCTAGTTGCTTGATTTTATTATTCTTATAATCTCAACTCAACACATCCATAAATTGAACTAATTCACGTTTCATGAACAAGCATGAATAATACCATATAAACTTAGCAACCAGTAGAGGTACATGAATTCCAGGCATGAAGCATGTATCAAATTTCCAAACAGATTTTAAACATAGCACAATGAACAATTAAACAAGTCTAATATCGTTAAATAGAATCGTAGCGATATTTTGCATTCATTGCTAATACAAATTTATTTCTAAAATGCCTGATACGACTAACTAAAAAATTTATGACAATATATAACAGCAAATCCAAAGCATATCACACGCAATCCGCTAATCCCAATGAAATTAACTCGGCATAATGCAATCAACTCCTATACAAAACCGAACACCACTATTATTATTATTACAACTAAAAATTGCGAGTTAAATTGTGAAATGCTGGTCACACTTACATCCGAATCACACCATCGGTGCCGATCCATCGAAGCGCGCCGGTCGACGGATGCATACCGCTGCCGCCCCGCGGCAGCAGCCCCGCCATTGGCGACAGCGGTGGCTCCGCCTCGCCTCTCGGCCGGCGGCCGCGACACCGACCTCCCGCGCTGCCGCGACGACTCCGTCTCCCTGGCGTACCGCGCGGTGGAGCTCCGCCGACCGCCGCCCTTCTCCGCTGGCGCCGGGAACCTGAGCCGCCCACGCGACTCCTCCCCGCGCACGACCACCACCGCCTCCTCCTCGTCGTCGTCGTCCTCGGACTCCGCCCTGGCCCGGAAGAACTCGTCGGCGAGGTCATCGAGGCTGATCTCCGGCGGCAACCCCGCTCCGCCCCGGCCGCCGCCCCTGACCTTGTTGACGAACCTCGAGGAGGGCGTGGCCGCGTCCTCCGGGGAGGGCGACGGCGGCGGGAACCTACTCAGGCTCCTCGACCGCCGGAGCAGCCCGCCGCTTCCCCCGGCGGCCGCGGCCCGCCCGCGCGTGGTGGCGGAGCCGGCGTCCTCCGCCGCCGCCGCGAAGGCGTCCCTCCTCCTCCCCGCCGACCGGTACGCCCCCACCGCCGCCGCCGCCATCGCCGCCGGCGACCGGAGCAGAGAGCAGCTAGGGTTGCACTAATCCCCTCACCTCTCCACCGGATAAGAGACGGAAATGGCGATGGCAACTAAAACCTTCTTCGAGTGGACCGAACAAAATTAATTAAAACCAAATTAATTAATTCGTTTTGAATTAGTATACTACCATTAGTAGTAGTAACAGTTAAATTCGTTCGACTTTAAACCCGGGCCCACCTGTAGGTGAGGCCGATGGAGGCGGGTAAGAGTCAGGCGGGTGTCGTGGGTTGAAACGGTGGGCGGATTGGGGAAATTTTGAATTTAAAAAAAAGTGCGCCAGGTTTTGAGGGGAATTTAAGAGATTCGACGCCTGACACGTTGAGCTGACACAATTTTGAATTTACAATTTGGCAACGGGTCCAAGGCTGTGTTTAGTTCTGCGCAAAGTTTAGATTTTGGTTGAAATTAAAAATGATGTGACTGAAAAGTTGTGTGTATGATAGGGTGATGTGATGGAAAAGGAAAGTTTGGATGTAAACTTTGGATCTAAACACAGCCCAAGAGCATTTACTAGAATTACAGTGACGAGTTTGAAATTGGAGCTGCTGCTAATAATGTGGAGGAGTATTATATCGAAATCATGAATGATCATTCTGAATTTTGTTTGCGTCTTTGACAGGTTCGGTTGGTACAGTATAATACGCGTGCAGGTACAGGAGGTGGCCAAACGCGGCCACGTGACAGGGGAACTACTGTGTCTCGTGTCTCGTCTCGTCTCGCCGCTCGCCCGTGACGCGACAGGCCAAAGGAGGAGAGCCGTCACGATCGCGAGGCGTACGTGCGCGTGGCGGTCTCCGTCGCCGACTCGCCGGCGTTGGGCCTCCTCGCCGGTGTCATCGTGTACTCCGCCGCGCCGCCGACAAGGTGGGCAGGCAGACCGGTCGTATTGCTTCGGTGGGAAACGGATGGGCTGCAAAAAACTAGCGGGGAAGTTTGAAATTTGAAGGGTAGAAAAAGGAGCTCCACCCAATGATGTGGGGGGATGGGGTTGCGGTGCGAAGAATTCAGATGAGTTTGCGCATGGCCGCGGTATTTTTCTGGTTCGGGCTCTAGGCAATAGTTGTACGGAGTAGAAAATGCATAGCCACTTGATCTTCTACGGGTGTGTTTGGTTTGGGGACCAAGTGGGATGGGTTAGACCAATCCCAGTTTTTTAGGATGGGATGGTTCCAGTTGTGTGTTTGGTTTGTGGTATGGGATGGTTATAGTTTTTTGTTTGATAGAAAGGATTGAGATGGGATGGGATGGATAATGTTTCACGGACAGTTAGGTCCGTCTGCTCCCAGCGGCTAGGTTGGAGAGAGTGATGAGAATGGGGACGGAGGAGCTTGTCGGCGCGAGCAGAGGAGAGGCGGAGGCGGGCGCGGACGAGCGGCGGCGGCCGGTTGCGGACGAGGCGGCGGCCGGTCGCGGAGGCGAGGTGAGGCGAGGTGCGGACGAGTGGCGGCGGTCGGCCGCGGACGAGGTGGCGACTGGTCGTGGAGGCGAGGAGAGGCGAGGCGAGGCGCAGACGAGCGGCGGCCGGTCCCGGAGGCGACGAGGTGCGGACGAGCAACGGCGGCCGGTCGCGGACAAGGCGACGGCCGGTCGCGGAGGTGAACGCGGATGAGCGACGGCGGTCAGTCGCAGACGAGGCGGCGGCCGGTCGTGGAGGCGAGGTGAGGTGGAGGGAGCAGGCGGAGGAGGACGGAGCGGCGCCGGGGGAGGGAGCGGTGCCAGGGGAGGGACGGGCGGCCGAGGCGGTGCCGCGGCGGAGCTGAGCGGGAGGCTGTGGGAGCTGACAACGAGCGGCGACGGTCGGTCGCGGAGGCGGTCGCGGACGAGGTGACGGTCGGTCGCGGAGGCGGAGGTCGACGCGGATGAGGCGGCGGCTCTGCGGCGGAGCCGAGCGGGAGGCCCCGGGAGCTGACGCCGTGGGCTCCGTCGAAGTGGGATGGATTGGTCCGACCGATTTTGGCGGACCGTTTCATCCCGGATCTGAGAGGAATATTCCTATCCAGGGACCATCCCGTCCCACTCACCTCTCAACCAAACACCCCTAAAAGTGGGTTCATCCCATCCCATCCCATCCCATCCTTACAACCAAACACTACCTAAGTGGGTGGGTTCGCTAGGATCCCGCACTTGGGAATCCAAACGTGTTTGACAGCTATAATGAAGAAGCCGGCGATGTCGACCACAGGAGACGAGAGGGAGAGAAGCCATCGACGGCGGTTGCAGGTGGCGAGAGGGGAAGAAGCCGGGTGGCAGCTGTGGCAACAACACTTGGGCAACGACGACATGCCCTCGCACATTTGAGGAGGTGATGAGCGCATGGTGGCCCTCCTCGACGGTGGATCTGTGTGCACGCGAGGCGGCTCTTGCGCGTGACATCGGATCCACTCCTCGCCATCCTCGTCCTCTTCGATAACCATGCACCACCGAGCCTCCCTTCATCCCTCGCTCCTCCCTCACTGTCATACCCTCCCCCTCCGCCGCCTCATTGTGCGCCTTCCTCCGCCATTGGTGCCGCCGCCGGCCACCTTGAGTGGGCGACCACAGGAACTGGATACGAAGGAGGAGGACGACAGGTAGTCAAGGAGTCGAATCTCCCCACACGGTCGCGTCTCAATCTTGACCTTCACCGTGCCATCAGATAGACCTCCGTAGGAGCTGGCCATTGGTGCTAGCGTGGGATCGACCTTCGTGGGAGCTAACCGCTAGACATGGCGCTAGCCGTGATGAAAGAGCTAGAGCCAGAGCTAGCAAGGGGAGGGCACGCGGACGTGAGGAGGGCGAACGACTTCGACCATCGGCAGAGAGGAGAGGGAAGCGAAGAAAGAGATGAAGGTGGACCCACAGTGGGCCCACCATTTTGGCCAGTTGAGGTGCTCATTTGGCCAGCTATATAGGTTGGCAGTCCAAGTAGCAAGGCTGTTAGAGGGAGTTTTTTGCTATGCATTGGCTAAAATTTTGTTAGGAGAGTCATTTGCCAATGTTGTTGGAGATGAGGGGCTTATTCGAAATACGGGATAGGAAAAGCATAGGAACATGAAAAAAAAACAATAATATGATAGGATTGTAGGTGTGAAATAGAGGATTAGAAAATATAGAAAAATGGGTAAAGCTATCATTCGGATAGTGCAAAGGAAAACATAGAAACCTTGATTCATTACTAGAAGTAGTAACGTGATAAACGTATTATGTAATTTACAATACCCGTGGTTCCGCCAGGACGTGAGCTGGCCGCCGACGCCGCCCTCGTCTTCTCTTTCCTAGAGAAGAGCGAGAGAGAAGGAAGGGAGAGAAGAGGGGAAACATAGAGTGATGACGTGGCCACCTTGACATGTGAGGTCCACGTGGGCCCCACGCTAAATGAACTAGTTTGTACTGGTTTTGTAAGTTGGGGGATGCGTTATATCCGGTTTTGCGGTTCAAAGACGATTTTGTAACTCAATGACAAGTTGAGAGATCTTCAGTGTGCTTTTTCCATTTGTTTTTCTGCTATTTCAACCAATGCGTTCCATCAAACAATTTAGTTGGACCAAGGCCCAAGAGGCCTTCCAACTTACGTGGAGTAAATTCCCTTAACCTTACGTGGAGTCTGTCTGAGGTCCCTAATCCACAATACCAAAAATCTCTACCCATTAACTATCACAAATCGTGCAAAAAAAAAAAGTTCCGAGCAGTATCAACCTAATTTTCCTCCGGTTTCGCTGATGGGGCATACAGTGGGCCCCACATGTAAGTGAGGAGAAAAAAATGGGTATTCATCTCTTCTTTTCTCATTTCTTCCTTCTCTTTTCTTAAAAAAAATAGAAATAAAATTTTTCGCACGACACATAAAAATTTCCCAAACCTTCCCTTTCAAATGGGGCCCTAATCACCCCCATTACTTCCCAAACACGTCTTTGCTGTGATCAGACGTCTCATCCAACCCCATCAAATTGGCATTAACAAACTGGACCTGTTTTTCTTTCGACGAATGGCCATGTCACTCAGGAGCAGGAGCAGCAGTTGGTGGCCTGATCAAGCCGACGGACGAGGACGACGACGACGACGGGTTCGTTGAGTTCTGATCCAAATTTATTTGCATTTAATAAAGGCCAGTTTTTGCCGATCGTCATTTCTTTTAGGGTTCCACCATATATATACATCTTGTAAGCCGCCATGCGGCGATGTAACCTCACCTCAGATATAGTGAAGATATTTTGCTGGCTGGCGCCCGTGGTTTTCTTCTCTCCTGTGTTGGGAGAGTTTTCCACGTTAAATCTCGTGTCTTCTGTGATTGATCTATTGTTCTTTATCGTTTGTTCGCCTATCGTTTCCTAACATGCTACTGTCTACTAAACTCAACAGTCAGGCTCTCAAAAAAAACAGTCAAGCTCACACACACTCAAGGTGTGTGTTTATAGATCCAGATGTAAAGTTTTAACATGTCATATTGGGTATTATATAGGGTGTCACATAAGATGTTTGGACACTGATAAAAAAACTAATTACATAATCTGTCAGTAAACAGCAAAACGAATTTATTAAGCATAATTAATCTATTATTAGCAAATATTTACTGTAACACCATATTATCAAATTATGGAGCAATTAGACATAAAAGATTCGTCTCGCAAATTAGTCATAATATATACAATTAGTTATTTTTAGTCTATATTTAATACTTCATAGAGATGTTCAAATATTCATTGTGATACGATGTAAAATTTTTATGTGGCAAGTAACCAGGGCCTCACACTCACAATGGACCGCCTCCTTTACTGCGGCTTTGTCCGGTGCGCGGCCAAAAAACCCTGACGAGTCGTCCACCGAAGAAGAAAAGTCCAAAGTCCAAAACAATAATCACGTCGCCACCGGAAATGACCAAACTGGCCCCCGTATTGTGGTCGATGACATGCGGGCCCCACGGAGAGCATCTCCGGTGAGATGGACAGGCTAGCAGCAGCAGCGGTGGTGGTACGAGGCGCTGCCTTTCGATGTGGGGCCCACGTGGCGGGTGAATATTCGGGGCTTTCAGGTTTCGCACACATCTTTTTCTTTTTCATTTTTTTGGCGGCCTGGTGGATATACCGAGCTGTCCCTCTCTTGATTCAGAATTTCGCTGGTATAGCCCTGGGTAGATGTGAGTTTTTTCAAACAGCTCCTTCTCAAAAGGTCAGCGCCTAACATTTGATTTTGAAGTTCATATCTCACTGCCTTGGTTTGAAGTTCATATCTCCAGTTTTTCTCAGCAAAGGTTATGTGGATCGTCATAATTTTAGCAGCACACTTTGTTAACTTCATAAATTATGTATCGAGACAAACACCAGGATTTATTTCATTATCAAGAAAAATAAAATATATATAAGTTAAGGCTTCGACTTCTTTTAATATAATTATGTTATCATAGTACAGTCATGTCAAGCAATATTTTATAAATTAGCTTACAGCTGGATATCATAACTTTACGAGTCATATGTCTTCAAAAATATGTGAACGATATCATACGTGTTTCTTTTAAAATGCTTCGTCATGCCTAGTAAGAATGTTTATATTATGTTTATATGCTTTAAGCCTTTCAACATATCTTTAAAAAAGGCCTTTCAACATACGGGTAGAAGTATTTGTTGGGCAACTAAGACAATGATTACATTGATGACGAACTATAAGTCATGTTATATGCCAAAAATCATTATAAACAAAACCATACAATGTCCCGTCATATGAGATTTACAAGTCACACAAACATTTACGATCCCACGATATAATGCGAAGGCATTCAAATGCATAAAACACCACGATTTCAAAACCCACACAACCGTCACATATGTGAAGTATTCGGTAACTTAGATTAAATGATGGCCTATGTTAGATGACGAACTATACGATGTTATCAACTAGAAATCATCATAAATAAAACCACATTATGTCCAACCATATGAGATTCACACGCCACAACAAATCCCACGATACAATACAAAAGCATACGGATACATAAAACACCATGGTTTTCAAAACCCTTGCAACCGTCACCCGTGCCTAAGGCCCTGTTTGGTTCCATGGGCTAATGTTTAGCCCTCACCTTATAGCCTCAAATTAGCCCTCAAGGATCCAAACAGGTGGATTAATTTTGAGCTAATGTGAATTAGCCTCCCTCAAAACATTAGCCCCTCCAAGGGGTGCTAATGGGGCGCTAATGGAGCTAATTTTGTGTGGGGACCATAAAAAAACAGCTCTCTCTCTCTCCTTCTCTCTCCTCTCTTTCTACTCTCTCTCCACCTTTTAGCCTTGAATTAGCCCATGGATCCAAACATACCACCCTAAACTAATGTTTAGCCTACCAATTCATAACTAAACATTAGCTCTTAAAATTAGCCCTGGGCTAATCTTCCAAACAGGGCCTGAGTACTCCTACCCTGGTAAACCACGTCCCCAACTCCCAAGGATCCATTTGTGCACAGTCCACAAAATAAAAAACATTCCGAGGACTAAACTACAAAAACGCAAAGCAAACAAAATCGAAAAAAATCCCCCCCATAAAACCGATTTTATTCCCCTTATTACACATCTCATCCGCCTCATTAACGTTCTCATTTCCACACCCCTCCTCCTCCACCTCCCCCCTCGCCTCGATCCCCGCGGCCACCGCGAGGCCCCACCGCCGCCGCGCCCCTCGTCCCGCTGCCGCCGGCGGGCGCCGCGGCCCTCGCCCCCGCCGGAATCCGCCGGCTCGCGGCGAGCATTCCGAGCTCCGGGTCGCCCGAAACCTCGCCGGATCCGGCGGTGCTCGACGCGGCTCCCGCGAGAGCAGCTGCCTGTTTCGCCGCCGGGACGCCGCGGGCGCGGATCTGAGGGTGTTTGGTGGGAATTTGGTGGGGGGTTGAGTCGATTTGGCCTTGGGTTGGGGTTGGGTTGGGTTAGGCTGGTTGGCGGGGGAAGCTGAGGGGGATAGGAGGAGGTTGGGGCTTTGTGGCTGCGCCTGGTACATGAGCGCCGCGAGCATCCTACGCGGCTGCGTCTTCGTCGGGGAGCTTCCGGCGGCGCGATGATCGAGCAGTTCGTAAATTTTGTCATCCGTCCGCCGCGGTAATTGCACTGTAAATATTTTTTTTCCCACTGAAATGATGCCTCGTGCTGTAGACTATCATGTTTCGCTGTATTAGCTCGGTTCTGTGATTTAGACGGTCATGCTTCCTAAGCCGTGGTTGAGTATTAATCTTACCACTTCAAGCATTGAAAAGCTCAGTACTTGAAATATCCAAAAGTAGGAGTTTGAGGCTGTTATTTATTAATACCTGCTGTTGAAATTACTGTACTAGCTTGTCGAACAATTAGCGGAGTGTTGTAGTCGCATGTGCCGCAAAGGGGGCTTATGCATTTAGTTAGCACATCAACATTCATTCCACAGTACTCTTTTTCCTAAAGATAACTTTACTTGTTTTCTTTAAGATGCACTAATGTCTAATAATGAAGTTGGAACTCGGAACCCCACAAAATGTTGATAGTCAACTGATGCTTTTTATCTTTATGGTATGAGGCAGTTAATTGGCTATGCATTTGCAGTGCAGAGTACAATCCAGATCAGTATCTGTGGGAACCGGAGTTTACTCTTGCGGGAAGAAAGTACAAACGAATAGATTTGGAGGCAAGTAAGGGGAGCTTTTTAAGGCCTTCTTTCTCTTTCATTTGTTGAAGAAAAAATCACCCTTTTACTATATATTAGCCTTATTCTGTTACTTGTATATGGCAGCTTACGAACGGAAGAGACCAGACCTTAAAATGCAGCCACTATGTTCCTGCTGTCATCCCAGACAATACTGCCCTTCCTTGTGTGATCTACTGCCATGGAAATAGGTATTTATCATAGTTGGATTATGCTTATAGGTTCTCAATTTCTTATATTAATATGATCAATCTTTTGGTGGGACCAACATTCTGATCGTAGTTTACACTCTAATTCTTGGAGACCGGTCATTTATCTGTTAGTTACAGTCTCTGAGTTATTGAGATGAATCATTAATTTTGTTTTCTTCTTGTGCTTATCGTATTCCTTACAAGCTCTTTCTCTTAACTCAATGCAGTGGATGCAGAGCGGATGCAAATGAAGCAGCTGTCATACTTCTCCCTTCAAATATCACCCTCTTTACACTTGACTTTGCAGGGTCAGGGCTATCAGGTGGAGAGTATGTCAGCCTTGGTTGGCATGAGGTACATAATCATCATAATTTTTTGAAAACACACTCTTATTGTTTTGCAATTGCACTAATCTGATAAAAATACAATCACTCTCAGAAACAGGATCTCAAATGCGCGGTGTCCTTTTTGCGAAACAATAAGGAAGTTTCTTGCATAGGCCTTTGGGGGCGATCAATGGGTGCTGTTACAAGGTATTTGGTTAAAGCGTTTGTGTTTCCCAGTTTATGACCAATTATCCAATACTTTATTTCTCTTAATGATGCATTATTTTTTAAGTCTTTGGATACACTAGAATCTTTATAATATATAATTCCTGTTGATTATTTGAATTGTTACTTAGAAGTACCCCTGTCCATAAAATATTTTAAATATTTAGTTTCTATTTATGTATTGAATTTTGGTAAGTTCTTCATAACTTCTGTCCAAACTTTTGACAGCCTACTGTATGGAGCAGAAGACCCCTCAATTGCCGGTCTGGTTTTGGACAGTGCTTTCTCTAACCTATATGACTTAATGATGGAGCTTGTAGATGTTTACAAAATCCGAGTTCCTAAGTTCACGGTATGCTTGTCATTTTTGCAGAATAGTCTTGTTCACTGTTACTATGAACTGAATAAAGGAACCATTCGCTTTCTGGAGTTTGTATGATATAGGCACATGCTTTGATGAACTTTAGCTTATGCGGTAATCCGCAATCGGTGGTTTATGGTGCTTGGTTATACCGCTTGTCACCTTGTTACTGTGCTTCAGCTGACTGTTGTGTGCTGTGTGCATGACAAAGAACATGCATCTATAATTAGAAAATAATGTGTTTACATCCAGAAATAGTAGTCTTTAGGGAGCTTTGTGCAGTTCAAATGTTTTACAACTCTGGTTGCGCAACTGTGCATGACACTAGCTAACTGGTAGGTAATGTATAAAAGGTAAGAAAAGTTTTCCAAACTTCAGTTCATGTTCTATAATATAATAAAATTCTAGTATTTTCTGGTTATATATCAAGTATAGGAATAATCTAAAGTTCTAGTTAGCGATGCTAGTTTCATGTTAATTGTCTGCTAAGTTAAGTGCCTAACTGCCCACTGACTGTTGCAATACTTGCATCATATAATGTTTGCTATTATTTATATTGTTCAGGTTAAGATGGCTGTGCAGTACATGCGCCGTGTAATTCAAAGAAGAGCTAAGTTTGATATAATGGATCTTGATGTTGTTCAGGTGTGTTTTCTAAATTACCACTTGTCAGTTTCAATGGAAATCAAAGCTAACATTGGTGTTTGCCTAATTACCTCTTCTGTCTCCTTATTTTTCAACAGTTTGCCCCCAAGACATTTATTCCTGCATTATTTGGACATGCATCAAATGACATGTTTATTCAGCCCCATCACACGGACCGTATTCATCAGGCATATGCGGTAAGTCTAACTCTTGCTTGCTTTACAAAGGCTGAACAGTTAATGGATGCATGCTAAATACATTTATAACTCATTTTCTTGGTGTATTTGTCTACAGGGGGACAAAAACTTAATCAAATTTGATGGCGATCACAATTCCCCCAGGCCTCAATTTTATTATGATTCTGTTTCAATATTCTTCTATAATGTTCTACACCCACCTCAGTTTCCTTCAGTATGCTCAAATAAGTTAGATAAGTACTACAACCTTGGTGCTTTTAAGGTTGGAGCTGGAACAAATGAGGTGATTATCCTTTTTTTAATGCCTATATTATCAGAAATTTTGAGGAAATTACCAACCAATTTGCTTGTATTTTTCAGAGCTTACTGTATGAAATCATCAATGGTCTAAGGGCTGCTGGTCCTGATGCAGGCAGTTCATCGGCAGCTGCAGCTAACTTCACAAATGGTGTGAGTCAGTTCCCTTAGTAGGTTATTAAATTGATATCATGAATTATCATTGTGATCCCTAAGTCAATTCCTTTTTCATTTTGTTAGCTACAAAATCAGTGGTTGAATTGCTGACAGAGAGGGTCAATCAGTTGTCTATTAAAACAGATAATGACTTGGTAAGTTCATCAGTGGTTGGTTTGCCTCAAGTACTTGAGATCTTAGCTGAGTATCTCCATCTGAATGCAGGATTTTCTTTTGGATGAAAATCATAACCTCACTGAGATGGACACTCACACTGCTGAGTCTCATTTAGAGGTAAAATAAATGAGGATTTTGAAGCATAAAATAGTTTTTTTTTGCATTGTAATTTAACACTGTGTTCTGTAAACATCTTTACATCAACATATGGTATAGTTCCCTTAATGTGGATTACCATATGTTTGTTGTTCCTACAAAACACCAAAAGCATATTTTGTTGCTCTGCTACATTTGATTGTTCCCTGAGTACAGAATATTACATAGAACTGTTTTGCTATCTCACTGATACAAAGTATTACTTCCTTTTGTAGGATAAATCTCACAGGCAAAATGAGGAGTGCTGCTCATACACAAGTTCAAACCGAGAGAGCTGGGGAAGATGTTCTTCCTTGGGGGCAGCGAGTGATGGATCATCCCTAGGCGAGCGCCCTGAAATTCCTAGTCATAAGCATAAGGTATGTCTTCTTTCTTTTCTCATTTTTGATGTCCATCTATTGCATGACCATACTGTCCTTTTTTTTTCATAGGGTAACTTACCTTAGATATTTTTGTTAACACATCTTTTAAATAGATCCTCAAGTGAATGCATATGTCATTTTGTTTGTTACCTACTGAACCTCTCAAACTAGTGACATTGCTTTGTCCCTGACAACAACGGAAATTTTCTATTAGATCTCAATCTCATCATTTGTTCTGGAACTGTAGAGCATGACGCTACGGGCCTTGGCAACACCACTGAGACGGATACGAAGGAAACCGCTCGCTATACCAAAGGAGAGGAAGAATCGATCTCTATGGAAGAGGCTCAAACAGGAGAGGCAAGAGATGGGGGAGAGCCTAACCCAGCGATTCAGGCTGTGCCTCCAAGGCCAGGCTCAACACAAGAGAACCAAGTCATCTTAACAACTGTGAATACACATCTTAACACGGAAATATCCGCTAGGAACACGGATGACACGAAGGACAGAAAATGCACCCCTGATTCTGACTCTTGGCGCCAACTGTACACACATTGGTTGAAAACATCACTTACTGCTCAACTAAGCCTATCAGGCAATCCTTGTAATTGCCATTTTGTACCTTATCATTTTCCACGTTTGATTATGTAAATCTGAAGGCATGTACTATAATTTTAGCGTGTGACCACCCCTGGTCTTTGGGGTAGTAGTTCTAGTAGCCTGGTGCATTGTTTCTAAGATCTGGGTAGGCTTTTGAGTTGGAACTGTATTGACAATTGACATGAGAACGTTTTTTCGCTGTGGTGTTGGAACAGTGGAGCGCTCTCATTACTGTGCCCACAGTGTAAAAGTGTGAAATGAGCATGTCAGTTGCATGACCATTTGAAGTAGAGAAGTTTCATCTGAGTTCTGAGTCCCTTGAAAATGTTCAATTTGTCTGGAATTTAATCTGACCTTGTTCATGTGACTTGCACGGTTTAATGCCTGCTGCAGCTTTGGATCATACAGAGCTTGAGAGGCCATCTGGTGGCATGAACTTGAAGTGAGTAATAATAATAATAATAATAATAATAATAATAATAATAATAATAATAATAATAAGATTCAACAAAGGCGGAAAGAAAAATCCATGAGTAACCTTTCTTCTATAGGGTGTGTTTAGTTCATGCCAAAATTAGAAGTTTCGTTGAAAATGAAACGATGTGACAAAAAAGCTGAAAGTTTGTGTGTGTAGAAAAATTTTAATGTGATAAAAAAGTTAAAAGTTTAAAGAAAAAGTTTGTAACTAAACCCGGCCTCTATAAGAAACCATAAATAAAGCAAGGATTTGACACGTCGAGGAGCTCGCATTCGTGCACATCGCGAAGGTATTCCCGAGAAAATCTGAATCGTGACAAAGGAAAACGCAAAGAAAAAGAAAGCAAAGTCAGCGATAGCGAGACAAGCGTCCCAGCGAGACCAGCGGCGTGGCGTCATCTCATTCTCAGGGCCTATTTGTAAAACTTCTGCCAGTGGAAGATTCTTCTATTAGTTACAACTGCCACTCATAAATAATTTAAATTTTCACCAAAATTCTAAAAAATTATAATTATAAAATCCGGAAAATAAACTAAGAACTAAAAACTAAGTTTACCAGCTTCTCTAAATTCTTATGAGTATCTAAGGGCCTGTTGGGGGAGCTTCTAGCTGCTGCAACTTCTTCCAGAATTAGAAGCTCCCCAAACCGTTTAGCTTTTGGTCTAAATTTTAAGAAACTGTAGTTGTAAAATTCAAAAAATGATTTAAAAGCCAGAAGCTGAAAAACCCATTTTTAAAAATTAGTTATCAACTTAGTTGTTTTTTCTTACACCGCATATCCCGTAAGTTAAGTCACCAACGACCCACCACCAGCCGAGGTCAACAGTCATCCTGACACCTGGGCCCCACCTGCCAGCGACTCCACACCCCCCCATCGCATCGGCACCTGCCGCCGTTGCGCTGCTCTCATCAGCCGCCTCGTCGAAAGCAACAACAAAAGCCTCCCTCTCTCTCTCTCTCTCTCGTGCGGCTTCAGCGCGGCCAGCCGAGAGGGAAGAAGAATTTGGTACTCTTTGCCCTCGATCGAAGCTACCACCCACCCACCTTGCCCTTCCTTCGCCGCCGATTCCGATCTGGGCCGCCGGCGACGGCGAAACACAGGCAAAGCAAATATAAAGGTTCTTTTCTTGCAATCTTTCTCTTCTCCGTCGCTTGGCGGATAGTGGGTGGGATTGGATTGTTGTTCTTGGTCACGATTCACCTCGTATCCGCTTGTTTTCTTTTTGGTGGATTAATTCTTGGGAGATGTGTGTGGTGTGGGGGGAGCTGAGTAGCTGGGTGCCTGGGTGTATGATAAGGTTGAAGGAAAGGGGCTTCCGGTTTTCTTCATGGCGCACAGGGATTCGATGGATTTCCTTATACCTTATCTTTGTTTCCATGTACTCTCCTTGTTGATCTTTGTTTCCATGTACTCTCCTTGTTGTTTTCTGCACTGTTCTTGCACTGTTCATGATGGTGAACCCTCTCTGTCTGTAGTTGATTGTTACGAGTATATGGTAGCGATCACACCGTGTCTTCTTCTAGTGTAAAGAAAAGAGTAAAATTCGTATTTTTCTGAATTTGATCAGACTAGATGAGTTGGTAGTTTAGTTTGGTTCTGGCCCTTCATGCTGATTGCTTGATTGTGTCGGCTGCTGCTACAACTTGCACAATTTATATTATCATGCTGTTCTGAACCAGTTTGCCAACTTGTCCCATGCATGAGAGATGAGATGAGCCACAACTATTTGTTAATTTTGTTTCAGGTACAACTGTTGTTTGGTGCTTGTCCAGCTAGGACAGCCGAGTGAAGTGCCAGCATGGGTGGCATCCTTGGACGCCATGACACCATGAAGAGGAGCTCTCACGGCTCGAAGCTCGAGACGAAGATGGTGGAGTCCATGCAGCAGAGAGCGTCGCACGGGACTTCGCTCAAGTCGTTCGATAGCATCATCATGAAGTTTCCAAAAATCGATGAGAGCTTGAGGAAATGCAAGATCATCTTCGAGCAATTCGGTGAGATTCGTCATGCTGTCTGCATGCCAATTATTGTCTAATTACCTGATTATCTCCTACTTTTAGATCTCACTGCTAGTGAGATTCAGTAGAGATCTTCTATACAATGGTGAAATAGTTTGAAAGGAAAACATAGGGACTGTCGGACCGATATATTCTATTTTCCTGTACACAATGAAATCCTTACCAGAAATAAATATGTAGTGTTGTTGTTGTTGTTGTTTCATAAGGTTCTTGTCATGGACTGTTGAATTTCAATAATGATACATTATCAGCATGAGTTGTATTATATAAATGGTTATGTCGTCTTTCAAATATTTACTGATTTGTGCAAACAAACAGCTTCTCACTCATATATCAAAAACAACCTTTTTTGCTCCTCAGATGAAGATTCCAATGGCGAAATAGATAAACAAGAATTGAAGCATTGTTTCCAAAAGTTGGAAATTTCATTCACAGAGGAGGAGATAAATGACCTCTTTGAAGCTTGTGATATAAATGAAGACATGGGCATGAAGTTCAATGAGTTCATCGTCTTTCTGTGCCTCATTTATCTGCTCAACGAACCAGCTGTGTCAGAAGCAGTATCCTTTTCTTAATAAGCATTTCTGCAGAGCAATGTTGGGTTAGCATATAGGTTAGGTATTGCAAAAATGATACATTACTATTTACTGTTCTATTTTCTTCAATCTTTCATTACGATGTAAATCTGATTGGAGTAATGTTTATTAGATGGATAGGATACTTAGTAACTTTCTGTACCTGTATCCTATTTTAGATCTGTCTTAACTCATTTCTGCCAGGAGCTTCTCTGTTTCCTTGACATAATGCACAGAAGATTAAGATGGGATTAGGAAATCTTGAGGCAACTTTTGAGACCTTGGTTGATGCATTTGTTTTTTTGGATAAGAACAAAGATGGATATGTCAGTAAGGAAGAGATGGTTCAATCAATGAATGAGACTGCAACAGGGGAACGCTCTTCTGGGCGTATAGCCATGAAAAGATTTGGTAAGTCGCTTGTTCTCCAGCTCTCTGGTCTCTGAGTTTAGGGCGAACACAATTAGTTGTATGCCCTTAGATGTACATGTTATGAATAAATTATATTTTTGTCCCACGTTTTTTATTTCTCTATAGTAATCTAAAAATTTCTAGATTGACAATTCCCATCAGTTTCAGAATTAAGTCCTAACATGTAACACTTTCTTTTTTTGCATGGCACCAGAGGAAATGGACTGGGACAAGAATGGAATGGTGACCTTCAAAGAATTTCTGTTTGCATTCACTCGCTGGGTTGGGATTGACGAAAATGAGGACGACGATGAATGAATTTCGTGAAGATAAGTTGTTCAATTATTAGGACCTGGCCAGCCTAAGGAGGTTATAAAGTTTGGTGGTAATGACAACTGGAGCATATGATGTTGATTAGTTGATCGTTGATATTGTGTATTATCTTATAGGATGATTCAACATGATCCTAGTAGAATATCTTAACATGCCTGAAGACTCCATGTATGCTTACAAATTTAAAGAGTTCCATGACAGATAGATCTGAACTTGTACAGTAATTCTAATGGTTGTACTTACCAATATCCTGGACTTGATGTGGAGAAATGCTATAATTCAGTTGCATGCTCAACGAAAATAAGATCATATCTTTATGTTCTTCTCACCTTACTACATTTCCAGACCTACATGAACTGTAAAGTGATGTGCACACTGCACATCTCTGATTGAATAAGTATAAGCTACAAACATGCACTGAACAGTAGATAACAACTAACAGTCATGGCTGGGTTTACAGCATTACAGCCTCACTAAGATCAACAGCTCTACTGAAGAGATAACTAGCAAGTCCTCTAAACATCACTGCCCTGCCCCTACACAGATGAAAAATCAATCATCACTGCCTGAACCATTGGTGAAGACATTTTCATCTGCATCCAGGCTCTCCAAAGAATCGAAGTGCACCGCGCTGGATGATAATAACACTGAGCTTTCCTGTCGGAAATCTGAACCTGAACTTGGCTCCGGAACTTTGAGAGGAGGGGGGAACTCATTGTTCCCACGATGATCAATGTCGCTGCTGACCCGGATCCTCTTGCTAGCCCTGGGGGGGCTCTCCAAAGGGGAGCCGGCACGGCAGCTGGAGTCCGGTGTCAAAGGCTCGCGGCAGTCGTCGTGCGAAGAAATGGTCTTGAACAAGCCGCTTCCAGCCTTGTCGCGGATTGGGGATTCGGAAGTCGGTACCGGGGTCGAGGGGTCGGTTTTGTTGGAATCCTGGTATGGCTCCCCTGGAGCTGGTCCCAGGGCGCCTAACTTGCCTGATTCACCCAGCACACCACTGAGCCGCTGCTGCTCCTCAATGATCTTCTGGAGGTACCTTCCTTGGGCTTCTATCCGGAGCTGTAGCTGCCTTTGCACCTGTAGACATGTTTTGGAAGAGCAGTAAGTTACATTCTCTGGAATTGGAAAGAGTAGCACCTGTAGACATGTTCTGCGTTATCAAATCTTGTTTGGCACTATCAGTGAAAACACCTGATGACTGAAATAATGCATAGATGAAACAAATCTAGTTACATTATTTTGAAGCAGTACAGTTGAGAAGTCAAACATAAACAGAAGATGTCACTGTATAGAATTGTTTTTAGTTACAGGAAAGAGCTTATATAATTTTTTAACAATATCCATGTACGAGGTTAGAAGCAGCGTGTCTGTAAGCAATTTAATAAAATTAGACTATCCGATCCAATAGAGAAAACAACAAAATGTTAAAGGACACGTGTTATTTGACAGCATTAGCAGAAATGCAGAATTGAGATGAAGTACAAACATGAAGTCAGACATAAAGAAGGTGCCCGAAAGGCAACTTGCCTCTAATTGTTCATGTAGCCGCTTTTGCACCTCCATCTGCAACTTTAAAGCCTCCCCTATTTCCATTCCCCTTCATATATAAGTATGCTTTGTTAAGAACTCAACATCCTACTTTGGCTACTCGATCCTTAAACAAGATTTCTAGGAGTAAAGAATTGCTAAGTAGTATCTGATGGATGCATTTAAACCAGACAATGCAAAATTGAACTTTCTACTTCGAATACTACATCAATAAGTACAGACTTGTTGAACAATATTGAATGGATGCCTGGAAACAAGATAACGAAAAACAGAAAAAGTGCATATTGTATTTATGTTTCTTTAATGCAGCAGCATATCATTTCAGCTGTTCAATTTATTTGTGATATGCATGTAAACAAGCAACGTGATGCAGTTAGTTTCAACTTTAGAAGTTCTCATGCACATAGTGTGCATTGCTATCTGAAAATTCTGCACAACAGAAATATTTTCAATGCTCTATGCCCTAAATGGATAACCTATATTGCTACAGACCTATGGAGCTAGACGCTTTCCATTTGTATTGCTTGACCACAATGATCAGAAGAAGGAAAATTCAGAACAGTTTATCAGCATAAACAACAGGTTTATCATTAGAAAAAAGAAAATAATAATTGGTTGGCATGTACATGCAATGCTATGAAGTACAAAATGAGGCAACCTTAGAATTTATTTAGGGTGATGAATGCGAACGGAAGATGAACCAGGAAGTCCTCATGGTCACGTGTCATGGGGCTAATTCCTCATGGAGGTAATAGCTATGCTTTCTCACCATTACTGGACATACCTATGTGGTGCTGGGAGATCTAAACTCACAATTAGAATAATAATAGTTTGTGAATGAATACTTAAATTCAGTGTTGGAGAAGTAAAAGTTTATGCGACAGAGGATGACCATATAGGTATGTGTGGAGCGGCTCCACGTCAAATTGTACCAGACTGTTGTGCTAGTAGAATATGGCAATAGAATTAGATTTTTCTTATTTTTCTTAAGAGGAACCCATCAAATCCCATGGACACAAACAGCTAAGTGAATGGAAAAGATAGTGGAAGTTCACAACTACTAGAAGAGCACATAGGCTCCAGATACATACCAACATGCATTTTTTTTTGAAGGAAGGAGAAATAACTTACGAGGAGCTTTCAATGTCAGCAAGCAAATCTCCTAGATCTTTCTTGTCAGACTTGGCACCTACACAAATTAAATCCTTGTTTCTTAACTTGAAAATTGTAACATCTATATCAAACTCTTATGTTCCACAACAGCAATTACGTACCATCAGCTGTGGGATCTGGAATGTATTTAGCAAGCCGATATTTCTGAAGAAACAAGCAATTCAATCAGTAAAGTCTAGAACATAAGCTGGAGAATAGACTATATGCAGGTATTGAGAATCTCAAGCTCAATTACTTGCAGATGGCTTTTGACATGATAGATGGTCAACCCTTGAACACCCATTATTCTAAGAATTCCCTTCGGAGTTGCCCCTGAAATAAGAATTGAAAGATAGTCCGTTAGCATAAATGTATTTAGCATCACAGGGTTTGTGAACAAAAAACTTAATGGAGAGCAAGCACAGGATTTTTTGTACTAGGAGAAAAGTAATTAAGCAGGCATAGTAACTTACTGTCGGGTCCACCAAGCTGTGTTACAGCATCCACAAAACGATCATGGAGGTCATCAGTCCACCGTAAGCGCTGTCTGGCAGCAAAGTTGCTGTTTGAGCTGTTCCCACCACTATTAGATACTACATTGTTGTTAATACGTTCAATTTGTTGATTGTGGGAAACTGGATCGTTGTGAGCTAGTACAATGCTTGAGAAGGGCTTTGGTTCATACATTTGGCATCCTCTGCACAAGACATATATAAACTGAATTACCATGCTGTGAAATAAGGTAAGAAGATCAAATACTCATCTTCACAAAACATTAAAACAATATTCCACCATAGCACAAAAAAGTGGTATAAGGAGCCATATGAAGTGAAAATAGGAACTACTGTTTTCGATTTCCTTAGCATGTGCCATGTCTGTGCTTGAATGGTAAGTGTAATGAACTTTTACTACTGGCGAAGCCTTTCTCCAGCATATAATGCACACAAACAAGATAGTTCTGCACTGGCAATGGCAGACTAAAATATAAAATGAATGTATGCCTGCAGGTTGAGATAAAGTCATATTGGTGAAATAGTTGTGGCAGCTGTTGTATGGAATGGTGCCAAACTTCTACCAAACAGGATATCTGCATTTTGTCTCTTTACATAAGGACCATAATTTTTTTTTCTCGAACACGCAGGAGAGTTGTGCAACAAGACACCATATGCTAGTATGTTCCTAACACTTATCCTTGTGGTTGTTAGAACCAAAGCTTCAACAATTATGTTGCCACTTAAGTTTATGGGATTCAATAACAGTCCACAGTAATACCTTTGCCACTTCAAAGCAATGCTTCTTTGCACTAGTCAGAGATTTATACTACATCAAATGCCTCCATCAATTGACAACAGAATTTGTGGGGAATAAGGACGTCCCAAGCACACAAACTAGCAGAGTATTAACAAGGGCAATATAAGTTCTCTAACAAAACTAGGGATAACCATACACACTCCAAATCAAAGAAACAGCATTACATTTTTCCTAAGAATGATTAAGCAGATGCGGAGTTGGAGTCGAATCTATCCTGGAAAAAATGAACAGCTGCCAAAACCTACTTATCACACAATACAATCAACACGATATATGAGAAACTCAACCCTATTTGCACACTCACATCTAGCTTTCCTCGAGCCTCTCAAAAATCGCCGAAGTAAACATAAATGTAACGAGCATTTCCCCAAATGGCGCTCTCTTCTGCAGCAATAACAAAGGATTTCCCCTACAAAATCCAGCAAGCAGTTTCACCCGAAGCAATTCGCAAGCAAAGTCTATAACCCGGAGAACCTAAACTGACCCCAAGAACCAACGAATCCCCAACGAAATTCGCCAAGAACCCAGCGGCAATGGACAGGACCACGCACCCAGATCAGGAGCTCCCGAGATTCAGCGCTCGAGAGGAGGCCGAATCGGGGTGAACAGCGAGTGATTCCCGCGGATTGGGAGATCTCCACCACCTCCTCTTTGCTGGGAGGAGGAGAGATTTCCGATGGGCTTAGGTTTCTTTCCTTCCTTTTTCGTGTCTTCCAGCTTTGGATTCGTCAGTTATTTTGGGTTCAGGACAAGTGAAGAGCCAACACCCGTGTGAGTCAGTCAGATTGGGGGTTGGACACGTGGCGTCATCTGCTTGGCCTGGAGTTACTTTGGACGGTGTATGATTGCATCAGAGATGAGCCAAAGGCCTTTATTTGGACAGAGATTCCCAAAAACAGATGGTAAGCAGAGTCAGTGAGAATTTGTTTTTTTTAAAAAAAAAGAAAAAAAAAGATGAAAGAACCTAGATTGTCCGCAGAGCTCGATATTTCAGCGCCTCGTCAGTTGGCCTAATAAGCCAAAATTTGAATTTTTTAATTCGATTTTAAATTTGATTTTAAGATATTTTCAACGTAATCCTTTTAGAGTTAGCTTTCAAGTCGCTACGAACAAATATATAAAAGTTTTACCTACAAAATAATTTTTATTCTCTAAAACTTTTTTGGCTTATTAGAAAATATGAGTAGCTGTAAGGCTCTGAAAGAAGCTTTACTGCTAAAGCTTCTCCAAACACGGCCATGTTTGCGGACCTGATTCACGTAGAAAATTGGCTCAAGCTTGACTTTGCCACCCACGTTTGTTATGAAAATAGATGCACAACGGAGACACGAATTTAACGTGGAAAACCCTTGCGGAAAAAAACCACGGGCGCCGACCGGCAATGATCACTGTAGAGGAATGGGATACAAACACAGGGGATATATTGGGCTGTCGCACCCTCCCCGTGCGGCTTACAAGGGATATATATAGGAGAAATCTAGGAGTCCTAATAGGAAACTAATCCTATAAAGTAGAGTCCTATTAGATAACTAATCCGAATATACTGTGGGCCCAAAATTCGAATCACATATTTAACAACGTTTTTGCCGTAAACTCATGACAAAACCACGACATAAAACTGAATATCACACTTGTGATCTTGTACTATTTAAAGCTATGATTGTGCCGTTAAACCAAACAACTGTAGTTACAATAAGCAAAATCACGTACAATTCAACCAAGTTGAGAAAGTTCAGCATGGATTTTGCCATTTTGGACACCACAGTCCAGGAAGACCATCACCCAGGCTACAACAATTTCAGTAACACAAAGGCTACACCAAAATCCAGTAACATACATCGGGATAAAAGCCAACATTTTAGTTGCGCATTCATAGTTGGTGCAGACGCTCAGAGTGTTAATTTTTGTTACGAAAAATAATTTTAAAAAAAGGAGGAGGAAGATCACACTGATGTAGCCAGAAGTTTCTACTGGTTGAGAGCAATCCACTCCAGCTCCAGGTCCACCTCTCCGCACTCCACATTCTGCAGCCTCAGGGAGACCTCCTGCTTCACCCTGCCGCCGACGACGCTCACCGCGCTGTCCCTGGCGAGCGCATTGTCGCGCGACATGAGCCACCGGCCGATCTGCATGTCCGACAGCAGCCCGGGGTCACCGAACGCCATAGCGGCGGTGATCATCGGCTGCAGGTCCACCTCGGCCTCCCCCATGATGTCGTCCCTCGATAGCACGTCATGATCATACACTTGCTGGTCATTGTCAATGGAAGAGCACGTAAAGATTGTGGCGAGATTAATATGCCGTTGTCGGTGTAACAATTGCGAGTTTTCTGAAAGTTTTATGGTTCTGAAGCTGGTGATATGGAGTGGGGATGACTTACAAGTTTCAGAGGTCCGTATTTCTGAGGAACCGACAGTGTAAGCACCTCGTTCCAAACCGGGTTCAGATTGCTTTTGATTACTTTAGTCTTTGCTTTCTGCACATAAGTAATTCAGTTTTCAACCCTGAAAGGAATATAGGTGACATTACTACATTTGGTGAAAGGCATACCTGTTGTCCAAGGGTCAGCACAACGTAAGGGTCGCTGCTTAGAATGTCTCTCACAGCTAGTTTAGTCCCTCTGATCACTTTAACCTTTATTATTCCAATGAACTCAACCATACCAGCCTGCAAAACACATGGATGAAAATGTATTTGAAATGCTAATCATATTGTATTTGAGAGTGTTGTGCAACCAAGTTAGTAATTATGGGATGGCGTTACCTCACTCTTGAAGCTGTAAGAATTAGAAGCATTGCCAATATCTTTTCTAGAGTCCATGGCCTGTAAAGAGCTCTTGTTAGAAACTATCCTCAGGCTTGGCTTCAGAAATTCTTGCAACTCATACTTTGACCTGAGATATTACAAAACTAACTTTGTTCAATGTTTACTCCGCTATGGAAGTCATCAACTTAAGCTATTTAAATTTAATTGTATGAGACAGCCTTATACAGATAAAATTACTTATTTTAAAGGGAAACACTACTGGCTTGCCCCAGTAATTAAATTTTATAAACCATAAAAAAAAAGTATGAGTGATAAAATTACTTCAAGTGATTAGGAAAAAAAAAAGCTTCGCACATTTCAAATTGAATGACTAGATAGATATATGTTGTTGAAAACTAAACCTAGCAACTCATGGGTACAATCAACAAAAATGGCTGATGTGTATTTCATAAATGCACCTGATGAAATCTGCTCTCTCTTCCTGGCTAGAATCGGGATGTGGCTTGTGATAGCCTCCTGGAAGAAATGCCTCATAGATTGCATTGGCATAAGAGTTTCCACCGACTTCTAGCATGGAGTTAATCTCATCATCAGTCCACTCATCTAGAGTGACTGATAGAACCTGTGTCAAGTGGATATTGATTTCAACCAGAAAATTCATTTAAGCTTGTATTGCCTCTAGCAATATTGAAAAATGTTACACATTTCCTCGTATCATTTTGCAGTTTAAACTAACCAGCCCATGGTTGTTCTAAATCTTACTAAAATATGGATATCATTGTTACCATATCATGGATTCATCAAGAAGGTCAAATAACTTTTTTTTTCTAGTTGCAGCGAGTGAAACCTTTGAAATATGCGTCCCCAGACTTCTGTGAATTCCAGAACATTTTAGGCATATGAAAACTCCTATATTAGCTGATCTGTATAGGAAAAAACACATAGTTAATTTAAAAGGAGTAAACAAACCATGTTGCTCACAGAAGATAAAACACTCACGCCCATTTGGGATCAGGTGAGCTGCAGTCAGCACATATTCGGTTTTCACTCTTGTGCAGCAGCTCCTTGAGCTTTCTCATCTTATCTGCACGAAAGCACTGAAACTTGAGCCCATCATACAACACAACACAATCGATATGAACAGAACTGCTGGCTTGAGTACCAGATACAAAATCAAAATTTTCTTCTTTTTTTTTAGGGTTTCTGATGAACAGCAGTTACTAACTCACATATATGAGGACATATCCGGTAAAAACGAGCCAAGTATTGGGGACTCGTGAAAATCATACATAAAAATTTTGTAAATTCATAAAAAAAAATACTAAAGAGAGGTGTAAATATAAAATACATTGTCACCAAATCTCAAGTTCAAACTCAACTTCATTTAGGAGTAACAAAAAAGACAAATTTCAGGTGAATAGTAACATGACACTATTCACCCCAAATTTGTCTTTTTTTATTTCTCTTAAACAAAGTTGAGTTTGGATTTGAGATTTAGTGAGAATGTATTTCATACCTGTACCTATCTCTAGTAATTTTTTCATGAATTTACAAAACTTTTAGGTATAATTTTCACAAGTTTCCAACACTTAGCTCGTTTTCACCAGATATGTCCTCCACATATATACTCCCTCCTTTTCAAATTAGTTGTCGTACTAGCTTTTCCCTAAGTCAAACATTTGTATCTTTGACTATAAACATCTAGAATTATACAGTTTAACATCATAAGATAAATGTTAGTACGGTTTTAGGTTCATCACGAGAAATACTTTCATAATATATAATGCACATGTCCCTCAAATGCAAGTATGCAACCGCGCTCAAGTAGCAAGAGCACACGCGTTGCGATAAAAATGAAAAAAAAAAGCGGAAGAGGAAATGACAAAGTCTCAAGCTCAGCACTACCTCTGCTGGTACTCATTTCAGCAGCTGCCACCAAACACTCCCCTCCAGGTGCGCCTCAACGCTGCTAAGAATAGGCAAATTTTAACGACAATGGTCAAGAACAGCATATCACTTTCTTCCCAAAATTACAGCATCAATGCAGTAATAGTAGAGAAAAGAGAGAGAGAGAGAAGAAATTTGCCCCTTGGGGGATCGAGCAACCCTCATCTAAGTCATCTTCTTCCACCGGGTAGAAATAGATCGACCAGTCCACCGAACAGAAAGGATTGAGAGCGAACAAACCACAGATATTCACAGAAACCACTAAGCTAGCATCGCGGATTCGCAGTGAAATGAAGAAATCAAGAACCTGCCTCCTTCGAAACGAAAATCAGCTTGAAAAATCCCAAGAAGCTTCGAAATCAGGAGGCGAACCGAAGCGCCGGCGCTAGGAGAAGAAGAGGAGAGATCGCCAGATGGGGTCTCGATTCCTGCAGCAAGCAGCAAAGACTGCAAGCGAGGGAGAAATGATTGGATTGGATTCTTGCGAGGCTCTTGGCTTGGATCTCTAGAGCTTTCTTTTTGCTCTGTTGCTTCTGGTCAGAGCTAGGAGAATCATAGGTAGGAGGGAGACCTGGGACCCACCTGTCAGTGACATGGAGCTCTCGTACACGTAGGAGATCTGGTAGGAATTGGAATATTCCTGATCAAGCTAACATGGAAATGGGAAGGGATTAAGGGAATGATCAGATGAAAGGTTGACATTGCATTTTTTTTTCCCGGATACACAATACACTTTGGTTCATGTGCTCCTATTTCAGTTACATTTTTGAAAAAAAAAGAGAAAAGTTTGCAGTCCTTTTATGTGAAAAACTTGAATGTATCTGTGCCTATTTTTTGTGTAATAAAATAAAATTATTTATAAGCAGCAATCAACATTTTGGATGTTAGCACCAACCTAAGACAAATATAATAACTATATGAAAAATTCTCAACCTGATATTTGCTGTTTATTAAACCGATGACTGAAATTTATGTCCTAATCAAAACCTCCTAGCTACTTCTCTCAGTGTTCTTGCTAACTAAAGCCTAATCTGAGACACCAAAAAAAGAAAAAAGAACCAAAAAATAATAATAAATCCAAGCTCCAGGCCTCCAGCCATGGCGCATGGGCATGGCGTCCCCCTGATGATCAACTCTCCTGCGTCTTGACGACGATGGGGCTCCGCACCTGGTGGTTCCCGTCCGACCAGACGATGGCGCCGAACGCGTAGTTCGCCGCCGGCGCGGGGTCCCTCACGGCGAACTTCACCCAGAACGTCCTCACCTCGCCGGTGCTCTCGAACGTCAGCGTCGTCGGCGTCACCGTCACCTGCACCCCCTCGGGCTCCCTCACGACGGCGGCCGTGTACGTCGCCGGCGGGCCGACGTTCCTCACCCTCCGCCGCGCCGTCGCCGGCGGGCCCGCCGGCGCCAGGTCGAACGCGGTGATGGACGGGTAGTTGAAGTCGAGCGGGTCGAGCGGGTCGTCGGGGCACCGGAACGGCGCGCCGTTGAAGAGCGCCAGCGCCGTCGCGTTGTAGCCGATGGTGCAGAGGAAGCTCAGGTGGTCGTCGACGGTCAGGTCGTACACCAGGCCCGGGTCCATCGCGCGGTGCGGGAACACGTGCCCGGCGCCGCAGCTGAACGGCGTCGCCGGCGACATCGACGAGTTCATGATCGGCCTCATGTCGTTGCCCAGCTCCGTCGCTGCCCATGACAAACGGCTCGTCAGCTAGCTTAATAAATATTTCCTCCGTCCCAAAATAAGTGCAGCCATAAGTTTCCACGTCCAACTTTGATCATCCGTCTTATTTGAAATTTTTTTATAATTAGCATTTTTGTTGTTATAAGATGATAAAACATGAATAGTACTTTACTCGTGACTTATGTTTTTAATATTTTTCAAAAAAATTTCAAATAAGACGAATGGTTAAAGTTAGGCACGGAAAACTATGGTTGCACTTATTTTGGGACGGAGGGAGTAGAGATTTAGTCCGGTCATATCAGTACCTCGCGATACCAAATCGTTTTCGATCGTTGAATCTAGATAGGCAGGATGGACATTGTTAGATCTAATGGTCAGAAACGAGTTGATACCGTGAGGTACCGGTACCTTGAGGTATTTTTTGTTGGATCGGAGCAAATCTCTAATAAATAATGATGCGTTCGTCGTCTCCGGCGACGCGGCGTCGTGAGGAGAGAATTTCTCACCGGTGGTCATGATGGCGGACTTGATGGCGGCGGGGCTCCAGTCCGGATGGAGCGTCTTGATCAGGCCGGCAACGCCGGACACTTGCGGGCACGACATGGACGTGCCGCTCTGGGCGTTGAACGCCACCCGCCGCTGGTCGTACGGCAAGCCCGTCGGCCCCGCCGCGCCGCTCCACGCCGCGATCACGCTCACCCCCGGCGCCGTCACGTCAGGCTGCATCCACGCATACAAAAAGATTTACCTCGTGTGCGCGCGGCGCGACGTCGAGTTCTCGCCATGAAAAGTTTCTCACCTTTAGGATCTCAGGGTTGACGGTGTTCGGCCCCTGCGACGAGAAGGCCGCCATCACCGGCGCCGGCTTAACGCCGACCACCGTCTTCGCCCTCGTGATGAAGGCTTTAGCGCCCCTTCATTTTCACAAACACCTTCCGCTCAGCTCGAACAAATCAAGAACTCGACTCGTAAATTTGATCTTTGGAAAGAAACGGTGTTGTTTGATTACTTGGTGGAGTTGATGTAGGCCAGGAGCGCGTGGCCGTCGGCATGGTTGATGTGCACCGCCGGGAGGACGTGCGCGTCGGCGATGACGTCGTTCCCGGAGGCCTCGTCGTTGACGAGGATCATCGCGGCGCCGCCGGCGCGGCTGACCTCCTCGCCCTTCTCCACCCTCGGGTTGCCTCCTCGCATGCACACCACGATCTTCCCCATCACCTTCTTGCCGTCCAGTGCTCCCAGCTCGCAGAGCAGGCTGTGACATTGGCATCCATCCACAGAGATGGTTAGTGTTCGACGCCGGCGTCGGCGGCGGCGGCGGCGAGAGTTGATCGGTGTGTGTGTGTGTGTTTTGCTTACGCGTCGGCGGGCGGGTAGCCGGGAACGGCGGCGTTGGCGGCGCTGATCATGGTGTAGAAGGTCTTCCCGCGCAGCCATGTCGGGGAGAGGCTCTGGCCTTCCACCCGGTTGCGGTTGAAGACGAGGTGCGCCGGGAATGCCCTGTCCATGGTGCTCGCGGCGACGGTGAGGATCCATGGCGCGACGTTGGTGACGGTGCCAGGGTCGGGGCCGAAGTTGCTGGCGGAGCAGACGACGGTGATGCCGGCCTTGACGGCGTGGAGGGCGCCGATGGCGATGGCGTCCTCGAGGTAGTCGTTGGGGTCGGCGCCGACGGAGGCGGAGATGACGTGCACGCCGTCGGCGATGGCGGCCTCGAAGGCGGCGAGGATGTCGGAGTCGTAGCACGCGTCGCTGCCGTTGAAGGGAGGGTAGCAGACGCGGTACGCCGCCACGCGCGCCCGCGGCGACCCGCCCCTCGCCGTGCCGCCGCCGAGGCCGAACGCCTCGGCGCCGCGCACAGCCGACCCGCCGGCGGTGGCCAGCGTGTGCGTGCCGTGGCCGTTGGCGTCCCGCGGCGTCTTGTGCGTGTCGTTCAGCGGGACGCCGATCACCTTCGCGTAGCCATTGTTGAAGTAGCGAGCGCCGATGAGCTTGCTGCACACACACGCACGCACACGAAAAATGAATCAAATATATATCCTTTGGAGAAAATTCATATATGCCTACATTTTGTTAAATTTTGTCAAAATTATTTTTACTCTGTTTTTTTGGCCACCGAAAGTGTACATCGGTGGAAAAATAGGAATAAAAACTTCGGAAATTCAACCTTTTTTCTTGAAGAAAAAATCCACTAAATTTATTGTGACAGTTACATTTTTGAATATTTTTTTACCAAAATTGAAAGAAATATAAAGAAAATTCATACTTGGGAGTAGATTTGTAACATAAAATTACCTGTTGCACTTAAACGTTTTGTCGTGTTCATTCCGGCAAGCTCCTTTCCAATAATTTGGGATCGGACCAAGCTCACGGTCATTAAAGCTCAGCGATTCAGGCCACACGCCTGAATGTCAAACACAAAATCAGACGAAATTAGATTTAAAAAATGACCATGTTACACAGTATATGTAACTTTCCCCTTCGAAAATCAAATGCACTTAAGGATGTTTTCGAAAATGCTTATCATCATACGTCCGAGGAAGCAGGAAAAATCGGACACCTCAACCCAACGGAGTAGTAGTAGCGCAGGTGCATTACAAGTGCATGCAGCCAATGGAGCGTGCATGCAAGTCACATGGATTCAAAATTTAAATGATCTTTTCTATTAAACTATTTATCAGAATTATGAACTAATTATACCATTTGATTTGTTATAATTAACTCTTTGTTTTTATAACAAAGATCTCACATGATAATAATCCGATGATTTTTATCACATAATATTATTCTAATGTTTCAATAAGTATTTACTCATGTTTCACTAATTCAGATGTAATGTAGCATGTGGTCTTTTTATATGCTTTAGTAAATATATTTTGTGTTTCAAAAAAAAATACAACTTGACGCTTCAGGAGGGATATAAAATTTTAACAAAATAAAGTATTTGCAAATATTTTGCATCATATATATTTTTATGTTTCCCTAGGTAGGACCTAATGTTTCCTGTAATGGTGGTTATTGTTGTAGCCAGTAATTTTTATATAGTTATTATTGCACGTGATCTATTTATATGTTTCAATAAATAATTTTTTTAGCTTTCAAAAATTGCAAGTTAACGTTTCAAGAATGATATAAAATTCTAACAAATCAATATTTGCTAATATATTGCATCATTTTTTTTATGTTTCAGTAGTTGGGACCTAATGTTTAATGTGACGGTGGTTATTGTTGCATTTAGTAATTTTTATAAGTTACATCGCTCTGAAACATTTTTTAAAGTGGGTTGAGTTATCGGTACAAGTGATAAAATAATTTTATGGTGCAACAAAAGGTTGATTTTTCTAAAAACACATATAAAATGTTGCATGGCGTTATTTTGATGTTTCAATAAATATTTTTTCTGATGTTTTACTAGTTTATTCATGAATGTTGCATGTGGTACTATTGGATGTTTTAGTAAGTATTTTCTAATGTTTCACTAATTCATTTATAAATGTTGCACGTTTTGCATGGGATGTTGTAGTGAATATTTTCTAATGTTTCAATAATTATAACTCGTTGTTTCATGTATAATATATAAATGTTTCAATTAGTAATATAATCATATTTACAAATTTTATCAGAAATATAGCCAAGTGATATCTTATTGTAAAGATTTAATTGTAACGAACACAATGGTGAAATCGGATGGTAGATCGGTTAAGTAATTTAGAAGGAAAAATAGTTTAAAGATTTATTGGTAGAGAAGATAAAAGAGAGAGACTACATGTATGCATGCACTAGAGAAGGTTATAGGCTTGCAGCATAGTAGCTTAACTACGATGGTTTTTTTTTGCATGCATTAGATATGTGGATGAACAACGTCCGATCTTTTGCTAAATATCGAACGTCCGATGTGTAGCAGCCACCGGATGTTTGATCAGTGTATAGTTTACCTGAGTCGAGGTTGCCGATGATGATGTGCTGGCCGTACCTGGCGGCCTCCCATGGCGACCACGGCGGGACGCTGCCGTCGGGCCTCTCGAGGCCCAAGAACTGCCACGACCGCGTGGTGTGCATCCGCCGCCCCCTGTCCGGGAACACCGACACCACGCCGGGCCGCTCCGCCACCGCCGCCGCCTCCTCCGCCTCCAGCCTCGCCGCAAAGCCGTTGATGTTCTTCGTGTACGAGTAGAAGATGGCGTCGCGTGCCTTCTCCCTGCTGCATTTTTGCGCACGCGCGCGTGTCGTTCGACCAAATGTGTCTCAAGAAATCATGCAAAAGAGCGAATCTGGAGATCAATGGAGTTGGGAGAGGTTGCACTTACTCTCCGAGGACGGAGCCGAGGAGGTCGTAGTGCGACTCCGCGGCCGTGCGGTGCGCCTCCTCCAGCGAGATGACGCCGCCGTCGTCGCCATGGGAGTGGCGGCCGCCGAGGTAGACGATGTAGGACGGCTTCGTGGCGGCGAGGGCGGGAGCAACGATGAAGACGAAGACGACGAGGAGTTCGAGGCGCGTGGACATGGATCGAGCCGACATCGCCGTGGTGATCACCATGGCGATCGAGATCACGGGAGAGGAGAAGAGAAGAGAGGGTGAAGTAGAGTGTGGTGCAGCTTGTGGTTTTGGGCTATAAAGGAGAGGAGACGAGTAGACGAGAGGTGGTGGTGGCGAGGTGAGAGGCTGGACTGTGTCTTACTTTGGCTCTGTGTAGGCGGTTTTGGCTTTGCGATGGAGAAAGCTTCACATGGCCGCGATCTGCACTGTGCATGAATGTACCCTTTGACTCCATGTAACTATGTTTTTTTTAAGATAATAGAATAAAATATCTCAGCATTTACTCAAACGAGTTATAACCAATTATTATATAGTTCACACAATAGCAAACTCACACAACGAGTCTAGAACCACAGAATGAAAATTTTAAACAAGCACGAACTAATAGACACCAACACAACATAAAGATCCCACAACTATTGAATTCTATTTGAGAACCTCCAGCTGCATAATCGTTGGCTCAAGTTTACGACATGCATCATTAATTAGGTTAATATCTTCTTCATACCTTTTGTAATTGAGCCCAACACCAGAGCCAATACGTTGCCCTGAAAAGTACCTTCAAATAAGATTTTGATGGTGATTTACCAAAAACCATGTTATTCCTACTAAGTCAAAGCGCCCAACATAAAGCGGATGCTCCAACAAGAATAAGATTCTTAATTTTTTTATCAACACCAACAAGCTAATTACCGAACATATGAGACATACTTTGTGGAGGATGAACCAAAAGAAATGTGAACGGATCTCCAAAGAAATATCGAAAAATGGCAATTGAAGAATAGATGGTTGATGGTTTCATTTTTCATATAAAAACAACATCTTAAATTACCATCCCAATTCCTTTTAGCCAAATTATCCTTAGTTAACACAATTCCTTTAAGTAGATACCACATAAAAATTCCTTTGAGTAGATCGAACTATGAATTGACTATTTTGATGAAAGTTTCATCTGAAAGTATCACTTTCTTCTGTCAGATCAATATGCACAATTGAAGCACACAAGCTATGCCATTTGTCTAAGTTCTGACCAACTAATGATCTCCTAAAAGACACATTAAGTGGAACAGATCTCATAACATTCGCAAATGTATCATTTCTCCTTCTCACTATAGCATACAAAAATTTCCTAACTTGTTATCTATCCTTAAAGGAAAAATTTCCTAACCACTTATCCTCCCATAACCTAACTTGTTCACCATTATTACTTATCCAGGAACCCATTTTTAGAAAGTTACTCTTAACTTTCATCAGATCTGACAAAAAATGGAAATCATATGTTTCTTCTCAACTTGAGTTATTAATTTACTATTAACGCATTTTCTTTTCAAAAGGTCCTCCAGACACCCTGCTCATTTATTAACTTCAATAACCATTTACTTAGTAAACATTGGTTTTGAATTCCCAAATTATGAATACCAAGACCACCCTGATCTTTTGGCTGACAGATAATGTCCCATCTAGTTAGTCTATATTTCTTTTTATGGTCCTCACCTTGCCAGAACAAACATGATCTACAATAATCTATTTTTTGGGATCTTAAAAAAATATGATAAACATAGTTAAGCTTGATAAAACAAAATTTATCAAAACCAATCTCCCCTAACAGATAAAAGTTTCCCCCTCCAACTACTTAAGTTTTTCTTCTCAATGTAACTATGTAATTAATTATGCAGCTATATACGTATGCAAATATGTAATTATTGGGTGTGTGTCTGACCAATCCGAGCCGTTCTAGGGACAATTTTTTCTACCTTCCACGTCAGCAAGCGATCGATTGATCTGGGACATTTTTTTTTAACGCTTAGATGCAGTCGTACCCGTTATTTGCATGGGATTTAAGCATTTATCTATAACTAATATAAATATTTGGATTTTTCCGGTCGTCACAATCCGATTTCGTCCATCGCCGTCCGTGCCATGGCGCTCGCGCAAGTGAAACGGATATCCCACATCATCCCAATCCAACCAAAAACAAAATCTCAATCTCAATCCAAACCCAAATCGAAATCATCACAAAATCATCAAAAGATGATGAGAGGAGATGGAGGGGCGAGCGGGAGCAACAACACCATCATCACATAAAAACCCAAAAATCAATCGTAGCAATGACATCATCATCACATATACAAACAACAAATACACAACCAACAACAACGGCGGATCGGGCCGAGGGGACGTCGGTGGCGTCAGGCAGATCCCCTCGGCCGGATCCGCCAGTGGGTGCCACCAACGTCGTCGCTGCCGCCGCCGGATCTAAGGGAGAAGCCGCCGCCGCCGCCTGATCCGCCGGATCCATGGTGGGTGGGAGAAGAAACGGGAAAGGCGGCGCTCACTCTCGTTGTTGAGAAGAGACGTGATAGGGGAGAGGGAGGTGGAGTGCCGGAGAGGGAGAGCGTCGCCGGTTGAGAGGAGCGCGAGGAGAAGGATAGAAGGAAACCGAGAAGACGAGCGAGGAGAGGAGAGAAACCGAGAGGAAACGCGCCGTTGTCTCGGCTTCGACGCATGCAGCAGAAAGGGTCGACGCGTGCAGCAGAAAAGCAAAGTAGGAGTAGTATAATCTCAGTTCAATGTATGCCCGTGGGACCCACGTAAAAGTTTTCAAAATTGAGTAGTATCTGCCGTTCTCAATGCAAAGGAATAGGCAATCAAACGAAATCTTCAGTTGTTTGGTCCCTGTTCTCTTTTTTTTCCCGACCTTCTTTCCGTTAAATTCAATTTTTTTTCTCTAATAGGACATGACTAAATACAGTGCTGCTGTAAATTAGAATTAAAAAAATGTGTTCTGTTTTTCTATTTTTAAGGTAAATATAAAGATTTTGCCTTTTGCCTTGCGAGAGAAATCTATACAGTTTTATGCGTGTGGATACTAGGAACGACTAGAAATATATAGCGAAAGGTTTCAACGAAAGAAAAAAAAAAGCAGAGTAGGAAAAGGCGTGGAAGGACATGGACTCCTGGCTGTAGAATGGGTCTTTGTGAATAAACCTGGACTCCTGGCCTGCTCCGGACTGACCTGGACTTTGTAGAATGCGTTCTCGCACGCACTTTGTCCCTACCATCGGTGATCGCTTTCCCCGCGGAAAAGAAAAACACATCTGCACGGTGCGGGATTGGATTGTTGATCGACTCGGATCGGGATTGAATGGATCGTGTTAGCTCCCTGCTGCCACTGGCATGCCTCCTGTCGTTCTGCGCAACGGCGACCGCCACCTTATTGACGTCCTCCCTGGTGGCCAGCTTGTTTGCCGGGAGCACCTCCGCGACACCGCCGACCACGTCCTTGAGTGTTGTGGCCTTATTAATCTTCTCCCCGTCATCATTGGGTGGTGCCTCATATTCACCTTGACGGCCTGAGCACCGCAGCAACCACCTGCACCACCGCCACATTGGCAGGGTCTACAGGCTTGAATCCCGGGGAAGGTCACCGATGGTTGTAGTAGTGACATATCAACACTGAGATACATAGCAAATGCAAATTCATTGAGCTACACCCTCCAAATTTATCACCATAGATGGCTCATCAGTAATGCTCTAGATCAATACGACAATATGGAATTCACACGATTTGCACAACTCATATGTATAAAATTTGGAGATATTTGCGAGATATGTACAAATTCGATATTTTTGTGCACATGTGTTATAAGTACACAAACAATCTTACCCATCAATATTTGTTTGATATTTACCCGGTGCAACGCACGGGCATATTTGCTAGTATGGAAAAAAAATTCAAAAACAATTGTTAGGTTGATGAGGGTGGCACAATTATGTATAGGGACTACCTAGTATCTTTCGACATATTTTTTTTCTTAGGTCTCACACGAATTTTCAGTCATAGGATAAAAAAACAAAATAACGGACAGGATGTTTCGACACATTTTCTAAATGATATCACTCGGCTTTTATTTCTTACGTGGCAGTGGCAGTGGCAAGTCTGCAATGCACCGATGCATCCACGGAAAATTGTTGGGCTAGGGAACACTTGAGTATTCTATTCAGGCTATTTGCAACACAAATTATCTAAGCGACAATGTTTAGCATATCCTCATTAAATAGAAGACTGGATCTTATTTACAATTCAAAAGTTACACTGTAAATTTAAAAATTACACGGTAAGATACAAAGAAATTACACTATAAGTTTGAAAAATTACAATGTAATTTTTAAGAATTACATTATAGGCTATAAAAAAACACTGTAAAAATTCATAAGTACTCGTATACTGACACGATAGTTAATTCCCTGAGAATAAATATAAAAACATGGCAAACAAAAAATAGTATGGCTCTACGAATTAACAGACTAGCTAAGCATCTAACAGCCACAAAAATTTGTGAGGCGTAAGAAAAAATCACGCGACAAAGGAATAACAAAATCGTTCATATATAGTGATGACCCGTTAATGTAAATATCTGAGCCGGGTATTCATGACCCGACCCGGTTTCTAACAACAACTACATGCCCACCGCACGGAGGAGGTTTCAAGGAGATCGAAACGGATTTAGTACAATTAACTAACCCCTTCCAAATTTTGCTCATATATTCTACTCCGACTGGGACTCGCAAATTAAGATCATTGCGCCGTCGGACTCGGGCATCGGCTGCCTACAAATTCGGCCGGGAGGTTGGGAGTTGGGATCTCAGGAGGCAAAGCGATCGATCGGTACAACAATAGCAATTAGAGAAAAAAAAATTTAGAAAGCCCCAGCCATGGACGACGACGGCTCGGCGATGCGGCGCCTCCGCGACCTGCTCGCGCCGCCGGGGGAGAGCGAGCTGGCGCGCATGTACCGGAGGTGCGCCGCCATCGGGGAGCTCCACAGGCGCAACGCGGAGAGGTCCACGAAGGCGCTCAACGACTGGTACGAGCTCAAGGCCGTCCTCCACGCCCAAGGGCTGCGGTGGAGTGCTGCGCCTGCCGCCTCCGGGGAGGAGGGCACGCCGGCGGCGGCCGCATCTGGGCTCGTCGTCGACGACGACGACGACGGTGTTGCGCAGGACACGGTGACGGTCGAGCCATCATCACCTGCTCCGACGACAGCCATGGCGTCGGAGCTCGAGAGCGATGAGGATGTCTCACCAGCTTGAAATCAACCGCCGGCGGGATCAATGGCCCAACGACGGCGACGGCAGTTAAAGATTGGGAGTAGCACAGCGGCACATTCAATAATACTACCTCCGTTTTACGATGTAAGACTTTCTAGTGACTACATTCATCATTTAGATATATGTTTAGATTCATTAACATCTATATGTATATTGACAAATGCTAGAAAGTCTTATATTGTAAAACGAAGGGAGTAGTAAATAAATAAAGATATAGGGGAGACAAATTATGGTAACTAGTGATATCTGCGCGTTGCTGTGGGACTTTATAAAGTTATAAGTAAAATTATGTTATGTGCGTAAAATTGCAGAACCATGATTAAGAATGATGACTGGAGATCCATTCTTCCTGTTACTGAGGAAATTCTTAACTTAGATAAATTGGAGGGCATGCTTAGTATTTGCTATATATAATATACTTCTATATTAACTATATTAAATACAAATGACCACGTGTAGTAATGTAAATCAAATGGAGGTAGCAGGATGTAAATGAAAAGGAGGTAAATCAATAGTAGAGTAGGAGTAGATATTAATTTTAATATTTGTTCCTGGTACCATTTTTCTACAAAGGAAATATCAGACGCTCATTTAGTTGGTCCCACCACAATCTTATCTTCTTTTTTCTCTTCCCACGATCTCGTTTCATTTCTCCCCGCAACCACGAGCGAGAAAAAGGACAATATACCACTTCAGTAGGTGGGTTTCGACAAAATGCCACCCAATACATTGCAAAGGATAAAATGCCACTCAATAGGTTAGTTTTAGGATATTTTGCCACTTTGAGGAGGTTTAAGACGAATATACCCTTAGCTGTGGATAGAGAGGAAGAGGGAGAGCCGGCGATGAGGGAGGAAGACGGCGGCAGGCATGGCAAGAAGCTTGCGCGTCGCCGCTCCTTCCTCGTCGTGATCTTCGGCGACGGCGGCGGCGGTAGTGACACGAAGGATCCTCCCCGGCGGTTCACCTCCTGGCTCTCCTCGATACTCCGACGCAAGCGGCGGCCAGATGCCGCCAGCGCAACGGAGTCGTTGCCGCCGCCGCTGGACGAGGCACCCAACTCCCTGGATGCAGTACCGCACAGTAGCTAGTGGTTCCCTTCCTCCTCGCCGGCGAGGCAGCACCGCCGCAGGTACATTGGTGTGGGCGCCATCTATGACGGGATCTCGGAATAGAAGAAGATAGAGGTGGGTTTTGTGTGGGAATTTTAGTGAAGTTGCAGATTATTTGTACTTATTGTTGCACTTTGTTCTATTAAGTTGTTTCGTTCCGTTTTGATTCATTGTTGCATACATCGACTTTTTGTGTTGCAATAAGCATGGTCTTGATTTGGTTGAAACAATTTTGCTTTAGCACTGAAACATTTTTTCTCTGCTAGTGAAATTTTTGACTCATTGTTGCATACATCGATTTTTGATGTTGCAATCAGTATATTTGACTATTTATTTGGTTGAAACAATTTTACTCAAGCACTGAAACATATCTCTCTGCCAATGAAACATTTGAAACATTTTTATTTGAAATATTTTTATAGAAACAATTTTTAACAAAAGATGAAACATGTGAAACATCTCTCAACAACACGGTGCAACACCGTCCGACGATTTACACAGGATCGGACGTCCAATCCGTAGCAGTCTCCCAACATATATACTGCGATAGGAGCCAATCCAGCGTAGTTATGCTGGCCCTCATTCTTGATATGGAGTTTCTGTAAATCATATTACCGTATATATACTAATTAAGATAACTTCACCAGGTAAAGGTCATAATTGAAAAACATATTATATCTGAATATGTAGGTGACAAATCAATCAACTGGTCTAGATGATATTGTTTCCTACATCCTTCAACTGCAGTAATGAAAAATGATCTGTGATTCGGGACAACCAAAAGAAAATTTAACTAAGTCAGTAACCAAGTATCTAAAATCATGTGAAAACGAATGGGGATGCATATGGTAAAAAGAAGGAATTGATATGGGTAAAACTGGTGTAACAAAATGCGAGATAGCCAAGCTGGAAAACTAATGCAATTACAATTATGTATGGAGCATGCTTACACATTGAAATACATGTACGAACTGAAATGGTGGTCCTATTTTTGAGAAAAAAATCAGACCAATTTGCCAAAAGGAAAGAGGAAGATGATGGCTAATATAGCTTGTGCTAGCTAGCCTGCTGGAGTGATTAAAGAAGATGATGGCGTAGAGATGCTTATGATTCCAGCGAGCAAACTGCAGCAACAGAAGTGGAACACCACTGGTCCTATATATTGATGCATAGGGATTATGTAAATTTATAGGCAGCATGAGAAAAGGGGGAGTTAGAGCATGCGGCGGCGGTGTCTTCTCCGACGAGCATGTAAATTTATTTGTTTGGGGATGGGAATGGTGGGGAAGAGGAGAGCGGATAGGCACTCAGATTTTCTCCAGGGGGTCAGGGGTAGAGTGGTAATTCAATATCTTCTAAATCATTTTTCCCTTTTTATTTATATATTTCTTTAATTTAATATGGGGGATCCACCTAACTGCCAACCATAGTAGGGGTAAACGGTGCCTTCGTTTCAAAAAAAAAAATGGTAAATTCGCAAACCCTAGAAAGTGAGAGCAAAATGACAATTAAAGTTGAAAGTTGGGTATAAACATATTTGTCCAAAAAGAAAATGATGACATCCGTTTTCAGAATCAATTGCTGTTGCCACCACCATGGACAATTACTCTGTCGTGCAATGCTCGGTGAAAGGATGGCAGCTAATGGGGACTGGATGGGCTGTTCTAGCCGGGTAATTTGGGCCAGGCTTGACTGGCAACTGAGCTATGGAGTTTGGAATTTGGAACGTTCAGATCGAATAGCGTGGAATGTTAGATCGAATGGCTCACCATTTTAGATGACATGGCCTCACGATTTTACAGCTTTACAGTGTTATTGCTCTGAGCGGGTATCAACTGGAGTAGTATCTAGGAAGAAGTTCCCACAAAAAAAATATATCTAGGAACAAGGATAGACTTTTTCTCTTTTTTTTCGGAGCTTGGAGAAAGTCCGAGATGTCTTTTCTCTCTAAATCTTTTTTTACTAGTTTTATATACAGATTTCAAGAAAAATTACTTAAAAATATCTTTCCAATATAATCATAGTAGTATTGTAATGCAATTATACTGTGATTACACTAATAACTAATTTGTAATGCACGATAACAACAAATCAAGTATCTCAAAATCAATCAAAAGGGGTTGCATAAAAAATGGATCAAAATTAGTGGACCAGCCGTGCTTTTCTTCAGGTTGTATGAAAAGAACGCCCACTGTATTAACAGCTGGAAACCGGACTGACTAGTAGCAGCACTACGGCAATCAAGGTCGAAACTACTAGTATTCCGTAATGCACCACTACAGCACCGCGACAACATGTCGAGTCAGAGTATCCGTAACGCACCACCCACAGCAATAGATCCGAGTCAAGAGTATCATCCCATCCGAGACATATCGCACCACAGCAAGAGTCAGAGTATCATCCACAACAGTACCCAGAGACATCGCACCACAGCAACAGTACCCAAAAAAGTGTTTCAGAACTTCGTCTTGCTGATAAAAAAGATGATCCTGAACTCCGTCTTGCTGAAAAAAAACTGTCAAACATGAATTCACGTTATCAGAATAAACATTTCAACAATAAACATACATATGATTCCTTTTTGATGATATAGGTACTCTCTCCAAATAGATGTTCTAACTCTGATGCTGCTATTTGCTCTTGCTCACTCAACCGTAGCTTGTCACTTCGTCTTGCTGAAAGAAAACTGCAAAACATGAATTCACATTATCAGATAAACATTTCAACAATAAAAACATGCATATGATTCTATTTTGGATGACATAGATACTCACTTCAAATAGATGTTCTACCTCTAATGTTGCTATTTGCTCTTGCTCACTTAACCGTAGCCCGTCAGTGCTCAGACGTGGTAAGTGCCACTGCAAAAGGGAAGCGACAAAGCTGCTTGTTAATTGTGTGTTCTCATGCAAAGATTAAAAGGTTCTCTTACAAATTAAATTAAAACAAAAACTAATGGATTAGTCCAACTTACACATCTCGTTGTAGTACTTGTCAAGGAGAATAGCCATCTTTTGGAGCTCCCTCACCAGCGTGAACTCCTCGTGGTCCTGGTACTTGAGGGACGCCTGCATGTCGAGCCTGCGCTGAACCAGCGCCGCGGCCTGCTGCCGGTCAGCGTCTCGAAGCGCCCGGTTGGTCTCAACAATGGACTGCTCAAGTCCTGCTTGGTGAGCTCGGCACTCTGCAAGCTGGGTATCCATATCGTCTCGCTTCCGCAAGACTCCCTTGACAGCCTGCCATTAAATGAAAAGAGAACAAATAGAAAACAATATGTTATGACCAGTAATCTTGGAAGATCGCAGCAAAGTATAATAAGACTTCATAATATACAAAGCCACAAGAGCAAGTAATTTAACATGTTAACGCCTTATAAAATCACTAAGTCAAGATCATTTGGTTGAGCTCTAACTAGATTAGAAAGACTGCTCTGCCGATGTTAGGGTTAGGGTTTGGGCGCTGCCTGCGCGACCGTGGTACGGCGGCGGTCTCGCACATTGTGCAATGGATTTGGATGGGGATTGTCTCCGATCCACTCTTGAGTCTACAGGGTATACGCCTGCTGTTGGCAACGGTGTTGGATGGTTCGATTCTGTCGTTTCTCTTGATTCTGCCAGTCTAGATGGAATTCTATCGTCAGGCCAAGAAACTATGTTCCCTGTTTAGTAAGTTGCGTTCAAATGATGGAATTTCCATCAGGGTTCCCTGTATCATATTCGGTGGCCTACATCGTTTGGAAAATCAGGGAGATAATAGGAAGTCTGATCTGTATTGGAATTCCTGGGCAGATTTCGTGGGAACTGGACTCAGGTTTTCATCGGTGTAAAACGGAGGGCTTGGTGTGGCCAAAGGTACGATTCAGGAAGTCTCCCAAGTTTGGATCATCAATCTGCAATCTATGTTTCGAGCTCTACGTTTCGCCAAGGTACCTCATGGCGGCTGCCGATGGTGGGGGTGATAAAGGGATCATCGTTGAGATGGTTTCCCACCCGAAGCCGATCGGAAGTGGTGAGGGTGCCTTGGAGATCTTAGGGCGGGAGTTAAGGGTGGAGGGTATGGCGGAGGAAGGAGGATCTATCCAAGGACCGAACAAGACATCGACATACAAGAAGAGATCGAAGGAGAGCCCGAATATCAATCCATCGCAGGGACCGACAACCTTTACAGAGGGAGTGGTTGATGATGAAGAGGAGGATGCTCTATGTGTGAATCTAGAGGAGGTGGTGAAGATAGCAGGTCGTTACGATCTTAGCGAGATTCTACTCGTTAAGGATTCCAAACCAAGTAGTTCTCTTTGATGATATGCGTAGGGCTTGAAGATTGAGTTCGGACATTAGCTATAAATCGCTGCGGGATAGCATGTTCATTGTAACTTTCATGGCAGAGGGATATTATGAATTTGTCTTGCAAGGGGGCCGTGGATACATAGAGGGGATGCTCTACTGGTAGCACACTTTGACGGTTTTACAAGTCCGTCGGAAGTTCCTCTTGATGTGGTGCCGATTTGGGTGAGAATTTATGATTTACCCTTGGCATTGATGACGAAGGATCGAGGTGAATTGTTTGGGAACAAGCTGGGTAAAGTTCACGAGGTGGATGTCGAGGAGGATGGCCAGAACTTACATGATCTCTTTCGAATTCGAGTGGATTTATCTGTCAAGCATCCTCTGAAATCACAGATTGCCATTGAAGTCTCTGTCCAAGGTAAGGAGGTGTTGCACAGATATGAACTTCGGTATGAACGGGTGCCGCACTTTTGCTTCATCTGCGGTTTTATTGGCCACTGAGATAAAGATTGTGATAGAAGGATATCGAATGTCGATCAACCTTTTCAGTTTTCAGCTGAGTTAAGATGTTCTCCCTTGAAACCTTTTGAGAGGAAAATCAGCAAGGTAAAGGCGGATCAGTCTTCTGGTGTAGCTTGTAATCTGTCTTTTCGGGAAGCAGGCAGTGCGAGCTCTTCTTTTGTGAGGAAGAAAAAATGTGATCGGTGGAACGAGGAGGTGCTACCAAGGGTAGATGCATATGATGGTTTTGAATTCAGGGAAAAGGAGGGAGACCACAAGATTGATGATCAATTGGCGGATCAAGCAGGGAAGCTATCCGTGACAGAGGAGGAAGTTCAGAAGAATGCAGTGGTTGCAGCAAGGAGGCAACAAGATCAGTATGTGGCAGACAGAAATTAATACTTGTGATGGTACCAGGAAACCTCTGGCTTATGAGATGATTCCTGCTATCAAGGATCTATACAAGCAACCATCCTTTGGGGATGTATCTTCTGAGGAGATTAGTGAAGGGAATCAGAAAAGATCTTCGGCTCAGATAGAGCCCTAGAAGCTGGGAAGAGTTCAACAAGCTTTGCTAGAATATCAACAAACAGAGTTCCAGCTTGGTGTAGGTGGATTCAAGGAAGTCGCCTAGAGCCCTAAAGAGATTTCATAAGGCATAGGTAGGAATGGGATCGGAAGCTATGGAGGCAACCGGCCCAGGGGCCGCTGGTCAATTGACAGGACCTAAGAAGGGGTCCCGTCAGGAGCAATGAGTTGTCTAGCTTGGAACTATCACGGTATCGGGAATGCCATGACAGTTAGTGATCTTTGTGCCTTAGTGAAAGAGGCAGGTTCCCAAATTGTATTCTTAAGTGAAACTAGACAAAAGGAAGAAAGAGTTCGTCGTTTGTGTAATAGATTGGGGTTGAGAGGTTTTGTGGGGGTTAGTAGTGATGGCCTCGGTGGGGGCCTTGCATTGTTTTGGCATGAATCTGTTAAGATGGAAATTATAGGTATGAATGAAAGATATATCGATGTGCATGGGCGTTTGTCTTTGGATGATCCTATTTGGAGGGTGACCTTGTTTATGGGGAACCTAGAGTGGAAAATAGACACCACATGCGGTCATTGTTAAGTTCTCTGAAACAAGTGTCCAATCTCCCATGGATGGTGGTGGGTGATTTTAATGAAGCTCTTTGGCAATTTGAGCACTTTTCTCTGAAACCAAGGAATGAATCTCAGATGCAATCCTTCCAAGATGTGCTACAAACTCGTGATCTGCATGATTTGGGTTTTTCAAGGGTGCCATACACCTGTGATAACAGAAGAGAGGGGAGAAACAATGTAAGGGTACGCCCTGACAGGGCTTTAGCTGATGAAGGATGGAGGAAAATTTTTAGTAATGCTCAAGTCCTACATTTGACATCATCCAGATCGGACCATTGCCCAATCTTGGTCAATTTATGTCCTGAATCTATTCGCCAAGAGCGCACTAAGTGCGTGCATTATGAAATATACTAGGAGAGAGAACTGGCTATATCGGAAATTATTAAGGACTCATGGGAAAGTGCTGGAGATAAGAGTACCCTGGGAGGCATTAAGTCTACTTTGAGCAAAGTAATGACTTCTCTTTGTACCTGGAGCAAAAGGAAATTCAAGAATGTGTCATGGAAAATAGAAAAGATCAGGAAGAAACTCGCCTTGTTGCAGGAAAGAAATGCAGATAATATAGAGATCCGTCAGATAATGGACCAAATGAACACTTATGTATCGAGAAGAGATGATGTGGTTACAACGGTCTCGCATCTCATGGCTGAAGGAAGGTGATAGAAATACCCCTTTTCTCCACAACAAGGCTGTTTGGAGAGCAAAGAAAAATAAAATTATGAAGCTCCGGGATAGGGAGGGTACTATTCATACTACGACAAAGGAGTTAGAACGGATGTCAATAGAGTATTTCAAGGAGATGTTTACAGCTGACCCCAACACTAACCACTCAAAGGTTACAAACCTAATTACAGAGAAGGTGACGGTGGCAATGAATGAAGATAGGGAGTCTTAGCACCGATTCAGATATGTTGTTAGGCTCCTGCTGTCTCGCACCTGCTCTTTGCCGATGATATGGTTCTTTTCTTCAAGGCAGTGATAGTCAAGGAAGTGCTTGCAGATTATACTTCAAGCACAAGACAGCCGATAAACCCTTCCAAGTGTTCCATCACGTTCGGCCAAAGTTCTCAGGCTGAAATGCAGATGAAATTAAACAGACCAAAGAGCATGAGACAAGTGCAGATCATGTTTTGAATATGACCATTCGGTATGAGTTATGTAGTAGGTTGGAAAATGATCAAGCTATTGACAAAACCGCTCAGCGACAACTTGAGAAAGAAAAGGACCATTGGAGAAAAGTTCTATTCAGAATTGTTTGCATTGTTAAATTTCTTGCCAAGCATAGTCTAGCATTTCGTGGTACTAACAGCAAACTATATGAAGATAGCAATGGGAATTTCTTAGGTTTGATAGAGTTCTATCAAATGGAGAGCATTGCGATAGAGATTGGCTTGTCTATTGTAAGGAACTCAGTAGAGTATTTTGTTTCAGTTGTAAATTATTTACAAAAGGACATAGAAAGGGTCAATTAGCGAATGAGGGGTACAATGATACCAATGGGAATTTCTTAGGTTTGATAGAGATGTTGGCTGAATTTGACCCAGTTATCCAAGAGCATGTTCGTCATATTACAAGTGAAGAAACTCTACTTCATTATCTTGATCCAAAGATTCAGAATGAGTTGATACACTTGCTTGCTTCTGCTATTAAGTCTGAAATTGTAAGTAAAATAAAGAGAGCAAATTATTTCTCTGTCATTCTTGATTGTACTCCTGATGCAAGCCACCAAGAACAAATGTCTTTAATTATAAGATATGTGGATTCATCTTCATATAATATCTCCATAGAAGAATCCTTTCTAGGATTTTTAGATGTAAATGATACAACTGGACAAGGACTTTTTGATGTGCTAGAGAATGAAATAAAATGTCTTGATCTTGATATAGATGATGTGAGAGGCCAAGGTTATAATAATGGGTCAAATATGAAAGGAAAACATCAAGGGGTGCAAAAGAGACTTTTGGATGTAAATCCTAGAGCTTTCTATTCTGCTTGTGGTTGCCACAGCCTTGATTTAACACTTTGTGATATGGCCAAGACTTGTGGTAGAGCTAAAGACTTCTTTGGAATCATCCAACGCATTTATACAACTTTTGCTAATTCCACTAAGAAATGGCAGATTCTGAAAGATAACATAACATGATTGACTCTCAAGTCAGTGTCAGCTACACGATGGGAGATCTGTGTTGAAAGTGTTAAAGTTATCAGATTTCAATGCGCTGACATTCAAGAGGCTCTACTTCAGGTATTTTACATTGAAATATTAATAACGATACATTTCCTCTGGTTGTCCTCAAAATTTAACTTATATTTTTATTTTAATTTCAGGTATCTGATGTTGATAATGATGTAAAAACTAGCAGTGAGGCTAAAGGTTTGGCAAATAATGAACTTAGAGAATATGAATTTATAGTGGCAATTGTCATTTGGTATGAGGTACTGTATGCTATTAATTTAGTAAGCAAACATTTGCAAGCAAAGGATATGCTTATTGATGTTGCTATTGAGAAAGTGCAAGGGCTTATTTCTTTCTTCAAAGGGTATAGAGAAACTGGTTTCTTACAAGCATTGGAGGCAGCCAAAGGAATTGCACTTGAGTTGGATATCGGCACAACATTTCGTAAAAAGCGAGAAATTAAAAGAAAGAGAAAATTTGATGAGAACCCAGATGACACAAATGTTGCCACACAGTCCGCGGAGGAATCATTTAGAATCAACTATTTTATACCTATTGTTGATCAAGCTATTTCTTCGCTTACAAGGAGATTTGAACAATATCAGCATTACCAAAAGAATTTTGGTTTCTTATTTACTGCTGACTCATTGCGATGATTGGATAATACGAGCTTGAAATATTCCTGCGACAATCTTGAAGCAACGCTTAAAAGAGATGAAAAATCTGATATTGATGCCAATGAACTATATACAGAGTTGAGGTTTCTGCAAGATTTCATTCCAAAAGAAAATATGGGTCCTCTTGAAATTCTTAAGTTTCTAAAGCGGCATGATTGTTTTCCAAATGCGTCTATAGCATATAGAATTTTATTGACCATTCATGTGACTGTTGCCTCAGCAGAGCGAAGCTTTTCTAAGTTGAAGCTATTGAAGTCATACTTGCGTTCTACACTGACACAAGAAAGACTTAATAGTTTGGCTATGATAGCACTTGAGAGTGGATTGCTGGAGAAGATTAACTATGAGCATATTATTGAAGATTTTATTTCAAAAAACACTAAGAGAATAATGTTATTCAAGTAAAGATTATGCAAAACAAGAGTTCAAAAGGTACTATATTCTTGGAATATCGCATTTACTCTGCCGTACATACATTATTTTAGCTATATTTGGTACTTGATTTTGGTTTCACTTAGAGCTTTGTACATGGCCTACAAATTTGACGGCACGGCCCTAGGGCGACCCGGGGGGAGGGCGCGACGACGCCTACTCTGGAGGGCGCACCACGACCGATCTGAGAGTGTGCCTCACGCCGACGGACGCCACCGTGGCCGGGCGCTGCTGCGAGGGCTCCGCCATGGCAGCCGCCGCGGCCGCCGGGCCAACAGCCGCCGACCAGTCCCGTGGCCGGGCGCGAGGGGGGGACGGAGACGCCGAAGCCGGCGCCCCGCTGACCGGGCTAGAGTCAGAGTCGACGGAGTCCTCGCTAGAGACTGACGACTCCCGCGGGTCGCGGCCCCCGGAAAACCCCAAGAGGATGGCGGCGCGGAAATCCATCTCGGAGGAGAAGGAGGAAGAAACTTGCGACATGGCTGAGGGTGGAGGCTTAGGGACCGCCGCCGCCGCCGGCCGGCGGGGTCGGGTGACCGCCGACGCGGGGGGGGGGGGGGAGGACTCAGGACTTTACCGTTCTACCAACCAGAGTGGAAGTAACCCTCCATTTGTGAATGGGGAGATGGAGATTGGATTTTATATAATTACTAAACGTAAAAAGTAAAAAACTAATGCTAACCCAATCGAAGCATCCTCCCTCACGCATGTCGGCGGCGGCGGCGCGCCACCGTGCGGCAATCGCGAGCCACGGCGGCGGCGGCGGCGGGCAGTGTCGTAATCGCAACTCGATCGCAAGCAGGGTGAACTGGGAAAGGGAAACAAAGATTGGGGAACGTACCAACCGCAGGAGCGTCAGGCGGAACTCGCCGTACGTCTGGTCTCCTGCCGCGAACAACGCCTCCCTCTCGCCGCCGTCGAGGTGAAGCAGCGGGTGCATCAATACCACCTCCCTCATCGGCGAGAGCTCCGCCATGGCGCGCCCTCTCCCTCGCTGGAAAACTGAGCGCTCGACTGGAGAAGAAGAGGAGGAAGGCAAAGGCGAGAAGCAAAGTCCAGTCTGGATTTTTTTTTTGTTGTACCGTTGGTTTAACGTGGGTCGTCGAATGGATGAGATCCAACGGCGAAAACTCCTTCTAGTGCATAGCGTGTAGTAGTAGTGTATGGCATCTATTTATCTATTCTATTCTATTTTTAAAACAACTTTGAAAGGAGACACCACGTTCACTGTTGGGGCTAGAAATTCCCACATTAATCAGAGAAAAAGAAAAGGAGAGTCCAAGTAAAAATACAATTAAAAAATAGCTGAAATTCGGAATTAAAAATAAGCAATATTGAAAGAAGTGTCTGTATAAGAACCCAATACGAGATTAATCGAAATTCGAAATAAAAATAAAATAAAATCCGAAATTAGAAAATAAAAAAGAGAGTCCAAGTAGAAATATAATTTAAAAATAACTGAAATTTGGAATTAAAAGTAAGGAATATTGAGAAGAGTCCATATAAGAACCCAATACGATATTAGTTAATATTCAAAATAGAAAAATAAAAAATCCAAAATTAGCAAAAAGAAAGAAAGAGTTCGAGTAGGAATACAATTTAAAATCAACTAAAATTCGGAATTAAAAATAAGCAATATTGAAAGAAGAATCCATATAAGAACACAATACGAGATTAATTAAAATTCAGAATAAAATAAAATAATATCTAAAATTAGAAAAACTAAAAGAGAGTTCGAGTAGGAATACAATTTTAAAACAACTGAAATTCAAAATATAAAAAATAAAAATATTAAAAGAACACTATACGGTATTAATTAAAATTTGAAAAAAAAATCTGACATTAGAAAAAGAAAAAAATATTTCAATTAGGAATACAATTTATAAATAACAAAAATTGATGATAAAAAATAAAAAATATTGAAAAAAAAGACCATCTAAAACACATGACGATATAAATTAAGTAACAGGCCTATAAAAGAGTAAAATGGTGGCTGTCATGGTTATGGATACCACATACCTAATAGTAGTTGACTAAATCTCGGCAAGACCCACCACATACCATGTCCTATACGGAAACAACCTTCGGATATAGGAGGAGTTCCGATAAGGAAAGACAACCAGAGTTCTATATGGAAACGACAAAGACTACTCGGATTGTATCCATATTGGTTTCCCTAGTTCTACTTGGACAAGGGGACACCTATAGGTATAAATACAAGCCCCCCTTAGGAGGAGAGGGGCGAATCCACAGACACCCACCAGGGAGAACCAACACAATCAACATACACCTACCATGGGACACGATCAACACGGTCACCACGATCGAGACCCACCACAATCAACAACCACCACAATATACGGAACAACAAAAGCCAATACAAGCCTACATACGCCAAGACAAGACGCCGGATATCTTCAGGGATAGGTATGGCTATTCCCCTACGGTGTCTCCGGATACCGTCAGGAGAGACGAAAGCGCTATCTCTGATCTCGCCGGACACGGATTCGAGGAAGAAGGCTACCCTGTTGTCGACTACGAGTCAGCCCTTCAGACCGCCATGTCGACAATAGTTAGATAGGCTACCCCACATATTGTACTGGTGTGATTATGGTGAATAAAGAGCAACACCGGCTCCGGCCAACAGGATGTAGGGTTATTACCTGACACTTCAGGGGCCCGAACCTGTATAAAAATCCCTGTCTCCATCTCTTTTACCTCAGTCTCGCGTATATCCTAGTACCAACTATCCCCATACTATGCAAATACCAGAATTGCGACATCAAACGTCGACAGTGGCAGTTGATACGACATATAAAAACTGTTAATAAAACACCAAATAGAATCCTAATGATGATTAAAAGGAGGGACGACAGGCAGGTCATGAAGCAAACGGACAAGGCGATTGCCGGGACTTCTAGAAAGTAAAAAAAAACCCATTGATAATCATATTCGATTTTTAAAATTTCAATGACAATAAAAAGGAGAAGCAGCGTGCGGAGTATATAGGAGTACAGTTGTAGAGCCGCCGACGGTTGGCGGGACTTCTAGAAAATAAAAATAAATAAATTCCAACAATAGTTATGTTTGATTTTTAGAATCCCGATGACAATAAAGAATAGGCGGTGGATGGCCGTAGAGGAGTACAGTGGCATCGTTTGACGGGACTTCTAAAAGTTATAAAAATAAAACCTAACAAGACAATAAACTCTAAAAAATATAAGGTCCAATTTTTAAAGGTTCAGAACTTCTAAAAAGTAAAAAAAATGATAATCATGTTGGAGTTTAAAATCTCAATGACAATAAAAAGGGGAGGCAGCGGACAAGCCATAAAGGGGTACAATGGCAAAGCCGCTGACGGTTTGGTGGGACTTATATAAAGTAAAAAACTGAACCCGAACGATAATTATGTTCGATTTATAAAATCCCAATAATAATAAAGGGAAAAATACAGTGGACGGGGCCGTACATGAGAGTATAATGGCAGCGTTTGATGGGACTTCTAGAAATTATAAAGAAGAAACCCAACGAGATAATAAAAACAAAAAACTATAAGATCTAATTTTTAAAAGTTTTAAGGAGAATGAATAGAAATAGTGGTAGACCGAGCAATCAAATAATAAAGAATATGATAGAAGTAAGGGGTAGTAGCTGTTGTGACTTTTAAAACTATATAATTAGAAATACGGGGATATCTATTTAATAAATCTTAAGTAAAATCATACTGAAAAATATATGATTTTGTTTGGGTGCTAGCCACGTAATTACACGGGCCACCCAGCTAGTTCTTATAAATTCACCATTAGAAGAGGGTGTAATTTGTAACTGCCAATAAGATTACTAGGGTTGTCGTGTGATGGGCCTCCCCAAGTACAGGCCCAGTTGTACGTAACATGGCCTCCAAATTCATACATGGGCTGCACGTCCGAGAATACATGGATTTATTTAAAAAACAATTAGACAAGCATCTGTATAGTTGTCTGTTCTGACCGGCTGGTTCCAAATATTTCTTTGTGGAGTAGCACGGAAGAACGTGTGATTAATTAAGTAGTATTGGTTTAAATAATTTAGAAATAGATTATTATAAATTTTAAAAGCATCTTTCATATAGAAAATATTCGGAGAATCCTGGTTGTAATACAGATAAATTCTGTCGAAAAATCAACTCGAGTGGGTCCGGCAATACAGCTTCCAAACATTTAACCTGATTTTCTTTATTTTAAAAAAATTAGCTCGAGGTTTTTTCCTGACATGGTCGATTTTTAAAAACATGTGGTTTTTGGGTCATGTGCACATAGAATAACATAGAATGGATTTTCGTTCGGAATTCATTGTCCAGACCGGGTCGAAAAAAAAAATGCTTGGGTTTTCGATCATGCACACATAGATTAAACCATAAATACTATTTTAAGACAAAATTGATTACGCCTGGAATCAGTCAAGTCTGTCCGGACCGGTTCGATTTAAAAACACATGATTTTTCAGTCGTGCATACATAGAATAAAGCAGAACGGATTTTTTTATGACAAAAACATATTAAGGACTGTCCAGACCGGGTCGCCACTAAAAAAGCGTGTTTTCAGTCATGTACGTATAGATTAAGCCAGAAATATTATTTTAGGACAAAATTGGTTATGCCCGAAATACGTCCGATCTGTCCGGACCGGGTCGATTTAAAAAACACGTGGTTTTCGGTCATGCGCAAATAGAATAAAGCAGAACGAATTCTTTGACAAAAAAAAACATGTTATGTGCGGAATTCATCTGGGATTGTTTGGTGGGTTCTTTATGAAGTTATAATTAGTTATTTAATCCCTCTGTAGAAAAAACCAAACTAGATAAAGATGAGACATAATCTAGCTATGACAATATATCATATCTCATCTTTATTTAGGTTTGGCTTTTTATTTGGAATAGAGGAAGTATGAGAGGGTAGGGATGAAAAAAAAAATGACCGAACCCAAAAAAAAAAAACCAACGACGAGAATTATTAACAAGTAGGAAAACCTAACTCAATCCCTTTTTCCACTCCACCCCGCTCCATAACCATCCTACACTCTAAGGACTACGCGGGTCTACCTGCATTCGATCGTATCTCTCTCGCCACACCTAGTCAAGCTCCTCGCACCGCCTCCTCACTAGGATCTTGGCAGCGTAAAATGGTGGCACCTCCACAGCTCCACTCCGATGGTAATGATGGAGGTTAAACTAGAGCAATTCCCTCGATTTCTAAATAAGCTTTGCAACGGATAAAAAATCATAATATTTTCTAAAATAAATAAATTATATTTTTATGACATATGTTATCAACATTCACTTTATATGTGGCTATTCATTTAGATTTAGTTGTTATGTAATATTAAAAATTTAAGGGACAATATATAAAAATTACAACGAGAGTAGATGGATGGCAGATTCAATGCAATTGGCATTGAAGTCTTTTTAAAGGAATATATATTATCATTATTGATTAACACCATTTTAACTGATGAACAAAAGCCTTTTTAAAGGAGTATATATTATCATTATTGATTAACACCATTTTAACTGATGAATTAATTAGTAATAGCTTTTGAATAATTAGATTACGATGAACAAAAGCTTAACGCTCATGCTTAGGGTGTGACACACTTCGATGATTCGGTATTTTTTGCAGTACTATAAATATTTTGAGAAAAGGAAAAATGAGTGGTCGAATTTTAAAGTAAATAATGTTAGTAACAAGTACTCAGGTGTATCTTTGGTGATGGTACATTTGATTCATGGTGTTGAGTCTACTAATATTGTACATGCTCTCTTATTTGTTTCAAGAGCACATAGTACAATGCTGCCTTCTCATGTGCACATGATCCCGTGTAGGAATCCACACTACTACTAGTAGAGAAACCATCTTTGCCGGGTCAGCCAAAATCTACAATAGCCCCGGTTCATTAAAAAACCGAAACTAAAAATCATCTTTAGCCCTAGTTGAAAAGCCCATAGCCATTTTATGCACCAACCGAGACTAAGGCTATGTTTAGTTCCACGCCAAAATTGAAAGTTTGAAGAAATTGGAACGATGTGACGGAAAAGTTGGAAGTTTGTGTGTAGGAAAGTTCAATGTGATGGAAAAGTTGGAAGTTTGAAGAAAAAAGTTGGAATATAAACGGGTCCTAAAGATCATTTTTAGTCCCGGTTGAAAAAGTGTCCGCCCCTACTCTTTTTATTCCTGGTTGGAAACACCAACCGGGACTAAAAATCGACACATAGTATATAATCCCTCGCACTTATCCTCTAGCAACCACCTCTTCCTCTTCCTTTCCTCTCTATTCAATCTTATCCCCTCAAGAGCAAGCAGATCGGACGCGTGAGCGAGTGAGTAGGGTGGCAAAGGGAGGCGCGGCGGCGGCCGGATGGAGCGGAGGGCCAGGCGGCAGCCTGCGTGGTGGCGGGCGGCCAGCGAGGAGGGCCGCGTGGTGCACGTCGCCTCTGCCGGAGGGGAGGCGGGAGACGATTGCGGCATCGCCGAATTGTTTTTGGTTGTTTTTATATCTTTTTTAGTATTTATAAATATTTACGACATCTTGTTTAGTATTTATAAATACTTTTGGGAAAAAGGAGAAAAAATGAGTGGTCAAATTTTAAGATAAATCGGCAAATATATTGGAGCGGAGGGCTTATATTATACCTTTGGTGATGGTGCATTGTTTCATGCATGTTGAGGACACTAGTATTGTACATGTTCTCTTTAATTGTTTCAAGAGCATAGAGTAATCTAATACTGGTTTATCATGTTCACATGTACCAGTATACGAACCCAACACCCTAATAGAAGAATCCTACTTATTAAGAATATCATCATTTGTTTTATGAGACTATACCTCCTTCAAGTAGTATATTTTTTTCCTCCAGATTCTGGAAGTTAGCCCGTTGAATTCAGCAACCAACTACTAGCTAGATGGTGAAGAAACCTTTGAATATACAGCTATATAGTTTTCTTATTGGCTTATCAGCTACAGCGAGATTTAAATTCTAAAAAACTTAATTTTAAAGTTGATTTGAAGGTTTTAGTTTTAATCGTTCGTTTTTATATGAAAAACACAGATATATAAAGTTATTACCCGTAAATAATTATGGGTTATTTTGTTTAATTTTTCACGGTTTGTCACGAGCAAACTTAGATCAGCTCATAGCTTCGTCGTATTCTTACTAGCTATGCTAGGTGCTCACGCATACGTACTTAAACATAGCTTAACAATCATGTTTGTTTCCTGTAGCATAGGAAACTAAACTTTTTTCGAATATGAGGCATAGGAAACGAAACTTGAGAAGTAGCTAGTAGGAAGGAAAGAAAAAAGGTTAATTTGAACAGTATTAGTAAGCTCCAATATACTCTCTCCGTTTCTAAATATTTGACACCATTTACTTTTTAAGCACATGTTAAAAAAAACTTTTTGTGAAATATATAAAACTATACATATACATATAAGTATATTTGTATATTTAACCATGAATTAAATGATAGGAAAAGAATTAATAATTACTTAAATTTCTTAAATAAGATGAACGATCAAACATATTTAAAATAGTCAATGGCGATAAATATTTAGAAATGGAGGGATTATTTGTTTTTTTAAACAAGCTCTAATATATCCACGCCAAGATATCTCGTGTCTGGGTCAACTTAATTAATTAAGACGTGTCATCTAACTGCAAATTAAATGGTACGTGTGACCCCATCCTGACCTACTCTAAATCTCTAATCTTTTTCTATCTAGCTCAAACTTGCGCAATCCAGTACGTCACATGATCTGACATAAGCATTGTACATTTGTACTAGTACCGTAATTTTCCTCTAGATCAAATTGATGTCACTAAAATTAATCCAGTGATATTTTTGTAAAATCGATGCCCCACCAACGGTTTACTTACCTCGTAAGAAATCGCACGCTCCTCATTCCTAATTAAAGAAAATTAATCAGATATACGCCTTCCGTCGTTCGACCTAAGCTGATAAAATTAGCAAGAGGCATTTACATTCACTAAAAAATAGTACTACTAGATATGTATTCCGCTCACTATACTTAAAAAAAATGATTTTCAACTGATCAGAGCTCCATGTGTACATGCAGGTGGCCCGTATGAAATAGATTATTAGACATATTATATGTGATTGTCTATAAGGGTAAATTAAATTAAATAATGTTTATAAAGCTAAAAATATGCTGAAGTCATCTGAATAATATTATAAATACCATAGTAAGTTTTTGAAAGCGTGATGGCTAAAACTTGATCAAACTATTTTGATTATTAAAGGAGCGTTTGAGAGAAGAGGAGTGTACAAGATTGAGACGTACGTAAAAAGAGGTGAACAATTAGTGTGCAGTTAATTACTCTCTCCGTTCTATAATATAATGGATTTTGAGTTTTTGCTTGTAATGTTTGACCACTCGTTTTATTCAAAATTTTTTGAAATTATTAGTTATTTTATTTGTGACTTACTTTATTATTTATAGTACTTTAAGCACAACTTTTCGTTTTTTATATTTGCAAAAAAATTTTGAATAAGACGAGTGGTCAAACGTTGCAAGCAAAAACTGAAAATCCCTTATATTGTGGGACAGAGGGAGTAAATATTAATTATTCAAACTTAAAAATGAATTAATAACACACCATTTAGGCTGAGTTCATTTGGACAAGATGGGAACCAATCTGCTGCGCATGAAAAATGAAACGGTTCATTAGCACGTGGTTAATTAAGTATTAGCTATCTTTTTTAAAAAAAAGATCAATATGGTTTTTTTAAGTAACTTTCGTATAGAAACTTTTTGTAAAAAAAACACACCGTACGTTTAGCGGTTTGAAAAGCGTGCACGTGTAATACGAGGGAGAGGAGTTGGGAACCTACTGTGCCGAACACAGGCTTAGTAGTTCGGGCGAGGGAGAGGAGTTGGGAACCTACTGTGCCGAACACAGGCTTAGTAGTTCGGGAAGTGTGCGTGCCAACGAATTTCTTCTCCTTATCTTCTCCGAATGAACACTTATAATCCTTTGACACGGATAAATTAGTATATGTTTATAATCTGTTTTTGTCTGGTGTGAATATCAATGGCATGCTCTATCAAATTGTTCATAGTTTAAATAGATTACTCCACTATTTAGTAAGTACTCCCGTTGTTTCAAAATAATTTTACTTTTTACCCATACATACCAATACAAAAGAAAAAAAAATAGAATACCCATACTTTATCAAAATGCAATTATTATCTACTTTATCTATTCCCAATACAATTATTGTATTTTTTACTTTCACAAATCCCGATACAATTACTACCAAAAATGAACTTATTTTGAGACAAACGGAAAAGCTAAAAAATAAACTTATTATGAGACGGATAGAATATTTGGCTTGTTATTACTAAAATATGTCAATAACACACATAAGATATACAAAAAAATGGCATTACCGACGTTTCAGTAAGATGCCAAAATTCGATTGTGGATTGATCACCAGATGGAATATCCCGTGTACGCTTTCCACTGTGCAATTAGCAAATCTGGCACCACCATCCGTTGCTCATCATCTGACCTTTTCCTGAGTGGATAATCATGCCCTGCACTTCCAACTTCCAGCACACCACACAATTCAAGTATTCAACCTCCTTTTCATAAGCAGAAGTATCTGTCACACACTACTACTACTAGTCTACTAGTACTCCTAATGATCGATCCTTCCCACGTTCGAAGCTTCCCCTGTCACTGTCCATCCATGGTGGTGGTCAGACAACCCCAGCACACAAGAAATCTGCCATTTGCCCAGTCCACCGCTGGGCTGCAGTTTTTGATGAAGAGATTGACTTGACCTGAGCACCCTTCCGATTGTAAATAGCAGTTTTTGTATTGCTGTTGGTTGAGTGATTGGGCAATCATCCAATACATATCTTGGCTTCTTGGCTTCTTGGCTGGACTCCAGTAACCGAGGTCGCGTGCCTCCGCTCGCTCGCTCGCTCATCGTCGTCGTCTTCCTCGGGGCCTCTCTCGTCGTGGAGCGGAGGCGTGCCGCGTAGCAGGGGTGAGCCCATGTGGGTGGATTGATTTGGGGGGATTTCGTGCTGTTTTGGTGGAAGAGCTCTCTTCTGTACGGTTTCTTGGTTGCGCTCTCGCACCAAGAACATCTCCTTTTTCCTTCTTGCTCCTCTCTCTCTCTCTCTCTCTCTCTCTCTCTCTCTCTCTCTCTCTCTCTCTGGGTCTCGGACTCTCGGCTCTTGATTCTTGGTTCTTGGTGAGTGTAGGCGAGAATAAGGCGGGTTCTTGGTGGGTTTATAAGGTATTATTTGGATCTAATCCGGCGAAGAAAAGAATTCGTTGTTTTTTTTTTCTCATAGGCATTTGATATGTTTGGTAGGTCGCATTCTGGTGTTCTTGGACGCACTTCGATTGTTCGATATGTTCGATGCTTACATGGGGATTGGGTTGTTTCGATTGTTAATCTTGCTAATTGTTCGTGAGAAGGGAATGTGGGGTGCTAGATTGTTCTTGGGGGTGGGGAATTTTACCTGCCATGGACAGTAATTCACCCCCACCCCCAATTAGGATTTCCTCAAATTATCTGCATGATCAGTCAGAACCTGATGGTTTCTTGAGATTTGTCAGAAAAGTCTCTGCTTCTTGTGCAGTTATTTTATTAAAAGTACTGATCTTTTTTGTTCCCTTTTTTATCAGGGAATTCAACTGAGGTGAGAAATGGGGGCAAAGGACTCCAAGCCCTCATACAGCTATTCTTCTTCATATGATTATGGGAATTCATCATCGGGATATAACTCGAGATACCCTGCATACCCTGCAAATGCATCTTCCAGTCAGAACACAAGGTATGCTCCTTCTATGGAGAACTATGTGCAGCCAGAAACGCATGCCAGGTTGCAGAGGAAGTACTCGAGGATTGGTGATGACTACCGCTCTCTGAATCAAGTATGTTTTTGATGACATGACCTTGTTTAACCCATGAATTTTGATATTTGCTTTGCGGGCGTTTGGTATGCGTGCTATCGATTACTAGTAGCTTAGTTGAATGGCATCAGTATCATTCATCTTTGATGATATGGCATAGGGAAATGTTTGAATAAGCTATCCTTTTCTAGGATATTTTCGAGGAGGGTTCCAAACAAGAGTTGTATTCTCTTATGGAAACCACTATATATATTGCATTAACAAAGAAACCACTATAGATTCTCAATGGAGCTTTCTTTGACTATGGTGTTCATCTCAGTCAGTTTTTTGTACGCTGGAATTCACCCTTTTTAGTACACACTTTTAAATGATTTATAAGATATCCAGCTGCTATTTATTTTCCAGTACATTTTCAGTTAATGGCGTGCCATCTTTAATCATATATGTGTTGTTTGAGCCAAAGACTATAACAAGCTTTCCATTTCCTGTTATGTCTCCTACAAAAGATAATTCCTTGCTATAATATTTATGTGCTGTTGATGTGCTTATCATTGTGTTCAATTTATGTATTTTTCTTAGTTTCATTTCCTTCATAGTGCACCAGAGTATACGTACTACTTTACTAGAGTCTTGAACAATCTCTTCCTTTTGAGTACTGTGAACTTGAGATTGGAAGTACACGTTTTCATTTTTATCGATATGTACTGTTACAGGTGACTGAAGCTTTGGCACAAGCAGGTCTTGAATCATCAAATCTTATTGTAGGCATTGATTTTACAAAGAGCAATGAATGGACAGGTTAACAGACCACTTCTTGTTTTGAGTTCTGTTTCTTTATATTTGCTTTGTGCTGTGCTGGTAACCTATTACTTGCGAATTAGTAGTGTTATTATATACATCTTGATTTACCTATTATTAGGACAAACATCCTTTTCTACCTTAGTTGCGTATGATGCAAATGAGAAATGGCATGTCAACTTCTCTTAATTCTTTGTTATAAATGAGCTCTCGCTAGGGCTGCTGTCTGGAAGGAGGTTGGACTTTCTTGAAAAAAGTTTATTGAGGGAGTTAGCCACTCCTAATAAGCTGGTTATTTTTCTGTATCTGAAGTGCCTGTGATGCAAATGGCATGTCAACTTCTCTTAATTCTTTGTTATAAACCCCTAATAAGCTGGTTATTTTTCTGTATCTGAAGTTTATGTGAACTACCTGTTATCTTTTGACATAAGGAGTGAACCTGATTCCGTAACTTCACAACAAATGCAATGTGCAATCTTTTGCCAAACAAAACCATTTAAAGTAAAGAAATGTGAAATGGGGCAATTATGCATGTAGCAAGGATGCCTCTCATGTTGCTTGCATATCCTACAGTCATGCTATGTCACAAATCATAGCACTCTCATTTAACCTGCTGAGCTTTTCTCCATTAGGTAAACTTTCCTTCAATCGCCGATGTCTGCATGATATTGGAAACACTCCAAATCCATATGAGCAAGCAATATCTATTATTGGAAGGACACTTTCAGCTTTTGATGAAGATAATTTGATTCCTTGCTTTGGATTTGGTGACGGTAAGTTCATTGTTCCCATTTTCCATTTTGATCACTTGGTGTGTGCTCAGTAGCATATTTAAAGAACAATGCTGATCTAATGCCTCCTTTGTGGCTTTGTCTACTGGCAGCATCAACTCATGATCAGGAGGTATTCAGCTTTTATCCAGAGAACCGCCCATGCAACGGATTTGAAGAGGCATTAGAAAGATACAGAGAAATTGTTCCGACTCTTCGATTAGCTGGTTCGTTTCAGTAATTTCACAATTTAGATGTTTATTCTTCCTTTATTTTTTTAAAGAAGGATCTTGAATTTAGCTGGTTATATATAAGATTGCAGTAGTAACTACAGATCTTCAGAAAAATAATGTATGCAAAAATTGCAACAGGACCAACATCTTTTGCCCCGATGATTGAAACAGCAATTGGTATTGTAGACAGCACTGGTGGTCAGTATCATGTTCTTCTGATAATAGCCGATGGACAGGTCTGTCACCATTTTCTCTTGTTTTATCCCTTTTCTTTATTTCTTGTCTTTCTAAGTAATTGTGATCAGCAGAACTCTTCTCTAGATTATAGTTGATTATTTTTTTTGTTCAAATCATATTTTTACAGTGGCTAAAACTTCTGCTAACAGGTTACTCGAAGTGTTGATACACAGTCTGGGCAGTTAAGCCCGCAGGAGCGTGATACGATTGATGCTATAGTAAAAGCTAGGTACTTGATCGAGTCCCTAATTTAATATCGGTATATTCTGCCCAAATCAAATGTCCCGAATCACACGTGTTAACATTTTTTTCGAAATAAATTTCCAGCCAGTTCCCCTTGTCTATTGTTCTTGTTGGGGTGGGTGATGGACCATGGGACATGATGCATCAGTTTGATGACAATATACCTGCTCGCTCATTTGACAATTTCCAGGTGACTGTTCTACATTTAATTTCCAGTCATTGGCTTATTTTTGTGTGGTTTTCACAATAATAGAGACATGTAAAAATGTTTGCTTTCATGCAGTTTGTGAATTTCACGGACATCATGTCAAAGAGCATAGCAGCTGACAGGAAGGAGGCAGAATTTGCACTATCCGCCTTGATGGAAATCCCAACACAATACAAGGCAACACTTGATCTCCAACTTCTAGGGTAATCCATGTTTTCCCAGGACTGCACTGGGTCAAATGTACTAGAGTTTGTGCTTGCAGCAATTGTATCCATTTGAACATTTTCTTCACGTTTTCTTTTGTTTCAGCCGTCGCCAAAGAATACAGCCAAGAATTCCTCTGCCGCCACCTATGAGGAATGCTTATTCGAGGTCTACTAGCTTTGACCAACATTCTGGTGTTTATTCACGATCTAGTAGCTTCGGCCCACAAACAAGTGGCTTTCAGCAATCTGAAAGCTTCAAACAGAGACAGCCTGTGGCTACCACTGCACCTGACACTTATACCTCGGAAAGTTCTTTAGAAGGAAGACTTGTAAGTATTTTTGTTTATATTCACACCATGTTGAATAGATAAAGTTTAAGATATATACTGCAACACTGTAGCATTGGTAAAATAAAGTTTAAGCTATATACTGCAAGACTACATTGGTGTCATTATCGTACACCACCAACAAATAGTCTCCCTTTTATTTTGTTCGTACTGTGGCATTTCGGGAGGCTAATTGAAACAGGGGAAGTTGCATTGCATTGCTCTATCTGATCTGACCACCCTGCCTGCGTTCATTTGGTTTATTACTTATTTCACGGATGCCCTTTATGAAAAAAAAAATATCGTGCCTTCAAATGGCCCATTTGATCTTGATCTGATAACTACATTATGCTGAATATTGCTATTGCATTTCACATTTTACTGTTAATCCGCAGATCATGGAAAGTTCCTACACCTCTAGTGTTAAGTTTTTATGTACCATCAAATTTCGTGCTAAACCCTGAGAATCTTACTGGATTACAAACTAAATGCAGCTTTTTTTTTTGTGTGTGGTTTCAGTTGTGCGCTATCTGTATGGATAAATCAAAGGATCTTGCATTTGGATGTGGACATCAGGTGCAGAAAATTTCCCCTTATTGTTCTCTATTTCTACATAATTTCTTGTTATAAATGGCAGCATGCATGATAAAATGATTCGCAGACCTGTTATGAATGCGGGAAGAATTTGGTGCGCTGCCCTATGTGCCAGCAGCATATAACCACAAGGATCAGGCTGTACTGAGAAAACAAAAATGGATATCCTGAAGTTTCTGAAGCCTGCAGAAACAGAATCTCCAACATCAGAAGAAACTCCTGTGCAAAATTTATGAACCAGCCTAAATTGTACTGTTCTTTCGTCTTGTAATTGGTGGTTTACTATTATTATTGCAGTGAGAAATGTTTAGGCAGATAGTGATCCATATAAAAAGCTAAGGCACACACTGATAGTATTAACTACAGTAGTTATGTGAAGAAGAGGTACACTAAATAATGTACAGTAATTAGCTTCTCTATTATACATTCTCCTTTCTTTCCCTTGGTAAATAAGATAAAAGGTTGCAAAATTTCCAGGAATTAGTGAACAAGCAGATATGCAGTGTGTTAAAGCTGTTAGCACTGTTGAGCTGATCTCATAAATATTTAACTTTTTCTGCTCTCATTTTCCATGAAACTAGCTTGAAAAAAAAAACACATACTACTCTGGAATCACTCACTTATCAGAAGTATTCATATTAGTTTGCATTGCAAATAAACTGCAAAGAGATGAACATTTAGACGCAGCTTTTGTTAAAATACAAGAGCTAGAGGGGAAGGAAGCAGAGAATCGAGAGTATACAGCAGAAAGGAACACATGTATATCCGCACGAATCTCGATGCAATCCGCACCGCCACGTGGGCCACGCGGATTGGACCGAGACCCTACTACTGTCATAGGCACGGCCGCATAGGCGCCACCCAGTGATTGGGACGAATTCTAGTAGGTGTAGCCCTTGACGTACAAGCTCTCGGACGTGGCGGCGTCGCCGGCGGCGCCGCCGTACTTGCCGAGCGTGGCCTCGGAGTTGGCCTTGCACCGGGCGAGGAAGGCAGCCTGCGCGGCGGCGACGTTCTCCTTCTTGCCGCCCCACTTCTTGATGGTGCTCTGCTGCAGGGCACGGCCGAAGGAGAAGGTGAGCGTCCATGGCTTGAGCACCTCCAGCTTGTTCATGGCGTTCAGGTTCTGCGACGCCTCCTCCTCGCTCTGCCCGCCGGAGAGGAACACTATCCCGGGCACCGCCGGTGGCACCGTGCGCCGCAGCGCCGCCACCGTGTACTCCCCTATCACCTCCGCGCCAACCTATATAACAGGTTAAGCTTTTAGGTTGAACTGATCGGTACATACGATAGAAGAAATGATGGCGAAGATGTGGAAATGGATATGAACCTTTGGGCTGTCGGAGCCAGGGGTGACCATGTTGGGCTTGAGGAGGGTGCCCTCGAGGAGGACCTTGTGGTCGTTGAGAGACTTGTAGACGGCGGCGAGGACGCGCTCGGTGACGGCGGCGCAGGTCTTGATGTCGTGGGCGCCGTCGGTGAGGATCTCGGGCTCGACGATGGGGACGAGGCCGTTCTCCTGGCAGATGAGCGCGTACCGGGCGAGGCCCTCGGCGTTCTGCTTGACGGCGAGCTCGGACGGCTCGCCGGCGGCGCCGATCTTGAGCACGGCCCGCCACTTGGCGAAGCGGGCGCCGGCCTCGTAGTACTTGGCGCAGCGCGCGCCCAGGGAGTCGAGGCCCTGGGTGGTGGTCTCGCCGTTGGTGCCGGCGATGTCCACGGTGCCCTTGTCCACCTTGATCCCCGGCACGACGCCGCCGGCCTTGAGCACGTCGACGAACGGCGTGCCGGCGGCCGTGCTCTGGTAGAGCGTCTCCTCGAAGAGGATGACGCCGGAGAGGTACTGGAACGCGCCGGGCGTCGTGAAGAGGAGCTCCCGGAGCGCCTGGCGGTTGGGCTCCACGTTCTCCACGTTGATGCTGGCCAGGCGCTTGCCGATGGTGCCCGTCGACTCGTCGGCGGCGAGGATGCCCTTCCCCGGCGTCGCGATGTACTTGGCCGTCTTGATCAGCTCATCTGCACCCCCATATTTACACAGTACACAGTACATATGACTCCAGTAATAATCAAACTCAAGGCAAATTAATATTTGTTTACAGAACACATATTGTAGTAAAATCAAAAGCTTCATTATCGTGAATATGCAAAAGATTTGTGTATCTTTGCATTAAGAGTAAAATCAACATTTCAGCATATATTATCATCGTTGGAGACAGTTTGCAGTTGCTCAAATACGCTAGAGTAGCAAGATGCTTTTCAACTGACTCTTGCCGCAGCACATAAATATAAACGAAAAGTTATGGTTTTCAAATAATCCACCACAATGCAAAACGGAGCCATATATATCCCAAACAACCCAACTTGCATAGACAGGCATAAGACAAGAGAAATGGAGCAAGGGAGAAAGAACCTGCGTATTTTCCCACAAAGGCAGACATGGTGATCCTGTCAAGAAGAGCCTATCTGAACCGGATCAGGGGAGCAGCTGCAAAATCCAAGCACTTGGGGTGCAGAGTAGCCTTTCAGGACACCCACTTCTTATAACCCCACACACCCCACACATACACACACACGCAGAGAGAGAAAGAGAGAGGATATACCAAATTCCCAGGCCGAATCTGAGATATCCATGGGCGGCGAAAACCCCATCACCCGTTCCCGGATAGGGGAGCCGCGCCATGCCACCCAAAATTCCTGTCAAATTCTGAAATGGCCAAGCCAAACAAAAAAAACAACACAGCCATACAGGTGAACAATGCACCGGGACAACACAAACAGTGTAGCGATCAGAGAGTAACAAAGATACAAAAAAGAGGTGAACATGTGGTGGTGGTTGGATGGGGGTCTGAGATGGTGAAGGTGTACATGTATTTCATACCCAGCCATGCACATGAAAACTGTGGTCCAGTCTGTGTGACTGAGATGTGCTGTGTAGTGTAGTTTTAGCTTAATATGGATGGATGGGCTCTACATATCTCTAACAAGCATGGCTCTGCCTCATAGTTGAGATTACAATTGACAGTTTGGGACATAGCTTGCTGGGTTGGATATTCACATAAATTGGGACTTCAATATAAAAACAAATATCTGAAGAGTAGTAAGGCAGATGGGCAGATTAAAGTAAAAAAAGGGAAATCCCCCAATGCAAGATTGAAGGTAAGTTACAGTGCAAGTGTTCCAAATTTCACAAACTATTGACTCTCGAATCTCGATAGATTTCCATTTTCCTGATTTTCATAATTCAATCCAAGGAACAGAGCTCCCAATACAGGACAGTGGTATACACACATATTTCAATGGACACCAGCACCAGGGTCATCTTGACAGGCACTACCTCTATAGCAAAAGCAAAAAGACAAAACTGTAATGGAACTACACAAGGTTACGATGAATGCGCGCCAAATGGATGGGTGAGAGCAACTAACGGGTGAGCTCATCGCCCAAAGCATCTCAGCACAGAGGACACAAGTGCAGATGATAGAAACTTCATTCCAGCAGATCCCCCGGGGAAGTATGAAATAGCATAATATGCTAGCGCAAGTACCTAGCAAACAATGAGCAAGCTTTGGTGAGCTCAAAATCAATACAGGTTATTGCAGGCCCAGTCCTCCATGGCTACCAGAAAATAGCGATAGCACGAGCTGCGGTTCAACAAATAAATTGAACTAGGTTTGTTAAACCCGCTCGTGCCACAAGCTGAAATATTGAGAGTTTTATGGTCTATTCATATGCCTGGTCAACAGTTTTCTTCAAAGTTGTTGCTACTAGCAGCAAAAAAATTAAAATAAAATTATATAATCATCATATTTCCAGAGAAGATAGGGATCCATAACTGATGATTTAATAACAATAGATTGGAGGGTGTAATGATGAAGAGATTATCACCTGAAGACAAGAGAAGAAAACTGAAAGTATGTAGCTATGGAGCACCATTGACACGTAGATGGTAGCAGCCATGCTGCCCACAAATCCCATGGTGAAAGGTAACCTCTGCAGCAAAATTAAACCAGCTTCAGTGAATGCAGCACAAACACATTTCTTTTGATATATGAGTGTGACAAAAGATAAGCATATAAAGCCATGATAGAATAGAAGATCTGAACCCCCTCTCACCCAAAAAATAAATAAATATCCCAATACACATCACTCCAAAAAAAAAGTATAGGTAGCAAATCGCTGCAATGTATTTTCCAGGTCAATATTTCAGTATGTGCGCTTAATATGCTACGTGGCCAACTAGCCATCATCTAACTGACTATTTTATTTTCACTTACATCAAGCAGTTTTCTTTATTATTCTATCTATGAGGGTGCAGTTATACTATGCTCCCCCCAGTATCAATAGTTTCTGGAAAGTTATACATAACTTGAATGACAGATCACTGTATAACCGTCAGCAACAAAGTGAAACCAAATTTCAGCAACAAATCTGCTGGACAGCAATTACTAGAATTGATGATGAAATAATTCATGGAAAAGGTTTTGCTAGAATTAATGACAAAACATTGTGTGGAAGAAGCTTTAGGGGAAAATAATAACTAGTACCTCTTTGGAAATCATATGATAGAGCTGATTCTTGGGCCCTTTTAGCGCAAAGAATGATCCAATTATGAAGGCGCATCCCGCCGTGAAACAGATGGCAAACTTTTGAGGCATGATTACCATGACTGGCAGAAATATCGTGAACGCAATGAAAACTAGGAATATTCCACTAGCAAGAAAAAGGCCAAAATACACAAGTGATTTGCTCGATGGAACACTGCTTGTTGTGGACTTGAAGCTGCCTGGCAACCCTAGAACACCTTTAGATACCCTAGACAAATAGAATCACAAACCATCAGTAGAGAAAATAAACCTCATTAGCAAATTGAAACATGTAACTACCTAGAGGCCAGGGGTTAAGTCAATTCCATCTTTTAACACTACCATTTTTCACTCTTTCTCGGTCTTCCCACTTCCTAGTTGCTTTACAACTAACTAAATACTACTCCCTCCGTTTCATATTACAAGTCAATTTGACTTCTTTCCTAGTCAAACTTTTTAGGTTTAACCAAGTTTATAGAAAATTTAGCAGCATCTACAACACCAAATTAGTTTCATTAAATATGGCATTGAATATATTTTGGTAATATGTTTGTTTTGTGTTGGAAATGTTGCTATAAATTTCTATAAACTTGGTCAAACTTAAAAAAGTTTGACCAGAAAAAAGTCAAAATGACTTATAAAAAAACACGAATATTAGGGAAGTCCCTAATATCAAATAAATAGAAGGGGTGAGGCTTCGAACCCAAGCCGGCTAGTTGGAAGATTCCTGGGTATTTCTCTCAAAACAACTTATAATATGAAACGGAGGGAGTAACTTCAAAATTAACTCTTAACATCTCATGAATCTTCATGTCAGCTTTTCCAAAAACACGCATGTCACTAATCACAGAACTTGTACGCTTTTAATTTGAGATCGTTGGTGAAAAAATTAGTCACTGGGCATTGGGCAAATTGCTTTAGAGCACAATAACAACTCGTCAGAAGCTTTTTCCAATCCTACGATGATTCCAACTCTTGGCCAAATCCAGTCTTCAGATGTAACCTAACCTACCAAGTAGACACATAGCGGAGATCATCACAATCCAGAATCCACACAGAGACGATCCGACAACTACCTGCGATCGATCCCTACCGAGACGCAGTTGCAAGTGAGATTAAGCTTAGCTCGGGGCGAATCTAGTGCAAACCCTAGGGAGGAGAGAAGGGAGGGGGGGATTATGCTTACACGCCGAAGGTGCCGGAGACGCGGTCGTTGGCGGAGCGGACGGCGGCCTCGATGTCGATCCCGAAGCCTCCCCCGCCGCCGTCCTCCTCCTCCGCGGAGCGCGCGGCGGCGTAGGAGTTCCATTCCGCGAGCAGCGACGGCTGCGGCGGCGACGACGACGACGACGACGCCGACGAGGCGGAGGGCCCCGTGCCGGAGAACCACGCCTGCATCTCGGGGAGGGCCCACACTGTCGGACAGAGCGACGCGGACGAATCTGCTGCTGCTGCTTTTGCACTTGCGGCGTCGTTGAGTCGGGGAGAGAGATTGAGGTGAGGGTCAGAGGTGGTGCATGCCAAAAGCTCAACGATGGTCAAAATGGCAAAGTTTTTTTGTTTTGGGGTCAAAATCCGAGGCCAGCAAGATATGATGAAAATTTCGCAAATTCTGATAACAAATTTCATCCAAAATTTGACAACCACTAAACGGTTTAGGGGAGCGACGAAATTCGTAGGGAACTTCGAAATCTGGTTGAGAGCTTGAGACTCATCCGGAACTCCAAAGATGAACGCACTGTCGCATATACTCGCCTATTTTTTCCTGTGAAATTCGTTCGTAAAAATATACTCAGATGAATGGCTGTCATGTGCATTAAATTTTTCAGATTATTACAACAGATCACCAGTAACAGGCCCAATTTTTTTTCAGCTTTTTAAGTGATAGAATTGTTTAAATGTGTCCAATTATCACGACTAATATACATCACTGTTTAGACAGCTACAAAGCCTAGGTTAATAATTTATTACAGGTCGACAGTACCAACAACTGAAGGAATGTACAGCACCCTATACAATCATCATTCACATTATTTAGAGAACTGTCTATATTCGACCATCAATGTAGTACTTCAGATTCGAATCAAGAGAAACTATCAATTGACCTACACTAAAAACGTCAAAACGATATGGTACAGACTGAAACACATCATAATGACGCCATCACGGGTAGTACATTTTATTAGCTCATAATGTGCTCAAATAGCTCTGTTTGATTTACAAGGCAGTAACATGACATGATACCATACATAACGGGTTAGGCTGGCATGCAGCTTGCTTCTGTGTCTCTGACATCTTCCTAGGAAGATCTTCATGAGTACACCAGAGTCCAATATAGGAGTATTTGAAGTATCTGATCTTTTGGCATGACCCTATCAAAGCCTGCAAAACTGCAAAGTATGAACTCTAGTAAATAAATAACTGATCCAAGGCAAGCAGCTAATAAAAAAAAACTATTTCAACCTATTGCTAGTAAACATGTAAGTAGATCTACTTGGAAGTTGTTTGATTTGTGTGTTTCGCTCAATACTGATTAAGCTAGTAAAATGCAGGGAAATACCTAATTACATAGCCATCTCTGCCTGCAAAGCTGCCAACTCGTCATCTTCAGTTTTGCTGCTCTGGGCAGAAGGCCGAGTTGGTTGCTGTACACGCACTGGAGCAGTAGGGGCAGTCGTTGTAGGTGCTAGAAGCTCTGCCTCCAATTCCTCCCCCTCCAGATCTGCTAATTCAGCTTCCAGCTCATCCTACCAAAAACAGCACATATTAGTTTTTCTTTTTCTCCTTTACAGTGGTGCATGGTGAGAGAATGAGAAATACTTCATCAAAATCAGCTGCAGCTCCAATAGGAGCAGATAGTAGATCCTGGATCTGCCTCATATTCTCCATATTGTCATTAATTTCATCCATTGTCTTGTCAACGTCGTCAATATTTCTGGAAAGCAAAACAATTAGACTCTGCAATTAATGAATCAAAAGAGATAGAAAAAAGGACTTTGGCCTCATATTCAATTCAGTTAAATTTAGATTCACTCAAATGAAACAATTAAAGCACACTATACTACTTGAAGCACAGTAGCATAAAGACGTGGATACTCACCAATCTCACTAGAACACCTTATAAATCAGTAATAGTTTACTATACAAAACCTACAAATTAGAGTTTAAGTGCACATAAACTATATGCTATTTGAGCTCTTAAGACTTCCCTGGCAAGTATACTGCCCTGCAACTGCAAGTCGTCAAACAATCTTATTGCACCACTAATTATTTTTTTTCCACGCTTCTAAAAATACGATTTCTAGAGAAAGAACTTGTACTGCGTTGTTTAGACCACTTGTTATAATAGTGTTAGGTTAATATTTTATAATATTTATTAGTATATCCCTATAACAAGTAGATCATACATCAGATTTCATCTACATTTTACCATTTCAGAACACTACCTTATTCTGTTGGACAATTTTCAATCATACGTACCAATGTTCATGGATTATGGGAGCTAAGTTGCCCAGCCGATGCAGTGAACATTAACAGTGATTTTTTTTTCACAAAGTATGGAAATTTCAGAAAATAAAATCAAAGAGAAAATCAATAGCAAAGAAAACTGAGCCATATGTATTGTGTTACATACGTCGCTTTGTGCATTGCTTTCATCGCCGATGCTCCAGTTCTCAATGCATCAACAGTCTCTGTTGTAGCCTTTGCACCTTCCAGCATTATCATCTACAATCAGAACAAGAGGAGAAACACAATAAATATCTAGCAAGCATAATGAGATCCACAAGGAAAGTCAAAGCACGTGTTTATTTGTGACATCACCTGATCATGTATCCTTAATTGGAAATTACCAAGCTGCTCAATCTGTTGCTCATATAATCTCTTCCTCTTTAAGCATTGTATTGCAGCTACAAGAAAGAAAAGTTCGAAGGTAAGTCACTGTCCCATTAGAACATTTGCCTCCAAAGGGAACTCATGCAGATTGTCTGTTATGATGAAACTACACGGTGTGAAACAGAAAAGAAGTATATGATCGGATGAAAGCAAGAGGGTGCATGTGTACATGTACTGATGTGGGCATGCAACCAGACAATAATAAAATTCGCATTGACACCCAAAACAAACAGACACATGGACTTTGCAAAAACTTAAGAACTTAGACAGAAACATATGTTGAGTTGCATAAATATGGCATTCTCTGGTGTAGATCTTTAGTAGAACAGTCAGCAGGCATAGGCAAGGCACTTGGAACCAATGATTGGAAAGAGAGCACTGGAGCACATGAGGAAGGAACACCATTTACATGCCAGTAGCTGTATGATGTCTATTTAGCAAAATGGCTCAGAGAACCACAGGAGAAAATTAGAAAAACCTATAAATAGTTTGTTTATACAGAAGGATTGTGTGGAAGCATGATAGCTCTAAAGAAAAGACTTCCATCATACAATATTTAAGTGAATGTATCAGATGATAGTTTTATGTGGAAAACCAGTACATAAATAGCAAGTTGTTTTTACTGGATACCACATGGCCTAACGATAGAAAAATTAGTAATCTTGGGTGCTAATTGCCACATAAGGCAATATGGGGCCAAAATCAAAATCTACAACGTTATCAGCGATACTTTCATTAAATTTAGAAGTGATGATACATCATAATAGCAATAGACCAAAATGAACAGAAGAGAAGAAAGCTAAAATATCAATGAATTTCTTGGAGCTGATATAGTATACCTCTTTTATTCTTCGCTTTAGTGAAGGTCTTGGCCTTCTCAACCTCAAGATTCGCTTTCTTCACTAGCAAATTTTCTTTCTTTTCCAGCATTTCAAGAGTCTGGTGCATAATATAAGTTAGTTGTCATACACAAACTACAATAAATCAGTAAATAAACACTATGGTCATTCTTGTAGTCCTTATGCAAGAAACTCTTTAAATATGAAGAAGTGAAAGGCATTAAAGCTTATCAAAGCCAGGTCCGTTGATAAGCAAGAGCGAGTTGATCGCTTGCACAGGGCCCCCGAAATATTGGGGCCCCAAATCTTAGTTATCTTATTAAGTTTTTCGATAATGGAAGCTTTATTAAAACTCAGTCAAATACACAAGATGATACATTCTAACTGAGCTCACTCCCGGCCTCTGCATGAAATGCACACAGCCACCAGTTATCTTATTAAGTACTCCCTCCGTCCCAAAAAAAGACAAACCCTGGGTTTCCGTGTCCAACGTTTGACTGTCCGTCTTATATGAAATTTTTTTATAATTAGTATTTTCATTATTGTTAGATGATAAAACATGATTAATACTTTATGCGTGACTTGTCTTTTTTAAATTTTTTATAATTTTTTCAAATAAGACAGACGGTCAAACGTTGGACACGGAAACCTAGGGTTTGTCTTTTTTTGGGACGGAGGGAGTATGTGCTTAACCAGGAAAAAAAGAAAGGCCCATCAACCCCTAAATATATACCCCATACTGATTAGTACGTACTAATATGTTATCTTGATGCTGATTGTTTCGTATTTTGAGCACCCTTCTCACGAACCATCCGGCTGTTCGTCTCTCTGCCGTCATTACTCATGCAGTTCATGCAGATGTCCTCAAGGTTGTTCAATCTTTTATTCTTCTCTTATCGTGCTAAGCCCTAGAATTTATGTACTATTCCTCAACCCTCATCATCTTCTAGAAATAGGAAATGAATATGGTTATGAAAAGCTTAAGAAGAAACAAAGACTAATAGTAGCAGTAGTTCAACTTCAATCTCAAAAGAGTACTACTCTTGATAGATATGTTATGAAACAATCTTAGTTTTATTCTAAAAATCAAACATGAGGTCACGGTGATGATGCTAAAAAAGGCTCAAACCGCTGAAATTGTTCGAGTTGATGCTAATATTGCTAACGAAGTTAGTAGCGATCACAGGTTGAATAGATCACCGAGTAAAAAACAGTAACAATGGCATAATTTTTAGAGCCCCAATGTGCATTTTGCACCAGGGCCTCAAATTCCTGGAGACAGCCCTGATCAAAGCCACACTGGAGTAAATAGTATATCCAATTTTGTGTAATTCGCCAGAGTGCCAGTCAATAAATCCTTTGGAACATTGATAGTTCAGCCGCTGAAGAATCCAGAGAAGAAGATAACAGAGTACATGAAATACCCACATTTTCCCTATTTTTAGTGGCTTTTGACGTGAGTAGTCACACCAATTAAAACCACTGTAACAAGAAACATGCGAAATCCTAAATTCCTATCTTCCCCCACACTCAAGCCCTCAAACTTAATGTTCATATGGAAATAAGAAATAGCAGCAACCTTTCCACGCACGAACATATACTGTTTAGTTCCCCACGCTCCATCGCTTGACTAAAACCAAGAGGCTAGGTTAGTTCTCGTTATATCAGAAACTCTGTATATATCTCATCTTAGGCATCCTATGAGGAAACATTATCCCTTCTTCGTATATCCGGTGGCATAAATATGTGATCATCTCTCACGCGAGGAAGTAAGGATCGTTCCCCTCTTAGCACAAAGCCTCCCCATTCTGCCTTCCAACCTAGTAAGACGGCGGATCACAACCACCAGTCAACTCAAGAAAAGCTTAATCGCCAATCAGGTTCATATCGGTGTCCACGCACCCTGGACATCATCACATCATTCACTTCACCTGATTATCTAAGGGTAATTCATAACCACGCTACTACGATGGCCAAATAGATTCCCCTAAAAAAGGATCTGGTCAAAGCTAGGGCGGGGAGGATGAAAACCAAACCGAGTGGAGCTCACCTCGCTGAGCTTGTCGATGGAGGCCAGCGCGGTGGCCTGGCTCTGCGCCTTGGACTTCCCGAACACCTTGCCGAACACCCCCGACATGGCTGGTCTCTCTCGCCTACCAGATCGCCCGTTCGGGGATAGGATAGGATAGGATAGGATCGAGTCCAATCGGCTGCAGGGGGGGGGAAGCAGAAGGTGAAGATCGGTCGCGAGCAGCGGCGGCGGCGAGGTGGAGGAATTCGCACGCCGGAATCGAGGCGATTCGCCGGCCGGCCGCGGTCGTGGTTGGGAGTGGGAAAAGCGGGGAGGATGCGGTGGTGGGAGTCGTTACCGGCATGACAAGGAAGTTTCGTTCGCGTGCTACTAGTATCAGAATGGGCTTACGGTGGGCCAAGATGGGCTGGTCTGGGCTAACTGTGGGCTCCATGGCCTACTGGTTTGAGCCTTTTGTGGGCCAGTGTAGGAAAAAAAAGGAAATATGTAGGGACTGGAAATTTTCGTAATGTAATTTAGGATTTTTGTTTACATCAATTTTCTTTAGAAACACGGTACAAACGTGTTACATCTTTTAATGCCACGGGATTTTTTTTTGTCACGTGCTAGTGCGAGTAACCCCACCCAACCCGACCCATCTTGTCTAGTCCAATCCAATGCAAGCTAGGGATGCAAGCGGGGCAGGCAAGCGGGTTTTTTTAGCCCGTTTATCTCACTTTTAGTTTATTTTTCCTTCTAAATTTTGTGCTACCATGTGGGAAATGAACTAGCAAGCAGGTTTTTATATAGGTAGTGAGACTACCCACTTACATCCCTAAGTGCAAGCCCATTCTGCCCAATGGGTAGGGTGAAAAAGAGTATGAGAATGGGGTTGAAGTTGTGTTGAAAAGGCACGGTGAAAAGGAGTATCAGAATGGGCTTTGCATTGGGGTGGGCCAGACCGGATGGATTGGGTTGGGTTGGCTATGGGCGTCATGGAGGAGCCTTCTGGTTGAGCCCGGTGGGGTCCATAATGGAATGCTTTTCCTTTGTTATTAATCGACATGCGGAAATAATATGATCCAATGACTCTATATGAATTGGGAAATTCAAGCATTCTAAAGGAAAATTCAATAATGTCGAGCTCAATACAATGTCAACTTCCTATGGTTTCATATGGATTTTCTTTCGTCGATAGTAAAACATCTTAATTGTCGTACTTCATAAAACTAGTTACATGCCCGTGCTAACGCTACGGCGAAACAACAAAAAGATATACAATATATTGTTTGGGCTATCAAGTATAGATTCAAGACATTAATTAAGACTTACATATGAGCGAGTTCAGTTAAGAAGCTTATTAGAAGTTCCTCAGTTATTATATATTCGAAAGGGATAAACAAGCCAAATAAACTACATCCAGGACAAGGTTCAAAATTTGCAAAACAAGCCATAAGGTCGACCCATTCAGTCGCGATGTATTATGTCTTCAACGTCTTTTCTCCATGTCACAGAAAAACCAGTAACCAAAGAACAAAAGTCTGATTGATATATTAAGTTCTAAACCGATTCCAGGACACATTCAGTCAATTAAGTTCAAATACATAATCATGCGTTTCAACATTAATTAAAGTATCACATTCATATATCAGTACATGGCTTGGCAAACCACAAAGCTGAGGCTGCCTTAATCTAAGCTACAACAAAATTTCTTTTTTTTTTGCATTTTAGAATAAACAGTAAAAGAGAATGGATAAATCACATTTCTTGAAGCTGTAAATTTCTACGAAGTCCTGAGCAGCTCAATTTTGGAGAGGGTAGTAGTGTTGTTCCCTTTATGGTTCATCTGATGCATGAAGAAGGCAAGTTCAATTTATGGTTCAGTAACTCTTGTTGTTCCTACTGCTTCCAGGAAGTCATATAAACCAGAATCGCCAAGGATTTTCTTGCTTGATGACTGTAAAGAGATGAAAGTTCAAACTGGTCATTAAAAAAATTGTGTGCAGATAAGAGTGGTGTTGAGAAGTCAAGTTATAAAAGTAGCATTTTGTCTTCGTTCCAAAGGAGCTAACTCTGTTTTTAAATATTTGATCTTTTTTTCATAAACTCACTAATACATATCACTAATACGAGGGAAATTGTAAGTGAATAGTGAATGAAGATAAATAATGGTTTGAGAGAGAGATAGAGGGTGAACTAACCAATATATCCCAACTGCATACAATCATCAAGGGCAATGCGTGCATGAGTGATAGAAATCATGGCAGCAAGTATCATTATTGTGATCACATTCTGCATGGAGAAATGTATTTTTTCCAAGAATATAAGCCCATTCCTCTGCTAGTAAAGTTCCCATGTCAACCTATTTTACTTTAAAACCAAAGAAACTGTAAATAAAAAAACAAGATAGAGATTTGCAATTCACTGGGTACAAAAGTTAGATGCACTTCTTTAACATTTTAGCAGATTGCTTCCAACATATGACATCAACTTCCCAGTCAGTTGGTTATTTTTAAATCTTGAAAAGCAATATTTTTCTATTAGTCCAACTAATTTGAGAAAAAAAATTCTGAATGAGATATGTCAAGAGCAGTTGTGAGGCTGAATTGTTCAGGGATGTATGGAAAGCAAGCTTGTGTTTGACGCAACAAATATGTGTATATGTAAGATTGATGGAGTATGGATTCTGAGCGATAGCAGTAGACAATTCAATCAATATTTTATCACCTAAAGATCATGCATAGTATTTTGACGAAACAATGGTAGATGTGCACCTTCAAGATGAAGCTTTACTGATGATCCAAGTCGTTGAGGGGGTCTAAGATCCAGAATCCATAAACACTCTCCAGAACACATGCATTGCAGGTGAGGAGCCGGACGGGACATTTCGCCGAGCACCCCGCGTTCATTGTACTCTAAGGAAAAGCGGCAAGTGCTGGATGATGGGTTTTGTTTCAGAATGCATGATGAATCCGGATGAACCTCCACGATGCCAAGTTCCGGACTGGTCACCTGCTGATGAACTGCATGATGAGTTTTGTTCAACTACTCACCTCTCACGGGATTCACCTGCTGCTCCCCCACCGGCGAGGAACTCCATAGCTGCAGCTCACCCCTGCGATGCAGAGGGGATTGGTGGAGACAGGCGATGCAGAGGACGGCGCGGTGGCTACCTAGCCACGGGAGCACCTCGTGCGGCGGGGATCGGTGGAGCAGAACGGCGGCGACGACCTGGCGACGGGAGGACCTCGTGCAGCGGGGAGGCGGGAGGATTGTGGAGGGCGAGCCAGCGGCGGGGATCGGTGGCAGACATGCGATGCAGAGGACGGCGCGGCGGCTGATACGGAGCGGAGCACTGATGGCGGAGGTGCAGGAGCGGAATTCCGGCGGAGGGCGGAGGTGCAGGTGTGGTGGGAGAGCGATAGGGAGGGGGGGGCCGTGCGGGTTGTGCGCTGATTGAGGGAGGTGGAGGTGGGATCGATCTGAACCGTTCGGATTTTACGCAGATGATCTGAACCGTTGAATGATGAATGTAAGAGTGTAAGAGTAAAAGATGAGTAAAACGAGTTGGTGAATTATAGGATAGATGTATTAATTATAATGTATTCCCTCTTTCCTAGAAAAGCTCAAATTATAGCATCCCAGAAAGACTTAACGAGGGATTAAAAAAAATCAAAACACCCTGAATAAATGAAAAGTTCTATCGTTGAATGGGTAGATGATGGGTACTAAAATAATTCTCACCAATGATAGATAAGAAGGTAGAAGTTAGTTTATTTTAGAACAAAATTCAAACTCTACAAATCGATTTATTTTGTGACATACGGAGTAGTCTTTGATGCTTCATGAGGCAACAAGTGTTTTACCTAAAGGGGAAAAAGGATATTTGGAGGGAGAGCCGTCCCTCCAAACATTGTTTACAAATTAATTATGAGCGGAGATTGAACACTTGAAACCACATATTCCTCGACACTGCACTATCAAAGTGCATCTTGCAGCTCAAATTGATAAGACCCCACGACCATTCAAACTTATTCAAAGCACAATCGCATGATTGGTAGATCACATAATAGTTATAGCTAGATCTAATCATCTGTTTTCATAAATAAAGATACCTTAGGCCCTTAAATGAAATTACCACAGTATTTGTCAAATAGAAATATACTACATCCATCCTTGAATTGCATTCTTTTTTAAGTAGTATCGTTTCGAGTTTTTCAAAATCAACCAGATAGTATAGCTTTGACTACTAGCCTTGTTCCTTTTTTCTTGCTAAAGATTATACAGATTATCATAGCAAAGCTACATAAACTTCAAAACAATGCATATTCTTTGAAATAACTTGTTAATATATATTTTTAAAAATACCTTATAAACAACCCTTTAACTTTTTTAATACCTAATTCATTCATGTGTAGTGCTGACCCTCAAATGTAATCAATGAACTCATATGACCTATCATATACTCAAAACAATCAAACTAAGCCCTAGTAATATTGTGGATGTAAAAACAATTTGGTGAGTATAGAATGTAAACTCTTGTTGTGATAATTCATATTAATAAGCCTAACATCTACATTATAATTATTCGCCAAAATTAATCTTGTTGATCCTATGCATGGCAAAATTAATTTTAGTGTACTACTAAAGGGACAAATAGTTTCTTGAACCTTGAGAAATATCCTGCTGCATAACCTTTGACATTCTAACAAAGATTTATCCATTTTTTAATGCTGTTAAAATAATAGTATTTCTAAAAATTGTATGGAATATAGGGTAATCAACCTACCAAATTTTGGCAACATCAAATTTTTACAAAGTTTAGTAATACTAAAATTTAGTAGGATAGAAGTACGTGGGTATTGTTTGTCTTGCTACCATGCCAAATGTTCTTGTGTAGTGTAATGTGAAGAAGTTCAGAAAATCATCAATTTTTGACATGGTAAGGATGTATTTAGATTTTTACCTTATGAAAAACTGATAATACCAAAGTTGGTTGAAAATTGTAGCAAATTGAATAGCTCCAAACTCCATCCCACATAGGTAGATGGAGGGAGCATATTCCTAATTCCAAAATGACAAAATTTGCTAAAAGACAATCAAAGTTTGCGGCCTTTGTTGTGAGACACTCAAAGAACATGTATCTTCTCATCAACATCATATAAATGTGGTAATTAGCTAGTGGACACCGGCTGCATTATTTTATTATTTCCGGTGGAAACGGAGAGAAAAAACAGTGTTGAAAGTACCAAAATACCCCTGCGCCATTTTGCTTCTAAAGGCGGCATACACCAATCCATCCATCCCGCTTCTTCGCCGCTGCTTGAATCAGTCATAGCCTCACTGCTGCTCGAATCCGCCCCTCTCTCGAAGCTGCCCTAGCCTCTCCGCTGCTCCGATCCACCGTCTCCGCCGCTGCTTGAATCTGCCGCCACCATCACCGCACCTCGCCACCGTCGCAACAACCGTGCCGCCCTCCACCAAGAACTATGGTTCGAGTACGGCAGATAAGGGGAGCGAGTGAGACTGGATTGGATCTGGCTGCAACCAGACCTGGTCGGATTATACAAATGGTCCGAGGACAAAATTGTCTTTTATGAAAGTTTCTCTCTCCGTTTCCAACGGAAATAATAAAACAATGTGACCAGTATCCACCATCTAACGAGTATATTTTTATGGCGTCGATGAGAAGATATACATTTTTTTTGTCTCATATAAAAACTATACAAATTTTGAGTGTACTGTACAAATTTTGCCTTCCAAAATAGTGCCACACGATCTTCTTTCTTTTTCCTTTTTTTTTCTTTTTTTACCACAGGAACCACCCGAGTGCCGCATCTTCCCCTTTCCACCCAAATCCCAAACCTCCCCCCTCCCCGCGCCGGCGCCCAAAACCCTAGCCGGCAAGGCCCCTCCCTCTCCGATCTCGCCGGCCGCCGCCATGGACGACAGCCTCTACGACGAGTTCGGCAACTACATCGGCCCGGAGCTCGCCGACTCCGACGCCGATGACTCCGACGCGGACGCCTCCCCGTCCCCCTCCCCGTCCCGCTCCCCTTCCCCCTCCGCGCGCTCCCCGTCGGGCTCCCCCTCCCGCCCCGCCGCTCTCATGGACGTCGACGGCGGCGACGACGACGACGACGCCGACCCGTCCCAGAGCGCCGTCGTCCTCGCCGAGGACAAGAAGTACTACCCCACCGCCGAGGAGGTGTACGGGCCCGGCGTGGAGGCGCTCGTCATGGACGAGGATGAGCAGCCGCTAGAGCAGCCCATCGTCGCGCCCCCACGCGTCGTGAGGTTCGAGGTCGGCACCCGCGCGGAGGCCACCTCCACCTACGCCACCACCGACTTCCTCCTCGGCCTCGCCGCCAACCCGGCGCTGGTGCGCAACGTCGCGCTCGTGGGCCACCTGCAGCACGGGAAGACGGTGTTCATGGACATGCTCGTGGAGCAGACCCACGAGGTGGACACCTTCGACTCCGAGGGCGAGCGCCATGTGAGGTTCACCGACACCCGGGTGGATGAGCAGGAGCGGCGGGTGTCCATCAAGGCCGTGCCCATGTCCCTTGTGCTTGAGGGAGGGAATGGCAAGTCATACCTGTGCAATATCATGGACACACCTGGGCATGTCAATTTTTCCGATGAGATGACTGCCGCGTTGCGGATCGCTGATGGGGCTGTGCTTGTTGTCGATGCTGCCGAGGGTGTTATGGTATTTGACTTATCCTATTGCACTAAACTTAACTGCTTGCTATAATGACAAATTAAGCTGGAATTACTAGTTATGTTTATGTTTAAACTTTAAAGTAAAGTCAGAATGCGAATACTTTGTTGTGCATTTGGTCTGTTTAATTTTTATATAACATAGTTTGGACAACCTAATTAGTTTTATAGGAAATTTGCTATGAATGTACCTTCACCATTTTTTTGGCATTCTCAATTCCGCAGTGACAGTTTTATTGATTTTCATTAGAAGGGAATGTAGCATGTATTTAGTTTTGCAATAGCACCATATACATCCAACCAAGACAACATAAATGGTACAAATAGGAGATGTCTTGTTGTTCTTTGAAATGACCAGCTTATGGAGTGCTGTGGCTTTGTCCATGGTATCGAATGGTTTAAAAGTTAGACTAGGCTTCTATATAAGTTATAACAGAGAAGAAATTGGCTGAACCATCAACAGATTTTGCATTTAAGTTGTGCGATACTGCCATCCTCTATTATTCTGTTAGTTTGTGCTTGTCACTGTGACTAGTTGATGGTGAGATTATCTTAATTAAAGATATTCCATTCTTAAGCAATAACATGGACTAGAACATGAAAATGCTAGTTGACAGTGTCCAACTGTTAGCAAATAACGGTAGAAGCAGCTTGGCTCAATACTCATCGGTTGAAGAACTTAGATAACATGAACATCTGATTCTATATGGTCCACTGCAGTTTAGACATATTTGCAAAGGTACCAGTTGCTTGTGCACAATATGTAAATATGGGGGATATGTGCACAGCTGTGAGAGAATGTTACAGACTAGCTAAGTGCCTGTGTGTTTGCTACAGATAAAAATGAATCATGTAGGTCCTAATTTTGTTCAAAACAAATTGATGTGATTTAGCATCGAATACTTGTTACCAAGAACATTCGGTGTTTGCACATGCTAATTGTGAAATAACTGATGCACTAAGTAAATACATGACAACTCGTTTATCTTGGACCTTTCCATGTAAATCGTGACATTTGAAGGCCAAATAATAAGAGAATAACTTGTGGAAGGTTTATCGTGTAATATAAGGATAATCAGGGAACAAAATCCATAAAAAAATGCAGTGCGATGCGGCTGTAGTGGTGGATGGCCATCCATCAGATCCATGACCACCACTGGCACTATCTTCTGAGTATAGATAAGTGTGTTGTATACTGTTGCTTGTATGTATACAGTGCCTTTACTTTTTTTTTTTTGTTGGGGGAATGCAGTATATATTATTTATTTATTTATTTATTTACATTCATTGATGAATAGGTAAATACAGAGAGGGCGATTCGTCACGCAACACAAGAAAGACTCCCCATTGTTGTCGTGATTAACAAGGTAGCCATAACATTTTCATTCTCTTTTTGCAACTTGTTCCACTAGCACCTCGAAATTGAAGTTTGCTCGTACTTTGTGTTATTGCAGGTTGATAGATTGATTACAGAGCTAAAGCTGCCACCTAATGATGCATATTTCAAGCTACGGCATACACTGGAGGCGATCAATGATCTCATCTCGTCTTGTTCTACCACAGTAGGTGGCACTCAACTGGTTGATCCTGCTGCTGGAAATGTTTGTTTTGCAAGTGGTTCTGCAGGCTGGTCTTTTACCTTGCAATCTTTTGCTCATCTTTATTTAAAGATCCATGGGATTCAATTTGATCATGAGAAATTTGCATCGCGTCTATGGGGAGACCTATATTATCACCCTGACACTAGAACCTTCAAAAAGAAGCCTCCAAAGGAAGGAGCTAATAGATCATTTGTTGAGTTTGTCCTTGAACCTTTGTACAAAATATATAGTCAGGTTGTTGGGGAGTCAAAGGGTAAGGTTGAAGCAACTCTTTCTGAGCTGGGTGTGACGCTGAGCAATGCAGCTTATAAGCTTAATGTTAGGCCTTTGCTGAGATTAGCTTGTCGCTCAATTTTTGGGACTTCTACTGGCTTTACTGACATGCTAGTGAAACACATACCCTCTGTCAAGGATGCTGCTCCAAGGAAGATAGAACACATATACACTGGTCCACAAGATTCCACTATTGTGGATGCTATGAAAAAATGTGATCCACATGCGCCCCTTATGGTTAATGTTACAAAGTTGTATCCTAAGTCTGACTGTAGTGTCTTTGATGCCTTTGGACGAGTTTATAGTGGCACAATACAGACTGGGCAAACTGTGCGTGTTCTTGGAGAAGGCTATTCTCCTGATGATGAAGAAGATATGACTGTGAAAGAGGTTACTAAGTTGTGGGTGTATCAGGCACGGTACCGTGTTCCAATTAGTAAAGCCCCTGCTGGTTCTTGGGTTCTTATTGAAGGTGTAGATGCATCAATTATGAAAACTGCAACTATATGTCCTATGAAGATGGATGAAGATGTCTACATATTTAGACCTCTACGTTTCAATACTCTACCTGTCGTGAAAATAGCAGCTGAGCCTCTAAACCCAAGTGAGCTCCCTAAGATGGTGGAAGGTCTTCGTAAAATCAGTAAGAGTTATCCTCTTGCTGTTACTAAGGTGGAAGAGTCTGGAGAACACACTATCCTTGGGACTGGTGAGCTTTATCTAGATTCTATAATGAAGGACCTCAGAGAGCTTTACTCTGAGGTAGAAGTGAAGGTATATTTATGTTTTACTTTATTCTTCCCTCTTCTTTTGGCAGAGAAGATTTACTTACTTCTGATACATTGTGTGTGCACAGGTTGCAGATCCAGTCGTGACATTTTGTGAAACAGTTGTTGATACTTCTTCGATGAAATGCTTTGCTGAAACACCCAACAAGAGGAACAAAATTACCATGGTTAGTTACTCTTGGTGTGTTTTCTGGTTTGATTCTGGCTGTTCCAGTTCTTTCGTCATGGCAAATGGTGATCTGTGTCTGTCTAATTCGGTAACTCAAATGCAGGTTGCTGAACCATTGGAAAAGGGCTTGGCTGAAGATATTGAGAACGGCCTTGTTAGCCTGGACTCAAGGCAAAAGGAAATCACTGACTTCTTTCGTCAACGCTACCAGTGGGATGTGCTAGCAGCAAGGTCAATATGGGCTTTTGGGCCTGAAAAGCAGGTAAGATGTTACAGACTGCTTATTGACTTGGCGTTGCATGAGGTGTTCTTTTAACTCTGAACTTTACTTAACTAGAAACCCCATACAAAATCGGGTATTACCTCCTGTGAACTTATTTCTTTTAAAGTTGCATGAACCTTGTTACCCTGTTGATTTTCATGTAAACTCTGCAAATTGTTGTGCACTTGATTTTTGACTTGCTGTTTGTGCCTGAGTTTACTACTTCCTCCGTTTTATATTACAAGACTTTCTAGCATTGCCCAAATTCATATATATGTTAATGAATCTAGACATATGTGTGCCTAGATTCATTAACATCTATATGAATGTAGGCAATGCTAGAAAGTCTTGTAACCTGAAACGGAGGTAGTACTAAATTATCAATTTTACCAACACCATATTTCCATCATTGTGTACTGAATGCATGTTACTTCACATACAGGGTCCTAACATTCTCTTAGATGACACCCTTTCAGTCGAGGTGGACAAAAACTTGCTCAATGCAGTCAAAGATTCAATTGTTCAAGGGTATGCATAATGCACAATGTTATGTTTACTCCATATTTTTGGAATGCCATGATTTTTTTAATCATTATGTTTACTCTATTGTCACAGGTTTCAATGGGGTGCTAGAGAAGGTCCGCTGTGTGATGAACCAATTAGAAATGTGAAATTCAAGATCTTAAATGCAAACATAGCTCCTGAACCGTTGCACCGTGGTGGTGGTCAGATAATTCCAACAGCTCGTCGTGTGGTTTACTCAGCGTTCCTAATGGCTAATCCACGCCTTATGGAGCCTGTATATTATATTGAGGTTAGTTCCCATGCTTCTAGTAGACATTTTCATCCTGTTCGGTAATCCTTTTATCTGTTTATGTATATGTTCTAATTTGTTGATCTGATCTATCTTATATTTGTAGATCCAAACACCAATTGACTGTGTCTCTGCCATATATACGGTGCTATCCCGTCGTCGAGGGCATGTAACAGCGGATGTACCCAAACCAGGAACTCCAATCTATGTTGTTAAGGTAAGACATTTATCTGAATTCAGCATTGTAACTTATGTGGTCACCCGTGTGAACCTTACTGATAGTACTCTCTACCTTTGTCAGGCATTTTTACCTGTTATAGAGTCATTTGGATTTGAGACCGACCTGAGGTACCATACACAGGGACAGGCCTTTTGCCTATCAGTGTTCGATCACTGGGCTATTGTTCCTGGTGATCCTTTAGACAAGAATATTGTCCTCCGGCCTCTGGAACCAGCACCAATACAGCATCTTGCTCGTGAGTTTATGGTGAAGACTAGGCGAAGGAAGGTAAGCAATACGGTCTATACTAGTTAACGAAGAAGCATAAATTAGGAGACATGAGAGCATTTTTAAACAGTGCACAATCACAATTTTCAGGGCATGAGTGAGGATGTGAGCATCAACAAGTTCTTTGATGAGGCCATGATGAACGAGCTGGCGCAGCAGGCTGCTGATCTCCATCTTCAAATGATGTAGTTCGAAATCGTAAAGTGGGGATTGGTTTCTTCATATTGATGATCTTTAGAAGATGCGATGGCTTATGTCTTCTTTTACACTGGGAACTGGAATCAACCTTTGGAATCAGCCAAGTGCTCACCTGTTCGCATGCCCATTGCTGCTGCGCTTTATCTGCCGCATTTTGATGGTCGGGTGTTTTTGTGATTGATGGTTTTGGTAGACGGGAGTCCCATCTATTTCATCTTTATGTATGTACTCTTCCTGTAACATTTTCATCATCTAACCTTATCAGTTTTAGTTAGCCATTCGGAACTGGAGATAAGTTTTGAGGGGCGATGATATCATCTAATCTGGATTGCAGCATGGATGGTGTAATGACTGATGTGATCCTTTTGTCCTTGTCCATTGTTCCATCTAATGTACTACAAGTAGCATTCTACACCCTTTGAGTTTTTGAAGGATACAACACATGTCTTGCAGTACCCGTTTACTCTTTATTCCCATGTTCTGGATTTTTTTTCACCTATCTATTCGGACGATTGGAGACGTACCATTCTGTCTGAAGTAGAATGTATGTTTGACGTCAGATGGTTTTAACTCCCTTGTTGAATGGCAGAAAACACTTGATTAGGTTCTGTTTGGCACATTCTAAATCTCAGATCGACGGTGATGTTAAATTATAGTGGTTTAAAAATTTAAATTTCATACAAGAAAATAATTTTTTATCTAACTATTATCAATCAAATTGAAGATCAGATTCACAAATTTGTAGAGCTGGAAATATTAGGTCTAAGAAACATTTAGATCCGGAGGGATTTATTTACCACAGGAATTTCGTTTCATCAAAAAAAGAAAAATAGCACTAATGGTCCACTAGAATTGGGCTGACCCTTCAGGCCCACATGCCTACTGCTTGTGAGTAATTTGGCCCAATAAAACTTAGGAGGAAAGGAGGTCTCCTGAGGGAAAAAAAAAACAAGAAGGATAAAGACGACCAAAAAAATTTGGAAAAATTCCCTCCAAATCCCCGCATCGGCGCATCGCCCCGCCCCCAATTTCGAACCCTAAACCCCACCGCCTCCATGGACGTCGCCGGCGTCGTGCCCGCCGCCCTCCCGTCGCCGGCGACGGAGGACGAGACGATCGCGAGGAGGCGCTCCCGCCGCGTCAGCTTCGCGGAGATCACCGCGGTGCACGTGTTCGACCGCGACGAGGACTTCGAGACCCCCCCGGAGGAGCGCGCCATCGCCGTCGGCTACCCGTCCCCGTCCCCGACCCCCTCCCTCTCCCCCGGGAAGCCCGCGGCGGAGGAAGGCGAGGAGACGGAGGGGGAGGAGGAGGAGGAGTTCCTGCGCCCGCCGTTCCGCTTCCTCAACAACGGCGATGTCGACTCGTCCTCCCCTGGCAGCGCCGCCGGATCCCTCGTCTCCAACGATGGTGGGACGCTCCTCCTTATTAATGCCCTCTAAGCAAAAATGTGTGTGGGAAGAAGCATTAATTTGATGATAATCCTCGTGTTTTTTTTGGCTTCTTACACGTGCCGCTGAATTGTGTATTTGTTTGGGGTTATTTGTAGTTCTGGTTTTTTACATTTTATCATGTTAATTTTGGCTTAATCATAGGTTACTTAATTTTCTCTAACTGCTCAACCCCAAATGTTTATTTCAAATGGTTGTCCACCTGTATATCCTTATGTGGTAATTTTGGTTTTAGTTGCTTTCAGGTTTGGGTTTCAATTTTACTTCTCACTTCATCTTCTCTAGTCCATTTATCATTTATTATAGGCTATCATTGCCTGTGGAAACTATGCTACAGTTGTGTTAAGGACGTGATTTATGCTTTTGGGTTAAGAATCGAGCAATTTAGTATCAAATTATTTTTGCATGTCTTGTTCCCTTACTAGTTTGGCACGGCAGACAGATTGGATGCCCTTACTTCTTAGCACAGATGGAGATGGACATCTGAACTTGATGTGATTGTTCAATTTATTAAGGAAGCTGATGTAACAGTTCCTGCTCATTAATTTCTTTAAAAGTCACATATACTTGCCACATTTGAGTGATTGGTAGTTAATTTTCCTCGCTACACAGTCTCTATGTACTATGGTATTGTGTAGTATTTTGCAACTTTGACAAACTATTCATGCCTCTAGTGCAACAGCACATCGGTCGTGTTAGTCGTTTCTTAGCTAATGTGGTATTATTTTTGTGGAAACATACTGTCTTCTTACTTGCATCTTGCACATCCCTTGTGATAGATGAGGATTTTTTTGGTCCTGTGTCGAGAAGCTTTATACAATCTGGAAGACCATCAGATTCTGGAATGTCTGAGGATGGAAACCACGATATAACTTTAGATTCAGAGACATTCTCAATGCATTACCGTAACATTGCTCCTCCAGATGACTTTTCAGTCAATTCAGTTGGAAGTCTAAGGACACCAAATTCAGCATCTACAGGGCCATTAAAGGAACAGACTGGGTCTGGATATGGTGTAAAATCGTGTAATAGCCATGATGCATTGACTGACATGAGTCTGCTCGCAGATAACCCTGAGCGTTATGATTATGCAAAGCTTTCTCCAACTCTGAGCAACCTATTGCAGCAAGTCGAAGATGTCCATGAACTAATATCTCCTAAAAATGGCACTGGTACTGTAACTCCTGATCACAGTTCAGCTTTGGCTGCCTGCAAGAAAAAAAATAGGGAAGAGAAATCATCCATTGTCAATGGTATCTCTTCTAGTGAGCTGGACACTATTGGTTCTCGTGAGGAACATGTTCCCATTAGGAATTCAGTACCTACTAGCACTGATCCAATTCAAGAGGATAATGCAATGACAGTTGATGTTAATGAGAAATCTCAGGTCACATCAGAAGACATTCCGAATACTCCTAAAGCTGTAGTTCAGACCTTCCAAATTCCACAAGGGTCTATATCCTCCCTACGCTCTAAAAGGCGACAACTGTTCAGTCCTATTACTCTTTCCGCTAGTAATGTGGTAAGCCAGGATGCTTCCTCTTTGGGGAGTGAGTTTGTTAAACATAGCAAGAGGATTGTAGCACTGGCAGATCGCCTGAAATTCGGTCTTTATGAATCACCTGCAACTAAGATTCAGGAGATGCCATGCAATGCCCTTATGACAGATGACCAACCTAGCCATGAATGCAATTCTATTCAGGATTCGGATTTAGACAGGGGTGGAAGAAAGAGGAGTAGTAGTGAAAATGGTCATGCTGCACAAAAGCGCCCTCAGAAAATATCAAAGCCACCAAGAAGTCCAGCAACATCACTAAAACAGCTTCCTTGTGTATCCTTGTCTTCTAGTATGATGGAAGAAAACCAGAGTGTTACTCATGGCAACCAACAGTCAATAAATGTTGATTGGAACAAGGTAAAGCTTGACTGGTTAAACTGTAATTAAACCTTATAATTTACTCACGTTTTTGTTCTTCAAGGTATTTGAACTCTGAAATAGTAGTCTACATAAGCCTGAACTGTTTTTCATTGTACAGGTTGCATCCATGGTATCTAATGCCACAAGTCAAGTTTTCTCAACATCTATAAGTAAGGTTAAACCACAACAGGTATGGTAATCCAGGATTCAATTGATCACCATTCGTTCAAACATTATTTGCTTGTTCCCAAACATATCTTTCATTCTTTCCTCGAATCTTATTAAGGTGCATACTTCTGAGCAATTCATAGTGAGCCTATTGCCTATTTGGAATTGATGCAGTTGCCAGCATATAGTCAAAATCTACATCCTCTAGATTTGTGATTCAGTGAATCTCTGTGTTCACTTGTTTAGAATATTCATTGTTGCATCTGATTGGTTCAATTCAATCTAATAACCTAGCACTGTAAAGTTCTGTTGAACTGTTTTACATGGATTGTGCTTTATTGTTTCTTTTTGAATGAAGCTTGACATGATTGAAGATATGCTGGGGGGAATTCAGAGGGCTAGAAACTTTAAGAGGCTTTCTACTGCTGTGGTATGCTTTCAGCACTTAGTTGTATTGTGATTTCTGTTTCTGTTAGGAAAATTACCTCAATTTATCTTCTTGTCATTTTTTCTCTGAATTCAGAGGATTCAAGATTGTGGCAACGATAAGCAGAAGAGGTAGGTCTTGATGCTGCATCATGTAGGACTGCATAATTGTTGCTGCACATATATAATTCTGCATCTGTTTCCAGATTAGCTGAGGCAAGATCTCTTGTTGACAAGCTTTTGTATGAAAAGGCAAAGCTGCAAATAAATCATGTGAAGCTGGAGAAACTGCAGGTTGGAACTTCTTCCTCGTCCTTTCAGTCCCTTTGATTGCTTCTAAGGTACAGTAAGCTGCTAACTTACTCTTTCTTTCTGTTTTGGTGCAGAATAGAGCACAGGTATGCAAAGATGGAATCCAAGAGTGCCGCTATTTGAAATCCAAGATTTCAGACCAGAAGGGTGTTCCTCTTGATTCAACAACTTTGATCACTGCCAGTGACAGACAGGTAGTGTAGTGTGTACAACTGTGCTAATATACTTCGCATAAATGCAGAGTTTAGAACATTCTGCCTCTCTTTTAGTGTTACATGTCATGCTTTCTGGCATTCCTTTCGAATAGCCTTGTTAGTTCCAGTTAACAAGCCTGTAAGTTCCAGTCAACTATGGACTACAGAGTACAGACAATCTACAGATGAAGGATCAATGTTAGGAAAACCGCTAATAGAATTTTGACTTGTGCTGTTTTGGAATGGTTTGCATGATCTCAGTAGTTCTAGATGAGATGCTGTTTGTAGTTTAAAACCTACATAAAATATTCTATCAGTGGGGAAAAAGTTGACAGGTTACTGGCTACTAGTGCGGGACTGTGGGTCTGGGAATATTTGCAAATCCGAAAAGTTCAATCCTGGAGATCTAACATTCAATAATTTAGGGATTCCTCATCGTTGCTGTCATGAAGCTCAGGAACTGATCTATTACTTCTGGTCTCTGAATGGCTGACCTCCTTGACTGCCTACTTCTGCTGTTCATGCTACTTCTTTTGCCAATTCTTCTATGTTTTGTTTGCCTGTTCTTTCTTTGTAATATTCTAGTGCTTTTCCATGGTTCTACCACAATCTAATTCTGTAGTAGAGAACTATTTTTATTTTGGAAGGAAGGGCTTATACATCTGCTGTATATGTAGGAAGGACTTGCTTTGATAACTGAAAAGATGCATGCACTGGACATGATTAAAAAGAAGGTGGAGAGAGCAAGGAGTTCTCTTGAATTTTTTTGCAACACTAAAGGTGATATTAGCTGCGATGATTTTATCAAGGCAGCTGAACAGCAATTGGAGATGAGGAATCAATGTCGGATCATCAACCAGCAAGCACGGGTATTGGTTGATGACTAAAATTTACTATTACATACTTCACTCCTTTTTGTGACTGACATTGTGTTTGCTTTTATCAGCTATGGAAGTTGAATGACCTTGTTAAAAGGGAGAATAAGCGTGATATTGTTCTGAACTATTGCAGTTTGTTGTTCCAAAGGTAATTATTTCTAGAATACTCATTCATTTTGTGCAGTATAGCAACCATGACTATTACACTCTAGTATGGGACACCAATTGTCGGTACTTGTCCAAACCACTTGCTGGCATTAAGTATATCAGCAGGCTTCCGGCCATAGATATAGAATGGATGGTTTCTTGTTCTGGTGAAACTGTATAGACTTAGCAAGTTGTAACATTTTTATTTGCTTCATTTCAAGAGAATGTTTGTGCAAAAACAACATAAAACCTAGCTATACCCATCCGAAAAAATTCCAACAGTTGAAATGTCAAAAAAGCTACATTGTTGCTATTTGCTGGTGTAACCCTTTTCCTGACCACATATTCTTGCAATTGTCATTGTAGATTATTATATCCTGTTTAACAAACTATGATTACCGCAGTCAACAATCCAAGAGTTCTTCCTCATTGTTATGTGTCTTGTTTTACTATTCCTTTGGCAGGATCGTGTTAAACATTAGTGATATGTCTGGCATATTTGTGAGTAATTCATTGAATGGAACCAAAATAGGCCAGGTAAGACGATGAAACTGGCATTTTCTTATTCTGCATTTAAGAAATCCTGTGACCCTCTACCTTTGGTCAGGCATTTCCAAATTTGAATGCATCTGTGGCATTCAATTTTGTATTCAAAGCTGAGGGAACCCATAGAGTCAGTGACTTAAGATCATTGCAGAAGATGACAACGGTGAGTTCAAGAGTTGACCTTTTACTTTGAAAATTCTGAGGTACGAAACAAGTTGAACTGCACTATTTTTCTTAGTAAAGTTAATAATGCATATTTATATCATACTGCATGTGACTTGTCTGAAATGAGTACCTCGATAACCTTTTGTCTCATGTGCATGATATACACATGACATTCTATTCAACATGCATATGGGATAAGGATTAGGTTTCACCATGCAGTTGGTGCACCCTGTTAAGAGAATTATACTGTATATGTTTCCTGTAGATATAATATACTACCTACGTTTCAGAATATAAGGATTTTTAGGGTTTGACACGGTTATTAAGAAAGTAGGTAGAATTAAATGGAAGGATATTGTGATTGAATGAGAAGTGGAGGTAGGTGGGAAAATTGAATGGTGGAGGGTTGGATTGGTTAGGAAGAGAATGTTGGTGGAGAAGTTGTAGGGACAAATTCCGAAGGCTAAAAATTGTTATATTTAGTACTTCCTCTATCCCAAAATGTAAGGTGCAACTATCACTAATGCAAAGACCAAGAAAGAATTATTATCACCTCCTTGCTTTATTACCCCAATAAATACAATGTATGCACCCAATGGGATTAAATGTCTTGAGGGTGGAGGATTTAAAAAAAAATACGAATTTAGGGGATGGGGAGTTGCTAGCTAATTGCATGCATGCATGCACACCCTATATTTTGGAATTGAGGGATTATGACGTTTGTTTGAAAAGAATTGTCCTTATTTAACATGGAAAAGTACTTCTGGAGCCATTGGGTACCTTTAAAGCTCATTAGTGAATTTCCACTCTTCTGCTTTTCTTTTTTTGCTCACAACCTGAGGTTTTCAGTGAAAATAGCACTGGTATATAACGGTAACATCTGCATGGGGCTGTGGATGTGTCTGCTTCTGTGCATCAGTGCATGTACAAGGGTGTCTACTTACACGGATGATGAGTGAACTGCAGCTGTCCTCCCAAAAGTCCTGAGATGCTCTCTCTCATCTAGCTCTTCCATAGCGGTTCTTTTCATATCTCTAGCATACACTGGATTAGCACATTTTTCTTTATATATCTGAAGACTTATTTGCATCTCTCCTAAATCGATGGGAGATCACTATGAAAGTAAATATCTGACTATAAATTGAAAAAGTGATGGCATGGTGCAACAGAATCACAGAGAATCTCCCTGCTTTGGAGATACAACAAAAATGATAATTACCGAAATCACATTCTGAACTTCTTACATTCTGCACAGTAAATAATCCTAATAATAATATACCGAAAAGTTGCATCTATTTGAGAATAGAAACAACTATGCTTTTACTGTAGATGATGTCATGTGTTACAGGTTCCATATTAGAAATATATTTTTAGCAGGCTAATGAGGTTCATCTATTTCTGCAGGAAACAAGTTTGCTCCTGGGTAATCTTATTGATGTGCTAAAAGAAATCAAGATGGCTAAACTGGAGTTATTGAACCTGACGGCTGCAGCTTTTGATATGGCGTCCCAGACATGTGTGATCTCTATCCCTCCTGTTTTGGGTTTCAAAGTTATGTGCTTGTGTCATTAAAATTTAACTAGAACTTTACATTCCTGTCCAAAATAATCATCATACAAAGTACGTGCACTATCACTCTTGTCAGCTTCTCTATGCATGTGCTGTTTTTTTCTCATTTTCCTTGAGGGGAGGCAGGAGAGGCATGGGTTGCCAGGCAAAAATACTGATAACCAGTGAAAATTTTCTCCATGTTCTATAGATGAAGGTACACCTGAAATAAAAGAGTACAAAATTTCTTGTTAGAATGTTTTAGCTGATCAACTGAAAATGCATACAAACAAAAGGTTATTTATGTTATCAATTGTGAGATTACTCGGAACTCCAATGCCACTATCTTTATATCAAGCTCATTAATGGAAGTATCTATGAGGCAAAAATAATTTTCTGAATGTATGCCAAGTGCTCTAAATGTGGTACACTCTAAAGCAGGAAATTGAGTAATATTTACAGTGTTTGCCTTGTTTCAATTAGGTCAACTTGCCCTCTCTCTATGCTTCATGAGTTTCAAGAGTGGGAAGAGAATTTCTTTCACCATTGACATGACAGACTTGAATCGGTCAGTTCAGTATAACTAAAGCTTATTTACGTTCCATTACTATGTTCTTGTCATTGTAGCATCTTTGTTTATCTTGGAACAGCGCCGTCTATCCATCTGAGCTGCTGATAAATGTGCGCGAAGCTCAGACGACGGTAGCACAACCAAGCCTGGACGAGTTTATGTCTTCTTTAAGGGACCTTCAGTCAGGACGCTTGATGATCCTAAGGCTTTGCCGAATGGGCTCTCAGCTAATCCATGAATTGCCAAGCTGAGCCTGTTTTCCTTCTACAAAGTAGAGCAAATGATGAATAGTGTGGACAATATTACCGCCATGTAATATCGTAATGCTTGTTTCCGTATGTATGCAATGCTTAGTAGCCTTAAATCGGCAGTTTTTTCCTAGGGGACTTTCAATCAATCCATTGAAAGACGTTGTATATACCTCTAGGAATCATTTTAATTTGTTGCCATTTGCAAGTGAGTTGTGTCTTCTTACCAGTGGTTTGCTTACTCCAACTGTAATGATGTCCATGTGCCGTTTTTTTGTTAATAGAATTTAAGAGGAGTTTTCACTTTGGAGGATATGATAGTATTCGAGTTAAAATGTTCCTTCGCTTCACTTGGCCATCCAGTTGAGATGGCCGAGTTGGTCTAAGGCGCCAGATTAAGGTTCTGGTCCGAAAGGGCGTGGGTTCAAATCCCACTCTCAACATATAAATGTTGATTTTTTTCCCTTGGTCCTAATGTGGTTAGGAAGAGAAATTTGACAAGATCATCTCAAATCTCACTCTCAAAGAAAAATGCTTTGTCATCTCAAATCTTAAATGTAGTAACGCATTTGCAGATGCTATCTTGACATCTCAAATCTTAGATACGGTTAGGAAGAGAAACTAACAAGGTCATCTCAAATCTTAAATATGAACTGCGCCTTCAGATGGTAAGAAACAAAATCTCTTGAATCTTTTCCTCGTGCTGATGACAGTTTGGTCCAATATTATGATTCTTTTTTCTTTTTCTTTTTTGGGATAGGAATATTATGATTCTGAGGCAAAAGAAGATATTTTATATCATTCCATCCATGAGGCAGGAAACGAAAAAGGAGTTGGCAACAGCAAAGGAGTCGGCGCCGTCCGGTGGCTCTCTCTCGCCGGAGCAGCGCAACCATGCGGCGGCGAGCGGCCGCCGTATCCACCTGGTCCCCCCCCCCCTCTCTCTCTCTCTCTCTCTCTCGGCGGCGCCGCCAAGCGACACGTCCGCGGTAACGCCATCTTCTACCACCTGACCCTCCCCTCGCCTCCCGCCCGCCACCTGCTCGACGAATTGCTCATCGCTTTACCTGTGGAAGGACAAGGTTGCGCATCTGCTGCTGCTGCTGCATCTCTCGGCCTCCGTCGATCGCGCCTATGGGGAACCAGGCAACCGGCACTGAGCTTGGCCGCGGCTGCCACATGCCACGCTGTCAGATCCCGGGGCCAAATGAACCGGGGATCCACAGGATTTCGAGCGAATTTTGGGCTAGGTGGCTACCTATCGGGAATCCTACAGCAATTGAAGAAAAATTAACAGGGAATAAACGAAATTAAAATGGGCGCCGCAAGACAGGTTTTAATTTCTCGATCCCCTTCTCATCGATTTCAGATCGGCTTATAAGGAGTTCGCCGCCTGGGTACAGGCGTACAGCTGGACAGAACAGCTCAGCAACTGAGTTACGAGCTAAGTTTCAGACTTAATGACAACATTAGAACAGAAACAGTAATTACTAAAATGAACCCCATCCGTCCGATTTACATAGTCAGACCGGTATCCTCGCATCTGAGCTGTTCCTTTCTGCGACATCTTCTAATCAGCGTTGTGTCGTCAAATGCTTGTTTCTTCAGTTTCGTCAGAATTCAAAGGCCTGACACACGCGCGGCCGCGCTCCTCGACGACCCGCGCTCGCCATTGGCGCCCAAGCGGCGCCAGCGCGGTGGAATCGACCATCTGCGTATTGCGGTCCCGGCAACGAGGGCAGTGCGGCGGAAGAAGTCGATAGAGGAGGTTTGATTTGGCTTGAGCCGATTGCAGAATTTGCAGAAACCAGGACAGAATCTTCACCTTCTTGATTGTAAGTGTATCTCTTCCTCTCGCTTACATAATGCGATGCATATTATTTTGCCGGATGTACTCATGTGGTTAACTGTTGTGAATCTTAAGAGTAGAAAATCGACAACTAGCAAGTGTATGAATGCTATGTTTAACAATCAAAATACTTTTATAACCTTACAATGATGTAATTTAAGCAGTGTATATAGCCAACTTAACCTTCGTAATGTAAAGCGGTCAAAGTCACTCTTGCAATCTTGTCATGATAACTTGCGGTAGTGAGCTTTTTGTTACAATGGCCATGGTTCCATCTGATGCCCTACTAAACAGTCAGACTTTGGTTCATCTGTTCTTGCTTCATTTATTTTCACTGTGAACTGGCGAAAAATGTTTGCTGCACTGCTTGCTCTACTATTGTATTGTAGATTTGAATGGGTTGGTAGTTTGGTAGTTGTACCCTCTCGAAAATAGATGGTCGGTACTTATCTATAACCAACAAAAGAAAAACTTACTGATGAATGTTAACTATAGTGTGTTCTTTATAAAATTTTATATTCATATTTAAGCTAGCGAAGCAAGGAACTATAGGCAGTTTGGCTCATGCTGTAACCTCAAATTTACTGATGCTTATTTTGTTAGAAAACTAAATACTCTATAGATTCTCCTACCTTCTTGGGGTGAAACATTCCTAAAAAGGAAAAACTCATACCTTATCAACGTATCGTGTGTATAAACTTCTCATTTTACCCAAAAATAGGTGGCAAACCAAATAAAAACTTCTTCGCTGATAAACATTTGGGCAAGTTTTGGAATTACCAATAAGATCAAGAGTGAAACCAGCCGTTTGATACCTGTCATTATATATTGCCATAGATCTTTTTTTTCGATCAAGAGGTTGTTTGAGGAGCAGTGGAAGGGAGAACACACAATCCAGAGAAATGTGATAGGGAAAACAACACCACCAAACTGACTGAAATCTTGAATGATCAAGGTCTCAATAGTAGGAGTAGCATTTACAAGAAAAATGGAGGTGCAGAGCTTCTAAGATCATCATTCTCTTCTCCCTTCCCTGCATCACAAAAGCAAGGGAGGGAGAGAAAAAAGGCCCGGCCATTTCTGAAGAAGAACAGCAAACATGGCGCAATTTTTGACGTGCATTGCACCTGCACGGGACTTTGTCATACGCCGGGCTTCTTGTCCATCTCGCCGCAGCCGCAGCCGATGGATCCGGCGAGCCCGGCGGCGGCGGCGGCGGCGCCGCCGCCGCCGCGGTGGAGCCTGCACCGGAACGAGCCGGCGTGCGTCGTCGGCGAGCAGAGGCACGACGGCGAGGCCACCCGGGGGCTCCCCAGCAGCTGCTTCGACTGCGCGGCGGCGGCGGCGGCGGCATGCTTCGTCGGTGTGGTCATCATCACCGCCGGCGCCTCCGGCGAGTTGGTCACCGAGAGCTTCCCCGTCGGCGAGGCGTGGAGGATGTGCAGGAACTTCCCCGACGGCGACTTCTTTTGCACCGAGATCTTCTTCATCGTCACAGGCCTCTTCAGCTGCTCCTCCATTGCCGCCGGAGCGACGATCTTTGGTATGCCCTCTTGACACCTAATCAATCGTTCGATTGCCACGCCATTTTCGCAAAATGTTGATCAAACAAAGAACAGGTGAGAAAAAATAAACACAAATAAAATCATTTCAGTAAAGTTCATGCGCAAAAAAGACAATATTTCTGAGAATCAAAAACAGTTTTGCTTTCTATTCTGCAGATAAGAAGAATAAACTCTTTCAAGATAAGTAAATTTCCTTCTGTGAATACAAAAAAAAGTTTGCTTCCAATCCGCATAGAAGAGAGAGAAAGAAGGAATGCAGAACAAGAGATTGATTGATTGGTTACCTGGATTGAAAACAAACTCTATAAGTTACCTACGGATCCTTGTAATTATTTTTCAACCTAAATAGAAGATTAGAAGTACTCTATCGGATTTTGTATAGGGAAGTACTAGTCACAAATTAAAGTGGTGAAAAGAGAGTGGTTTATCAAAGCCTAACTCTATTTAAGGCTACATAACAGCTGCACATGCTATTTTTATCATGTCCTCCTAATTAACTGGTCTTATCCTGTGCATCAGATATATCCAACATGCATGCCCGTTTATCTGTTGAACAAGTGTGAGTGTGACTATTTTTGGAGGGAGTACACCGCATAATTGGGGCATAAAAATTTGTTTAATATATTGTTTACTTGTTATGAAAAACATAGTTTTTTTCATAAAAATCTAGATTAATTTTCAACCAAGAAAAAAATGTCCCCTGTATCTGTAATATATTGTGGAAAATTGTCCTTGGATTAACCTGGAATGGAGGATTTAACTCAGACGTTAATTCATCTCCACAAAGCCGAAGGACACAAAATGACAAAACGGCCTTTATTCCCTTCATATAAATGTGGGTTTGCTGCGCACATCCTTTTAATTTTGTATTTCAGTTAAAACCATATATGAACTAGCCACATACTCTGACTTTGCGCGACTTTTGATTTTTATCCTGTTTAAGAACCTTTTCTATATGGTCTATTAGTTTAGGTAAGTTTTTAAAAAGGTTTTCATATAATAAGTTAATTTTTTTACAAAGTATTGATTGTTCCTAACCAACTATACATTTAACTACTTTTGATTCTATTTAAGAACTTTCCTATATGATCTATTAGTTTAGGTAAGCTTTTAAAAAGGTTTGATATAATAAGTTATTTTTTTTACAAAGTACTGATTTCCCTAGCCAACTATAAATTTAACTAAGTTGTACTATATGTTTATAAGAGCAATCACTAGAAGCCTCATGTTTCTTCTCTCTTTATCTCCTCTCTTTTTTATCATGTGTTTAGGAGGAGGTACCAAAAGACTCCGGAAATTTCCATATGTTTAGCCCATTTGTGGTTTTCTTAATACATGTACCATTTTGATCCAATGGCCATTATTTATCCAAACCCTTTATCTAACGGTTAATATATTTGTGATGATGTGGCGCATTTTCGTGCAAGAAAGCTTGTTGCTTTCACTATATAAGATTTGTTCACGAGAAAATTGCAAATGCTCCTGCATTGACACGAGTCACACAAGTTCGCAGAGTTCCTGGGGTGCGTCCAATTTTATCCGAGAAGGATACAGATGTTTATCATGAATGATGGAAATTTCAAGTGATTAATTACAAATAGCAAAACTAGTATTCTTGGCGTTACATATAACAAAACTGGAATCAATCTTCTGTTAAGTTTAAATGAACATCATGCACCTCATAATTAGTAAAATAAAAAAGAATTTCACACACTTCAGTAGTGGTGGTAAGCATGAATTGTTCTTTCAGGGATTCTATTAAGCATGTCCATGTAAAAGGGCAGGATATGTGGGAATGGTGCCAACGGAACATTTTCTTTTATCATGCAAACTGTGTGGTTGGTTAATCCAGTACTCCTCATTAGATGCTGCTATTAGCCTGACAGAGGGTTACCAACATTCCAAGCATAAATAGAATTAAGGAAGAAAGAAACAATCTTACAGTCAGAGTTGACGCTGCATTGAGTACAACTCACAAATTTCATGACAAATTAATTAGGCAATATCCATCTGTTAATAAGATGATGCCGAGTAATATTTGTACAATGAACCAGCAGCTTAGCAGCAGTTAGGGAAGGATTACAGCGAAGTAGTATGGTAATCTGAACAAGGTGTTACTATTGTGCAGGACATCTAATGACTAAGAAAAACCAATATGAATCAAAGTTAGATTCCTTTTACTATATCGTTTGTATAACATTGGTCAGCTGTGCATATACAAGTATACAACTCTGCTTCACTTCCTATGAAGGTAAGATCATATCAGGAATGTTTAAGAAAAAAAGTGTTTTTGAACAATCTATTCACATTGATGTCACACTTCTTTTTTTTTTCTTTTTCTTTTTTTGGCTTTGCCATCTGTGTATTAACTCTACCAGCAAGAATGTTGACAAAGCTGAAACCAGTCAACCGCAGGCAAACAGCCACAGTTCTCCCAAATTGCTCCATGTATACTGGTCTCTTCAAACACATTTGGTTGTTGCAATGAACAATCTACTGTTAGTTTGTGCAGATGTCAGCTTGCCCCTGAAAACGTTGCAGAAAGACAAATCAGTATAGTTGCCCAAGATAAAATAAACAGCATTGGTTTGTAGTCTCAAGGAAAGATGTTTGTTTGTAACAATGCAGTCAAAATTTAAATCAGATTAATCTATTTAATACCTAGCCAAATTATGTGGTATTACCTCCATCCCCAAATATTGCTACCTAGTGCTGAATACGATACATCCTAGTAGGATGTGTTGTGGCAAAACTTTGGGACGAATGAAGTAATAATTAATTTGAATGGTGGTGACAAACCGTAAAACAATATATAGGTTTGCTACCTGGGAGATTTCATGTTAGGTCACTCCTGGAAGGCTTGAATTGATTTTTTTACTTAGATTTTGTTTTTTTTTTGAAAAAGAATTATGTGGATTTTGTAATTAATTTATGTGATAACTAAAACATTAAGCAATAGTATGGGTTCAGTTCCAAATCTGGGTTGAAAATACTACCGCTTCTCGATGTAAGATCCTTCTCTACTTCAGCAAAGAGCTCCTTCAATCTAATGGATGAATTGGAAATGACACTCTTCGTGATCTTCTTTTGTTGCTTAGTGCTCTTTAACCAGGCTATCCCCAACAAAACCTGCACACTGGAAGTGTTCGGTTTTGACGGTACATTCACCACAGTGTACTTCATCTGAACCTGCAAATTAAGAATCATTGATATTTGTTAAGGGCTAGTTAAGCAAGAACAATTCAAAGAAAACACAAGCTGGTGATGTCTAACTCATATTATATTTCCAACACCATAGCTTCAGAATCTTGATAAATTTTGAATTAAAAAATTACAACGCAGAGTAAGAGATGCATGAAGGGACATCTTACATTGAAGCAGTCCCCCAGTAGAACACCTTGTAGGCTCATCACCTCTTCAATGGCCCAGCCTTCTTGGTTCACTAGGGCATACCTCTGCTGAGTGGTGGTTGCTTCTCCTCCATATCTTGACAAGTTTTTGTCAAACTTGTAGCTGATTTGCCGCTGGTATATATTTCGGCTTACAAGTTCCCATTCTGTTGGCGAGTAGTCAATACAACCAGCTTTTTGCATCATTCTGTGTTCCAAAGGCCCTCCTGAAAACATCTCCATCAGGGACTCGACCTGTAAATGCAAACATTCATTCGTAGGGAGCTCAAAACAGATTATATGTTGCGAAAACGCATCGTGTCAAGCTCAAGCATGAGCTTGCAAAGGTAAAAACACTCACATCAACAGAGAGGGCCGATGAGAATATTTCAGACATTTTGACATCTTCATGGGTAAATAAGGTTCCACCTTCTTCGAGCTGGAGTTCTTTGGTATCGGACTCTTTTTCGATCATATCCCCCTGCTGTTCTGGACTCAGTGATCGCATTTTCCAAATTGCCATGATTATTCTGTCAGGAAAAAATGGAACAAAATTAATCCAAATTAGGAGCCTGCTTGCTAGTTGTGTAATAAAAAAATCAGTTTTACAACGTTGCTTATTTGTAGGTTCGTGCATAATATGACTTATTGTCAGGCTTCCCAAAAAGTGTAAGAAAAGACTGCCTATCTTCTAGATCTGAGTCTGGTGCCTCCCTACAACCTTCACTACCACATGAAGAAGCCTGAAAAATACTCCCCATAAATTCATATTTAACTTTTCTTTTTCAGGCCAGGCAGGTATCAGTCTTGTGGATTAGAAAACTCAAAGCCTCAGTCCAGCCAGACCCAATTTATCAGGCTCGGCTGCCTGTGAACATATTAATCTGGAGCTAAAGACAAGATTTAAACAATAAAGCATATCCCTGTACAAGATGTCCTGTTAAACTTTAGAAAGAGAAACAAATGTAAATTACCTATGGGCATCATTGAATGAAACAAAGGACTGAAAATAGTATTTGAGTCTTCCATTAGGATCTGTTCCCTTGGCACCATGTTTTGCTTCTAAACCTCTACCCTTTCGGAGGATGATCGTCAAGGATGGGCTACCAATTGACAGGGTGGGAGGGATAACTTGGATATCGTCAACATCATCCCACAAAAAGAAAAACTTGGTCTTGTGACCAAATATGTTGGAATAAAATCCAATAATTCTTGGTGAAAAGAAGAGGCGCCCCTGTAAAAGTAAGGATCTCAATATTCTCAAACTTTGACAGAAAAATGGTTGACATACAAATAAAGTCAAATTTCAAAAACCAATCAACACTATAAATCCTCGATGTACAAAATTGTACTAGTCCTCTTTCTTGTAATGTCTAAGTCCTATGGCTATTATGCTAGACAATATGCATATTATGAATACACTATGTATGAAAGCTCAATAATAGCAAACTGCACACATGAAAAGAAGCATTCGGAAATTTTTGTTCTCTTTAAAAGAATTGCTAGAGTAGGAAAGCCCAACCTGAAGTGGCATCTTTCGTTTTAGATGGCAGGTAAAATCATCGATGAGAAACTCTTCCGGTGGGAGGTTAAAGAGTTTCCGAAATGCTGCATTTGTTTGGGCAGACCGCAAATTTATCTGCATGATTTGTTCTGTCATTATAGAAATAGAACAAGTGATGGCGAAAAAGGCTGACAAAAGAGCTGCTCAATTCGATACCTTCTTGCCAACTTCTTTCCGCATCTTTGCCAGGTAGTTCATAACAACTTCAGTTCCTCTCGAGTTATTTAAAAATATTCTCAAGTGTATCTTAGGGTTGCTAGTTTGATCGCACTTTCCCTCGAGAGGAAGCCATACGTCGGTTAAATCTGATAAATTGCTTTTCAGAAAGTTCACTTCAGCGTGACCAATGGGGGATTGATCAAATGGCCCATTAGCGTCATGAATAGCCACATCCATTCTTGATGGAGGATCATCCATTGCATCAAATTCATATATCTCTAGAAATTCAGACATCAAATGAGTCAGGGGCCAGTCCATTTAGGACTGTACTACTGGGATAGTGAATCTCTAGCTCTTCACAGATGAGGAAAAAGAAACATGACAGCAGGGAAAGAAGCTAACCATTCCATTTTGGCTCTGATGTTTGGAATTTTACTGAGCTTGTTTTCCTCTTTGCGTTGCAGGTAAAAACGGCATACATATCAAATAATTCTTTTGAATTAGAATTAGTGATACCAGTGCCCTCAATAAGTGCAACAGTCATCAACCAACCATCACCATGAGCTTTGACCCCATGATCACTACCTGATACATAGAAAAAAGTTAATTAACTTAATCCCATCTGAAACTGTAAGGAGAAAATATAAAGTAGCAGTACAATATTAAAACAGATGCAAGTTTTCACTAGGTGCAATAGAAAATCATTCATCGCATCTCCTTTTGAGAGACGTGTATTGAGTCATACAGCATACAACATATATAATACATATTGCAAAATCATTTTTAGTGGTGCATATGAATTTACCAATTTCGGGGTAAAGAACAGTGGTAACTCTGAGATAAGGTACCTTTTTGTTTCCATGCATTTAAGAAGCGCTTTATTATATTGAAGATATTCTGTCCCTGAAGGATCAAAACAGCACAAACCACAACCTCTCCAATTGAATCTGGAAGGTCAATGCCAAAATATTCCAGCCCATGCATTGCATTGGGCTTTGACAAGTGAAGGTGTGCTATGACATACGATGCTATGATAACTGAAAAAATGAACGTGAAGTTGAAAAGAAAGCGGACAATCAGTCTCCAGCCTGATTCTTTCTGAGCATGCAGTGAAGATAAAATCTTTTCTTTGTTGGAATTAGCATCATCAGCCTCAGCTACTTTAATCTTCTGGGAGAGTATTTCAGAAAAATGCGCAAAGCCTTCCGCCATTCCTTGTTTTGCACCACTTTCAATCATTCCTTTCATCATAGTGCTCTGAACAAAGTTCACCCGCCAGCTTACAGTGAGATGTGATGTTTGTTCTTCAGATGATAACGAGGGACCTGGTGTTATACAATACAATATCTCTATCTTGAAACAACCGCCACAAGGAACATCAGGGGTACTAACAACAGAATGAACAGCGAAAGAATTCCCAACCGCTTTCAAGTATTTCTGCTCTTCTGTGGCTTTCACAGCTTTAACTAATTTACTCGCAGCTTTGGTGTAGGTCAATGTTCTTTGCAAACAAGTTTCGTTATTATCAAGCTTCCATGGTTCAATCTGAAACCCACTTGTTCCTTGAAGCTCAGATACTGCTGGCCAGAAATCTGAATTTTTAGAGAACAAGAGGGAATTCAATTCAGTTGGTGCAGCAACATAAGATTCGTCAATTAGTACACCCCCAGGCAAGTTCGCTGGCATTTCACAGCCCTGATCTTTGGACTCCATAGTTTTCAGCAGCTCATCAAGGCTTGACTCAGATGATGTGCCACTTTCAGGGGTTTCATGGTCTTCAGAACACACTTTTGGCTCTTGAAACTGATCGACCGACTCAGCATCTGATGCAGCCGAAGGCACGACATCGGCAGGTTTATTCCCAAAGAAATACCGAGAGAGGACCTCTACCACCGACGATGAATTCGACATTGCATCGCCTTCAGCAGCCGCTGCTCCAGGTTCAGCAACTGCCAATTGCTCCATGCTGCTACGCGGTGGTTGATCCACAATGCTATCTGCCAATTGTTCCATGCTGCTCTGCGATGCCCGGTCCATGGCGCTGGCACACGCTGATAGGTCAATGTAACTACTAGTGGTTGATAAAACCGCATCCTTATGTTCAATTGACCTGTCCGAGCTGGATGCATCATCCGAAGCAGGATTCACACTCTGCGATTCCTCTGAAACATGAGTTCTTGTAGACAATGATATGCACAGGCAAACTTCTCCTGCAATTGAACAAAAAAAAAAAAGAGCATTACCTCTCAGAATCAATAATTGAGATGTACTTACATATGATTGCTTTCTACATGCAGTTTGTTACACAAAAATTCGACAAGATTTGCAAATGAACAGGCCGCAGATTTGCAATTTGGGAATGGAAGAAGTGAATCGATACCGCGAGATTTCTTCTTGGACTTCTTGCTCTTGGGCTGGAGCTGGTACCAGGCGGTGCCGAGGGAGAGGTCGTCGGTCTCCATGACGTCGGCGAGGGGCACCCTGACCTTCCCGAGGAGGTCGTTGCTGAAGTACTTGTCCTCGTTGAGCACGGACACGACGAGCTCCTCGGCGATGTCGCCGACGAGGAAGCTGAACTCCTCGTCCCACGCGGGGGCCAGGGTCCTCCTCGCCACCGCCGTCTTGGCCCGCCGCTTCCCGAGCTGCAGCTTCACGAACGGGTCGCTCGTCCCGTCCACGCGCACCGCGGGGAGCCCCCGCGCCTCCACCACCCTCACCTGCAGCTTCATCGGCGCCGCCCACTCCGCCGCCGCCAGCCGCGCGCTCGACGACAAGCTCCGGAGCCTTGTCATCCGACAACCACCATTCGACGCCGGAACCTCCCTCCTCCTCCCCCTCCTCCGCCGCACCAGCAGGATCGGCGATCTCGCGGGGAAATCGCGGCGAGGATGGATTGGGTCGAGCTCGTCGTCGTCGTCTTCTTGGAATTTGGGGATTTGGAGGAGGGGTGGGGTGGGTTGGGTTGGTTTTTTCCGCGCGCCGGTTTGAACTGGCTGTTTTTGGGACGTTGCTTGGCGTGGAGATTCGTGCGGGATGGGATGGAGGGGTTCGGTGGCCGTTGGATGTGCGGGAGGGGATGGAGCGTTGGGAGAGGAGAGGGCGTCTCGGCCGAACACGTGGCACCGGGGCTCCGAGCTGCTTGGGTGGCTTCAGGTAAAAAAAGAGAAGGTTTCTTTTAATTAAAACATTAAAAAATGGTTTTTCTCTTTTTTTTAATCTCGTCATAAACCGTTTGAAAAAAAATTGGTTTTTCTCGTTTTTCTTTTTTTTTGTTCGTTTCTCGTCATAAAACTGTTTGAAAAGAAGATATATTCGGAAACCAGAAGCTATTTCACCGGGATATTGGCAGTTGTAGAAGATTGTTTTACCTCGTCAACAATTCAGATACGACTTAACTTTCTTGAAAATAAATTCAACATCAATATTGCTTAGAACTTTGTTTTAACCTATTTGTAGGTTTATGATAAGCAATCGTCCATAATCTGTCCAATCATTCGTGAAGAACAGAGCCGCTTGTGGGAATAAATGAAATCGAATTAATCATCCCATATAGGAGTATGCCCAAAGTTACAAGAAGTACAATAAATAGAACAAGACAGGATCACAACTCCTTGTCAGGTTGACCTCAGAGGGATCAGTTTCTAATTCAATTTGGCGTGTATATCATCATCATCGCAGGATTTTTGCAAGTGAGGAGTAGGATCAGCATGACAGTTCCTCCCCCATGGAGAAAAAAAAGAAGTCAGCACATCACCAAATCAGCCTCATTCCTTGCCAAAGTCCGCGCTGTAGTGCGCACTAGACTCGAGCTTCTTGGCGTCGTTCAGCTTGCGCACCGCCTGAAACCATTTTTCGTCACAAAGATAGAAATGGTGAGAACTATGAACTAACCTTGTGTTTTGATGCAGAGACAGACAGAAGAGAAGTGTTTGTGATAACCCACCTTCATGAAATCTTCATGAATGACATAGTCGCGCTCTGCTCGAATAGCAGCCATGCCAGCCTCAGTGCAGACATTGCGCAGATCGGCACCATTGAAGCCCTGGAACAGCCTCAGTTAGAACAAAATGCAAAACAAGATTTTACCATGCTCAGGTTAAGTAGGTTAACTCACTTCAGCTAGCTTCACGACAGCTTCATAATCGATTTCACCATGTTTAGCGATACCAGCTGCGTGAATTTTGAGGACTTCCATCCTCGACTGCTCATTTGGCAGTGGAATTTCAATCTTCCTGTCCAACCGCCCAGGACGAAGGAGTGCAGGGTCCAAAACATCAGGACGATTAGTCGCCATGATCATTTTTACCTGTATAAAAGTAGGAAAATTCTGTTACACACAATCCATGCAATACCAGGAGTCACATACAGTTTTCCACATCATATTAAAGGAATCAGTGACAACCATCAAGGACTTCCAAATGGTTTGAAACTAGCACTCTTATCTGGAATCTGTATACCAAAATTACATTTCCATACTGATGTAGATCAAATGTGCTATCAGCTAGTCAATCAATCTTAACACAAAGGAAATAAAAGAGGTTTACAAGAAGCAACTCGGATAAAGTTGATTGTGCAGCTGATTGGTGGAACCAAACTTAAACAAACATATGTTTCCAATCTAAATCAGTACTCTGATCAATGGACAAAATAATGCGTCACGTTACCAAAGACGGCAGAACAAAACATGCTATTATTCAAGTATTGTACAATCGCCAATCACAAGCAATAGAAACCGTGTGTGACTGTATCAGCTTGTATATGCACATGCTCATACAACCTTATTATGATGCACATCAACACAAAATCATTTGCATTAGCAGTAATTTACTACATGCCTATGCATAACTAATGCTATTCAGTAAAAGATGTGTACCTTTCCAAGCTCATCAAATCCATCTAACTGGTTTAAGAGCTCCATTAGTGTTCTCTGAATTTCCCGGTCAGCACTGGTTCCTTCACTGAACCTTCGGCCACCGATGGCATCAATTTCATCCATGAAAATGATGCATGGCTAAACAAAAAGTTCAAAACAAAAGTAGCACAAATGATTAATATAAGTAGACTGGTTATTAAGTAGAGAAGTGGACAAATGCATACATGATATACATGACAACTAATGTGTTTCCTTTGTTTTCTGGCAGAGTACATCAAGAGCTGAGGCACTCTCATTTACTAATTTGTTTGAATTTGAAAAGGGAGCATACAAAGAATATTCCAGGCATTTAAAAACCGCAGAAAAAACAATTATTTTTTCAGTTTTACACCTTTGGCAACTTCCTGCTTCCCTCACTACATTAAGAGTATGTACCAAGATAGATGGACCATTTAAAACTTATTAGGTACACAGTAACAAAACAGAATGAACTTACTTGATGCTCCCGTGCATAGGAAAACATCTCTCTTATGAGACGTGCACTTTCACCTATGTACTTGTCAATGATAGCACTTGACACAATCTGTTTTAAAAGTACACATCAGTTAAACATATATCTAGCATGTCTGAAATGGTTGCTAAACATTAAAAAAAAACAGACCTTTAAAAAGTTTGCATCGATGTTACTGGCAATAGCTCTAGCAAGTAGTGTCTTCCCAGTTCCAGGTGGACCATAGAGCAGAACACCCTTCAGTGAGTAAAAAGTTGCATACTTCATTAGTACATCCAAGGATCTTGAAGATTGCATCGACATCTCTTTTTGAAATAAATGAATAATATGGTATTTAAAAAGGACACTTTGTTCCTTATGTTACCTTTGGCGGTTTAATCCCTACACGAAGAAACAATTCTGGATTCATCAGGGGAAGTTCAATGGACTCCCTAAGTTCCCTTATTTGATCCGACAATCCACCCACAGCTGAGTAACTGACGTTGCCGGGGTCTTCATGTAGCATGTTATATACCACTGGATCAACCTGAGCAGAGGGAAAAGGTACGGTTTTGCCTCCATTATTCGTAACATCGATATTTTTTATACACCTATAGTAATTTGCAAATGAAAAATCACTTATATACCTCTCGTGGCAGTGTGCGCATGATGGTAAGGGTTGTCATGTCAAGAACAACCCTCGTTCCAGCAATCAACTTTTCTTTGTCAACTTTACTTCGGCAGCCAACAACATAGCGGGGCCCACTGCTGGCTTTGACGATGACTGCAATAAAGTTTTCAGCTGATTTACTACAAATAACTAAATTATTACTCGATTGAGAAGAAATTAAAGGTTTACTACCATGAGTGGAAAGTTATGTAACTAAGAACAAACAACAAAATGATAAATTTGGTGATGATAAGCATGCAGCACCTATTTTATGCTATTATTTGTACAGGAAATATATTGTCAAAGATCAATGGAAGGGAACTTTTCACTTACATCGTTCACTATCCAATGGTCGAAGTACTTCACCAATTATTTGGCCTACACTTTGCAATGACTTCAAGTCATCCTCGGTTTTCCCAAAATCTTTCTTTGCATTTTTCAGGTTGTCCCTTGCTGCAATCAAATAAAAAAGGGCCATCAAATAAGATCAAGCCAACCAAAGTACAAGCAAATACGGTTATAAATTTTTTTAAAAAAATTAACACAAAATGTGAAAGCTTGAATACACCAAAAATCTGACCACCTTGACACTTCACAACACAAAATGCAATGTCCTCCGCACGCTACAAAGAACTAAAAAGGATCACCCCGCACAAAAGAACATCCAATTGAATATCCACATATAAGTTTTAGCGCATGTCCTCATGACCAACTCCTGAATTAACAACAACCTATACAAAATGCAGCACAGACTCCGCCAGGCGCCAAGTAACATCACCAACGAACAGGACAAGAGCAGAGTGATCCATACACCTCGCACATTGCTTTTATACACAATTCTGTCAGTTGCATATATTGTGAAAAACTAGCAAAATTTCGCCTGAACCAAACCCCTGTACCGCACATTACTTTCACAAGCACAAACCCCATAAGCAAAAACCCTCGCCGAGAACCAAAATTCACTTCACATGACAAACAGATTACCCTAGCTAAAACCCTAGTCGCAGTGTCCCTCCCTACCCAACCCAACCCAACCCACGGAAACCGGATCCCCCCTCTACACGCGACCGCTACCCGGGGGAGGGCCGCCCCAGTAGAAGAGGCCGAAAACCCTAGACACCGAGCAATCCACATCCGCGCAAGGGGAAGGAAGAGGTCGAAACAATGGGGGAAGGCATACGTACCCGTGCGGGCGCGCGCCTCGAGCTCCCTGCAGGTGAGGAGCTTCTTCCTGTAGTCGGTGGCCGCCGCGCGGCGTCGCGCGGCCGCCGCGTCCTCCCCCTCCGCCGCCATCTCCCCCTCCCCCTCCTGCGACGACGGCCGCGATCTCTCTCTCCTCTCTCGTCGGCGTCGGCGGCGGCGGCTTTTGCTTCCTTGTCAAGAAGAAGAGCGGAGCGAGCGAGAGAGAGGAGGCGGCTTTCTCGTCAATATTAGTAGTGTGCGTAAACGCCTGATCGGAGGCGTATTTTCTGAGGTCGAAACGGATTTGGTGGGGGAATCCCGCTCCGAGTCCACTTCTCATTGGAGCGGGCCGTTGAATTTCTAGGCCCATATTATGGCCCTCTACTTTGGGCTCTGTAGGATTTGGGCCTTGGTATTTTTGGCCCATTTACGGCGCGGTTCGTGGTTCGTGACGTTGTCAGCCCATTTTTGCGGGCAGGAGATTTGGGCCTAATAGGGCAAAGGCCCTGAGGAGAACATACTACTATGTCCATTTCAAACGGAAAATGAGAAATTTTGAGCTCAAAGCCAAAAATGGTTTTGCAGGGAGATTTAAATTCACCCCATCCCCTCCACCTTCTCTTTTCGAGGAAAACAATAACCTTAATCGGCTCCCAACCATCTCATCGGTTTTTCTTTTTGTCACGACGACGAGACAGACTAATCGCTTATACAAACAACTTATTAATAATTTTTAAAAAAATTATACGTAAAACTTTAATATACATGCTCAGCAAATTAAAAAGTAAATGCTAGAAAATAAACTACGAAAAGATACCTAAAATTAACTTAAAAAATAAGTTTTAAATAAATCTTCGCTTATGCTTACAAGCTGAATGCTAAAATGATGGGGTTGATTATTTCCCAACTTGCTAAGCAGACAAGCCTCAAATACTTCTCAAATAAAGAAAAGAACTCAAGTTTGAAACAATTCACAGCACCCAAACCAACAATGGCCCATTCACCATCATCAATCGCAATTGCAATTCACTACCACATCAGTCGTCTTCTTCCTCGAACCAACTGATCCTGATCTGACAGATCGATGGACTACAAGGGCATGAGGCTGATCCGCTTGCGGAGGCAGAGGTAGGCGAGGAGGCGGTAGGCGACGGCCATGGCGAGGAGGATCCAGACCTCGCGCATGCCGCCGTCGAGGTCGACGGTGCCGAACGACGGCGAGGACTGCAGCCGCTGGCAGCCGCCGCGGCTGCCGCAGTTGTAGGTAAGGTGGCCGTGGTACTGCGCCTTCAGCAGCAGGTTGAACCCGTAGTGCATGAACGACACGTACTTGAGCCACCTTATGAACTTCGGTATATGCTGCAATGTTTTTTGTTCGATCCAAACAAAATTATCCCAAATTTCAATTTCATTTTTATCCGAGCTTATTTGGTGTGAAAAAAGTTAGGAATATAATGTCGATAAATAGTCGATGCATGCACAATGATATGTAATATTTTGTGTGTTTTTTTTTTGGCCCTGTTCGTTCACATTTCGGAGCAAATTTATTTTTGTAATTTTCGGAAAGGAATTTTAGAAATTTTGGGTATATGGCCTCCAAGATATTATTTTAACACAAAAAAATAGTTTTTTTTTAAATTTGAGTAGAACATGTTTAAATTCAGCCAAACAAATTGCTTGTTCAAACTCTGTTTCTGAAATACTTTTTGTTTTTTTTCTAAAAGAAGAAATGTTTCTAATTTACTCAATATTATAACCATGTTTGTGATAAGCAAAATTCAGAAACTAGAAGAAGATAATTTTGTGTTTTCTAGTCCAAAATTTCACTTCTATCCGTCCTTCCAAAATACTTTTGATTTCTTCAACATTTAAACCATGTTTTAGAACACGGGAAAGTGATCGAGAACCAAAATTCAGAAATCAGAAGATGATATTTGTGAGATTCACCTGGACGTAGTAGCCGCCGGTGAGGAGGAAGAGCATGAGGACGAGCGAGGCCATGACGCCGGCGCGCTTGACGCTGAGGATGGCGGCGCCGAGCAGCTCGCCGGTGCCCTGGCTGGTGAGGACGATGAGGAGGGTGGCGAGGAGGGTGAGGCAGAAGCAGGGCACGGTGCGGCGCAGGTCGGCCATGAAGTAGAGGATGGCCGTGAAGAGCACCGGGTACACGACGTGCGGCACCGCGTCGCACACCGTGCTGCTCGCGTAGTAGGCGCTCAGCCTGTACATGTCCGCCTTCCTCTCCTTCACCAGGTACAGCTTCTCGAACGGGAACACGTACACCGACCCGAACAGCGACGACGACGTCCAGAATATGCAGATGTAGAATATCAACCCCACCTGCAAACGCACACATATTACTCTTGATCACCTCGACTTCTTGCCGATGGCGGTGCAACTGTGCAAGGAGGAGGAGGAGGAAGAAGATGAGGAGTGTATGTTCTTGACTCTTGAGAATGGTGGTGTCGAGAGGAGGAGGAAGAAGAAGAGGTGTGTGTATGTGCTCTTGATCGAACAGTTTGAGTTATTGATGACGTCAGCAATGGTGGTGGCGAGAGGAGGAGGAAGAAGAGGAGTTTATGTGTATGTTCTTGATCGAACAGTTTGAGTTCTTGATGACGTCAGTAATGGCGGTGTCGAGAGGAGGAAGAAGAAGCTAGTGTACATACTTGGTCACGGAGCTGGGCCTCGTTGGAGGTCTGGGACTTCCACCAGAGGAGGCCGAGGAGGAGGGCGACGCCGACGGACTGGGCGAGGCGCATCTTGTCGAGGTAGTCGGCGGCGCGCTCCCGGAACGTGCGCCGCGACAGCACGGCGAACTGCTCCAGCCAGCCGATGCCGCCCCGCCTATCCTTCCTCATCCTCACCGCCATTCTCAGCTGCTTCGCCGCCTCATCCCTCCCCGCGCCACCTCCGCCGCCGCCCTCCCTCGCCGCCGCGGCCGCCGCCTCCTCCTCGCCGGCCGCCCTGTGCCTCGCCTGCAAGTACTGCACCCACAACGCCATGAGAGTGATTCTTGGGCCCTCGACACGAGACACGCACATACCTTGATGACGTGGGACCTGAACTCGGGGGAGTCCGGCGAGGCGGCGGCGGCGGAGGGGAGGAGGAGGGAGGCGGGGGAGGAGATGCCGTCGAGGTTGCCGGTGGCGAGGTCGAGGAGGAACTCGGCGGGGTTCATGGCGATGCCGGGGGAGAAGCCGAGGGCGGCGAAGTGGCGCATGCAGCCGCGGGCGCCGCCGTGGTAGATGGCGTGGCCCTCGGCGACGAGCAGCAGCTTGTCGAACATGTGGAACATCCGGCTGGAGGGCTGGTGGATGGTGGTGATCACCGTCCGGCGGGCCGCCGACCTGGCGAGGCGGCGGAGCACGACGAGGAGCTTCGCCGCCGACGTGGAGTCGAGGCCCGAGGTGGGCTCGTCGAGGAGCAGCAGCGACGGGTCGACGAGGATCTCGTACCCGATGCTCGTCCGCTTCCTCTCGCCGCCCGACACGCCGCGCACGAACGCGCCGCCGATCTTGGTGTGCCGGCACCTGCAGAGTTTTGCAATCGTGTACAAACATTAGAATTTTTTTCAGAACATTTTATTTTAAGTTAGATTTACGATTTTTTTTTGACATGTTTGTCTTTTTTTTTCTATTTCATTTAAAACGGGCTATATATCTATTAGTTGAAAATTATGTAAGATTCAAAGTTATAAATGTACCAAAAGTTTAATAGGTAGTCCTTTTCGTTTTCAGCATTTGTGTCGTGGGTCCTGGGTAGCGAAATTTTCCGAGATATTGGATATTTAAAAACTATTTATTAGGTTTTGAACAAATTTTCGATCAAATTCATGAAAAAAAAGGGAAAAATAATTCAGTAAAGTAGTTTTGTGCCAGGGTCCAAAATTTTCCGAAATCGTAAACACTGTTCAATGGGTATACCATTGCCGTATGACCCACCATTTTTAAGATGAGTAATTTTGTGACCGTTAAAAGATATTATTTTTTTTCTAATGTAAATTTTGATTTGCACTACAAAATATAATAACTCTTTAAGAACTGTAAAATTTCTCTTTTGAAATGAAAGTGCACGTTCAGTAGGTATGTCATGTAGGTTGGTCGAGAAAAATCAAGAGTAATTCTAATGCACCACTGTACTTTAAGATGCGATATTTGCGTTTCTTTGCATTTTCTTATTCGAATTTCAGAAAAAAAAAACAGATTTATGCTATTAGTCATGATTTTATTTTGTATGCTATTTTGCTTCACGTGGGTTTGTGTTAAGCTGCAGATTGTTGGTTTGACAACTTATATTAGTAAAATCGGTGTAGTTTTTTTTTTTTTCCTTTGATGAAAATATACTTACAGACCTCTCTAGATTTAGCTCAGTTATGATGGCGTCAACTCTGTCGCGCTTCTGCTGCTTTGACATGCGAGCGGGGAGTCTCAAGAAGGCAGCGAACACAAGGGTCTCCTCCACTGTCAACTGAGGGAAAAGGACGTCGTCCTGTGTCACAAATCCAATCCTGTTTTCATCAAAAGAAAATAATTAGTCTTGATTACTTAATTTTTCCACTTTAATTGATACCTGCAGAACAATGCAACTACACTGCTTAATTTGGCATGCCAATACATGTTCTCTCTTATCTGAAGATTGCAGTAAACACTAAGCAGTTTGTCAGTCATTTGCGTGCCTGTAAATTCTCTTTGAAGACATACTGGTTTTACTCAATCTACTCCACTAGTTTACGAAAGATAGCATAACTATGCAAAAATTCTATCTTACAATAACTAAGGGCCTATTTACAATAACTAAGGGCCTATTTAGTTGGTGAAATGAAAATTTTTGGGTGTCACATCGGACGTTTGACCGGATGTCGGAAGGGATTTTCGGACACGAATGAAAAAAATAATTTCATAACTCGCCAAACCGCGAGACGAATGTTTTGAGCTTAATTAAGCCGGCATTAGCACATGTGAGTTACTGTAACACTTATGGCTAATCATGGGCTAATTAGGCTCAAAAGATTCGTCTCGCGATTTACATGCAAACTGTGTAATTAGTTTTTATTATTTAATGCTCCATACATGTGTCTAAAGATTCGATGTGATGTTTTTTCGAAAAGTTTTTGGGGAACTAAACAGGGCCTAACCCATACCTTATGGTCTTACAATAACTACCATAAATAAAAAAAACACTAGATATGAGAGAAATGACTTTTATATCAAAATTTATTAAGAGAGATGAGGCTTGAACTTGATCAACTAACCCACACCTTTTCGTGCTAGTCGGAAGACCCCGGATCTTTCTCATTACATAAATCATACTAATTAATATCCACTATGACTTTATACAGTTACTCTCTCTATTTCATATTATAAGTCATTTTAACTTTTTTTTCTAGTTAAATTTCTTTACGTTTAAGTAAGTTTATAGAAAAATATAGTAATATTTTTAACACAAAAGAATTAAACAAACATATTATCAAAATATATTCGATGCTAAATTAATGAAACTAATTTGGTGTTTAAAACATTGCTATTTTTATAAACTTAGTCAAACTTAATAATGTTTGAATAAGAAAAAGTCAAAATGAATTATAATATGAAATAGAGGGAATACCTTCTTTTGAGGCAGGGACTGTAGGGGGTGTCATTGTAGGTGATCTGGCCCTTGACACCACCACTGAGCCTGCCTCCAAGTATCTTGAGCAGCGTGGTCTTGCCACTGCCAGATGGGCCCATCAGTGCCAGGATCTCACCAGGGTCAACACTGCCTCCTATCCCCTTGAGGATGTGCTTGCAGCTGCCCTGATCCTCAGTGCTCTTGTGAGATGCAAATGCCACCCTTGCAGCTGTTAGTGGGTTCTTTGGAGTCAGCTTCACCTTGTACTCCACATTCTCAAACTGCACTTTCCAAAAAAAAAATTTATATATCAAGCAAAAATTTAGACCTGGAATTTGCTCCTTTTTTGTTAGCTATATTGCATGCCAAAGAAGTAAAAACACCATGCAAGAAGTTTTTGCAATTAGATAAGAAACTGTTGAGCAATGAGACATGCAAATTGCCAACCAACTAACTTGTACCTTCCCTCCTTAAGTATGTCTATTTCAGGTCGTTTCCTTTGTTTGGCATTTTTTGCATCTCTGAGTTCAAAATTAGACTCTATAAAATGCATAAGAAATAATTAATACAAACTTTTTTTCATGATTTCATGATTAATCACGGTAAAACCTTTAGTATCTTAATAAATCCTGGTAGTAATATCGATCTTTTTCAAACTCTGCTTAGTAGAACTAAATTGTCCAGTTGCTACAAACATCGAACATGCACATATATACACACACTACATAGGGAGAACATCAACATGTGTAAGCATTCTGATTAATCTTTTCACATACCTATAAAAGCTTATAGGGATAATCTATTTATTGTTTTCATAATTTTTCATAACCATAAACGAGGGATTAAAACACTTTCTTGAACATCAACAAGTATAAACTTGATCTGTTTTCGCGCATACCGAAAAATGGAAGAAGAGATAGATATACACACCTTAAGGAATATAGGGAGAGGGCCATCTTTGGTTGGCCACACATGATCCTCCTCCATGTCAACCTCAACACTGCCACCATTGAGATGATGAGAGGAAGGAGGCAGCTGCTCAACAATGGCCATCTCCATCATCTCCTCATTGCTGCTGATCTCCATCATCTCCTCCAAGAGACACAGAAAAAAAGAGTGACAGGTTCAGAGAGAGAGAGCGCCAAGCAGACTGCCCTTCTCTCCTTTTAATCAGGTAGCAAGAAATGCATGGATGAGCATGAGAAACAGAACCACTAGTAACCAACCAAGAGCATGCCTACTTTGTTATATATATACTGTTGTGTTCTTGTTTTTTTTCTGCACCTTGTTTGGTGACCCACAATCTTTATAAGGGCTTTCAGAAGAGAACCTTCCATGTATGCACATCAGAATTATCTGTTACTTTTTTTCTTTGAAAATCAGAACTGTGTGTTATTTCATGTGACAAAACTAGATGTATAAACAATCAAATGCAAAGAATTTAATCTCCTGCACCTCAAAGATTGTCATACGCGTATATTGTAAAACATTTTGGATTTGTCATAAGTCAAACTAAAATTTATAAAAAAATGTAGCAGTATTTTTAACACATAACAAATATACTATAAAACATGTTCAATCGTGGATTCAATAAAACTAATTTGATGTTATAGATGTTGCTACGTTTTTCTACAAACTCGATCAAACTTAATATATTTGACTTAAAATAAACCCAAAATATCGAATGGAGATAACATAATTTGATACCACTAACTTTCTGTGGATATTTGGGCTTAGCAGGTGACGACGATTCACGAGGGACAACCAGTGACGACTTCAGAAATCAGTCGGTGCCCGGTGGTGCTTGTCTGTGACAAGAAAAAGGTCTTCCATGTCAAAAATTATGCACCACAAAAATAAGAGAACTTTTTTTTAAGATTATACCGCAGACACACACCACTACACACGCAACACCATACTCACATCCCAACAAATGTGTCTCCTAACACATGCTCTTAGAGACGGAAACCAGCGTCTCACTAAAGTCCTATTGAAAGTTCACATGCATGTGCGTAATATTCGTGGGCATCAGGATTTAAAGCCTGGTGGGTGGAGTCATGCACCTACGACTCCACAAACGACACTACTAGTGCTTCCCAAAAATAAGAGAAATTTCTTATGTACCTATAAGACTTTGTCTAATCCCTTATGTGGTACTAAGTTTTGCTTATTTCCTTGCATACTTCTAAATTTTAGTTTAGATCCCTTTCGTAACTTTTCCGTTAGTTGACCATTAAATTCTTAATCAAAAGTCCATTTTACCTTTTGGTATGAGTATATTATTGGAGTATAAAAATTTATTGTACGAGACTTATATTTATGTTTTTGTTATGAAAAATATTATTTACGATAAAATTTATTTTTATATATGACATGAAAGAGTAATATTTATTTTTTTAGTTATTAAAAATTATATAAGTACTGTATTATTTTGATTGTAGTATAAGACAAATCTATTTATATCCTACGTAAACAATTTTTAATAACAGATAAATAAATATTATTTTCTATATCATATTTTTAAATAAATTTTGTCATAAATAATATCTCGTATAACAAACTCACAAATAAAATATATATATATATATATATATATATATATATGTTTCTCTATACCGAAAGGAAAAATGGATTTTTTAATAGGAATTTAACGGTTAACCCCACGAAAAGGTTAGAGAGGGAATCCAAACTAGAATTCGGGGTACATAAAGGAATGAGTTCAAAAGTGCTGATATAGAAGAAATTGGATAAAATTTTAGAGGTACATGGAGAATTTTCTAAAAATAATAATAATTTCGCCTTGTAGTTATGGAAGCAACTGAGGACCGGAGATGTTCATGGGCCGTTGTATTAGTGTGAAAAAAAACCTCCATGTTTTGGCTGGATTTTGGAGGCCCAAACGTAAACGTTGCACACGTTGATCAGATGTCATGTACCGGCGATTCGCACCGGCCGAAAGCATCGGAGCTTTCGCTGCAGTTTGGAGATGAACCGCGAAAATCATATCATGATATTGTGATGGAACATAGGGAGGGCGACTGCAATCTATGGCTGCCTCCTGCTACTCTTAATTACTGTATTATTACTCCGTATTTGTTTTCTCGATTACATGGAAAACATATAACCGAGCATTTCGTTATATTTTCTGATTAGATAAAATACGTATAACCGAGTATTTATTATTTTAAGATGTTTGGTTGGGGGGGGGGGGGGGTAATAAACCATTAGGAAATGAAGGATTCAGTTCTATTTCCTCAGTTTCTAAATATATGATATTTTTAAACACAACAATCATTCTTGTTATTAAAAAGTTTATTGTAAATATGCAAAATACAAGTCCTGTTTAAAGTGAATTTTAATAAAATAAGTCACAACAAAAGAAAACGTTGATACTTACATAGTTTTTCAAATAGTCGAAAATAACAATGTCATGTATTTAACGCAAAACGCTTAGAACAATAAGATCGAAACGCTACAATGTTCGATCATTCCGTCAAAATGAAGCGACGGTCTTACGACGGAATGTTTTCTTTTTTTCTCAACTAAATACTATCATGAAAAAATCCTTATATACCTCTGAATTTTAGCTAATCCCTTCTATGCCCCTGAATTTTGCTTACTTCCTTGTATACCCCTAAAATTTGATTTTGATCCCTTGGATACCCCGGCCTCTTGTCAGTTGACCGTCTATTTTCTATAAAAATGACCATTTACCCTTGGATGAACAAATAAATTTATGAATTATATTATTAAAAATATAAAAGCTTCTCACATGAGACTAATATAGTTATGAGTTCGTTGTACGATGCATTATTTCTCCCAAAAATTATTTTTAGATAATAAAATAAAAAATTACGTATTTATTTTTTTAAAAAAAGTTATAAAAATAAGGAGCATTCATATTGTCGGTGATATGGGTCCGGGGGTATCACGTCTAGAGGGAGGAGGCCGCCCTCAAACCCACGTGGCTCTCCCCAAGGGGGGTCGAGCCCGGGGTGTTGTGGCGGCTGCCCCCTCCCAGCTTGGGGTCGGGCAGCCCCCCAACCCACGTGGCTTCCCGCGAGGGGGGATCAAGCCCGGGGTGGAGCGGTGGCTACCCCCTCCCAGCTAGAGGGAGGAGGCCGCCCTCAAATCCACGTGGCTCTCCCCGAGGGGGGTCGAGCCCGGGGTGTTGTGGCGGCTGCCCCCTCCCAGCTTGGGGTCGGGCCGCCCCCAAACCCACGTGGCTCCCCGCGAGGGGGGATCAAGCCCGGGGTGTAGCGGTGGCTACCCCCTCCCAGCTAGAGGGAGGAGGCCGCCCTCAAACCCACGTGGTTCTCCCCGAGGGGGGTCGAGCCCGGGGTGTTGCGGCGGCTGCCCCCTCCCAGCTTGGGGTCGGGCCGCCCCCAAACCCGCGTGGCTCCCTCCGAGGGGGGGTCGAGCCCGGGGTGGCGCGGCGGCTACCCCCTCCCAGCTAGAGGGAGGAGGCCGCCCTCAAACTCATGTGGCTCTCCCCGAGGGGGGTCGAGCCCAGGGTGTTGCAGCGGCTGCCCCCTCCCAGCTTGGGGTTGGGTTGCCCCCAAACCCACGTGGCTCCCCCCAAGGGGGGTCGAGCCCGGGGTGGCGCGGCGGCTGCCCCCTCCAAGCTAGAGGGAGGAGGCCGCCCTCGCTTGGGGTCGAGCTCCCCCGACCCCCTCCACGGATCAGCCCACGTGAATAGGGTTAGGTGGGCGTGCCTAACGCCTACCTAACTGCATTTAAAGCGGTCTATACAACCGCGCCATGCCGCATTTAATGTGGCGTGCTGCGCATCTGACCGGTCTGTGACCGGTTGAATGACCGATGGGACGGCGACTGTGTACCCCCGCCCTGTCAGTGTGTCAGGCGGCGAGCGGCGTGCTCCATCCCGTCCCATCATAATGATGAGGGGCTTCGCAGCCTCTTACCCCGGTCAGAGTTGGTCCAACCACTTTGAACTGACCTGGGTTCCCGTTTTCTGGTGTGAACGAGAATCCGGAAGTCCTCATCCATTAAATGGCGAATGACAAGGGCGCCCTGCATGATTTGATGGGCCCCGCGCAGCAACCGACGTGCAGATAGCTTCTGGGCTAAGGCACAAGACATGTAATTAATATAGAGAATATTTTCCCTTCTCCCTAGGTAGCACTCGCAACACATGTGGTATCCCCTTAGAGTATAAAAGGAGGACCATGCCTAGCGAGAAAGGGGGATCGGACTGACGATCCCTGAGCCAAAGCTTGTCTAACCCTAGCTTGCATACCAGGGATTCAGGACTTTCTAAGCACAGAAGAATCATACACACAGGAGTAGGGTATTACGCTTCATAGCGGCCCGAACCTGTATAAACCTCTTTTGTCTCATCGTCTTGGAGGAGCCTTCGAGATCAAGATCACACACAGTTTCGCTCACCAAATCCTTGAATCTCACCCGCTGCCCCCGGCCGAACTCTCAAAGTGGGGCCTCAGGGGCCTCACAGCCTCCCGCTAGAGAGGGTCACCCCTCGACACATATAAAGATAGGACTACCAATGTTCATAATATTTTTTTTATGAATGCTCCCGATCAAAAAATCAATTGTCCTATTAAAATTTCAAATAAAAATTTTAATTTATTACATTTATTTTATTTTCAAAATTTATATCAAAATTTTTGCACTAATTATTTAGTCTCATTAGTTTTATAAAATGCACATATTGTGCACTTAAACAAAAATTTCAATTGTTTTTGAAGCTTATATTTAAACCTATAGCATCAAAGGCAAAAAAGACATTTGCAACCAAACGTAACAGTGAAATGATGGAAAATGTAACGGTAAAGACATGTAAGGGATCAAGTTGAAATTTTAGGGGTATAGAAGGAATCAGGTAAATTTCAGTGGTACGAAAGGGATTGAGTGAGTTTTCAGTGGTACAATAGGAATGTACTCTTCTACTATGAATCATTGAGGACGACATTGTATTAGTAGATCCTTTTCAGAGACACATGAGCACTGAACCTTTTATTATATATCTACCAAATGATAATTTACTGGACCTTTCGGTGTCTTGACTGTCTGTCTTGTCCCTGCTTTTTTTTCCTCCTTTTTTTTGAAACCATTTTTTTTCTTCCTTGCTTTTGTCATGAAGGCAGACAGCCGTGAGGTTGTCTTTCGTTTCAGACTTTTGTTGACAGCTAAGCTTTTGGAACATATACTTGGGAATATTCTCCGCTCAGGCTAAACAACGCATCTGCAGGCAGGGTCACTATTTTTCCTATTCATAAACAATAAACCAAATTTGATCTTCTATAGGCTTAGTTCGAAACGGATTATCAAGCAGATTATTGCTAAGCGTTATCTATTCAATAAATTAAATATTTTTAATAAACTCACTTAACAAATAGGTTAGAAACAGTGATCTAAGCAATATAGTAGATCAAGAAATTTTTTAAGAAAATATATTTTTTGAAGTGTGGAGCAAATAACATGTTTCAATAATCCAGTGAATAAATTGAAAAGAACTAATCTCTCTGTTTCGGAAAAAAATCCAACTTCTAAGTTAGAATACGAAGATAGGATGTGTTCAGATTTATTAGGAATTGATTTTTTTAACATAGGAAGTAGTCCTTAAGTTTTTTTTAAGGAGAATAGCCCATTTAATCCCTAACTTTTCACTTTAAGGTTAATATGGTCTTTGATATTTTATTTTATCCAATCAATTCGTTAAACTTTATCATATGGTCTAATATGAACCTTAGGCCTACCAGAAGTGCCATGTAGACATGCCATGTCATCATCTTATTAAAAATGGATGGTAAAATGTTTAATTTGTCCATTTGTATGTGATACGAAATAATATAAATAATTTTATATGATTAGATAATTTAATCTAATCTCAGGAATTGATTTAGACACAAAATTGCTTATGTTACATGTATCGATAGACAAATCAATGTATTTGAGTATTTGCAAATGTAAATGTGTGTGACATTTTTCTTTTTTTTCTCTCTTATTATGTTGTATGTAAGAGTATATTAGTCATTTCATGACAAATTTGTGTAAGATGATGAGATGGGATGCCTACGTGGCGTTTCTGGTGGGTCCAAAAACCACAGTAGATTGAAAGATAGAATTTGAGGACCGATTCGAACAAAATGAAATATCAAGTACCATATTGACCTCAGAGCGAAAGTTGAAGGACCAAATAGACTATTCTCCTTTTTTATATAAAAAAGAATGTTGCTTTAGATAAGCATGTTCGCATGGCCTTATCGTTCCAAATTATTTTTTTGGAAAAAGTACAAATTACCTCTCTAAACTATCGTGGTCGACCGAATTACACCCCTAAACCACAAAACTAGACATTCTTCACTCCTAACTATGCAATCTGAACAAATAACCCCTCGGCTCAATCCGCGGTGGTTTTGTCCTACGTGGTAGTCCAGACATGATTTTTTTTAAAAAAAAATTAGTGGGGCCCACTTTCTACCTCTCTCTACACCTCTCTCCCTATCCTATCTCTCTTTACCTCTTGCCGCCGCCGGCCATCGCATTAGCAGGAGGGGTGACGCCCATGGCCCCTGTTGGTGTCGGTGGTGGGAAGATCCGGTGGCGGGCGGCGAGAGAGGAGGCGTCGATCGCAGGGAGATCCGGTGGCCGCTGTTGGCGCCGACGATGTGCGTCGGGTGCTGCACGAGCCGCTCTTCCCCGTCGAGTGGACACTGCCGCCGTCCACGACGTCGCCATCGCAGCCCGCCTCTCCGCCACGCCCGCCTTACCGATGCCGCCCGCCTCGCCGACGCTTCCACCTCTCCGCCATGGCCACCGCCGTGCACGCCAACCTCCCCTTCCATCTCCATTTCCTCCCCATCCCCTCCACCTCCCCGTGCACCGACCGCTGGCCCGCTCCCACGTGCCACCGTCGCCTTCGCCTCCGCTGCCTCCGCCTCCACTGCCGGTCGCACAAGTGCGCCACCGGCGCCCAAGTGAGCCCTGTCTCTCTCGCTGGCCGCTCGTGTTACGTCCTCCACTCCGCCGACGGCGCCCGAGCGACCTCTGCCTCCGCTGCCACCGCTAGTGCCCGAGAGAGCTCTGCTTCCCCGCCCTCGCTCACTGCCATCCTCGGTCCCCCTCCGCCACCTTCAATTGGCTCTGATCCTGCCCGCCGTCATCCTCCACTCCTCTGTTGTCCTTCTCGGTGCCGCCGTGCTAGTGAGCTGGTGAGAGGAGGGAGAAGAGAGAGAGAGAGAGATTGGGATAGAGAGAGATAGAGAGGGGTGGGGAACTGACAGATGGGCCTACCGATTTTTTTTATTAAAAGAATTGCTGACTGGACTGCCATGTACGACCAAAACCACCACGGATTGGGGGGGGGGGGGTTAGTTGTTCGGTTTGCAAGTTGGGGGGTGAAGAATGTCTTGTTTTTGTGGTTCGGGTGTAATTCGGTCAACTGCGATAGTTCAGGGGATAATTAGTATTTTTTTTAATAAGTAAGAGAATTACATACCATCTTACTAAGAGAATAATATAATGAGAAGGGAACAGTGCCCACCAACCCGAACATAGGTTGGAGTCTGTACAACGCACGTAAAAATGAAAAGGTCATCTTCTAGAGACTATCAACCTATCAAGAAACTCCTTAAGCCTAGACGATCCGGTTAACGATCACATGATACACTCATCGTTCAAAATTATTACTTCAAACATGACCAAAAGTCGCGACATTATGATTGGTAATATTATTTTCATTTCTAAAAGTCGATTAATTTAGAAATGTGAGTTTTGTAATGAGAAAATCCCGGCACAATCTGACTAGCCGATCGAAGAAAATATTTAAGTGTCTATTGCTCACATGCATCACACCATACTTCAACTAATCTCCAAATATTCCATTGATACAAAATGACCATGACCTGCACCCTATCATACGCCGTTGAACCGACGACTATATACGAGTCAACAGTGTGCATCACACTGAGAATTGAGAAATTTCCACACTGTATCCCTCCCCCTAAAAGACAACATGCCCCAATACCATTTTTTTTAAAGTTAAATTTTGCCTTTGATGGTAGGTGAATAAGTTATTTCCTCCGTTCGAGAATATAAGAGATTTTCTCTATGTTAAGTAAAATTCTTATATTGTTGAACGGAGGTAGTAAATTGCTAGCTCCGCTACAATAACGTCCGTACGAACCTAGGGTAAAATGGTGAAATAGTTGATGTGGCGCTAACACAAATGATGTAGCACAACTTTTTTTAATTGAAATATGCTATAGCATTTCCCATTTGGTATTTATTTTTAATAGACTCACGCTAGAATAACTTAAACAGTGGTGCAGTCCCCTATATATGCTCTTTCATTGGCGACTTTGCATATCATTGGGAACATGACATGGCCATTACCAAGCTAAATAAAAAGGACTCGAATATATTCTTGCTTGCTTTAATCAAGCAAAGGACCTTCACTTTGCCCTGCTCAAGTTACACGAGTTTTTGCATCAAGTTAATCATCTAGCTTGTCCTGTTGGCCAATCTGTGGCCGTTTATACCGAACAATTTGCAAGGACATTGGCGTATTCATGCAAAGTTTGAGTAAATGATTACATCGAAAGAATCCGTTCACATTAAAACCGTATCAATCTTAATGTATATATATACTGAAAAACTCTTACTAATTTCACTACGATGTAACCATTTTTGTTGCTAAAATAAAATGCATAACATAATTTAGGCTCATGTGAGTAACAACTAACAAATATCCGGGACCCAACGAAACACTTTTTTTTTTTAAAAAAAGAGAACTATTTTGTAACTTTTAAATAGTTCAAAAGCTATAATATTATTACAGCATGGCAAATCCATATAAGTTGTTATGCCAAGATGCCAGTAAAAAATACAGTTTCTCGGAGGTATAAAAGGGTAGGAAATACATGTGTTCATTCATATGGATAAGTTGTGCACGTGCAAAAATAGACTGTTTCCCTTAAAAATATATTATAACTTTATATTAGAAATTTGTTGAGGTGGTTAAAAAAGGATAAAGTTATAGAAAACCATAGGTATTATGACATGTAACACATAATCTCAGATATTATGGTTTTTATAGTCTGACGAAACCCTATCCATATGTATTTTGAGTGCAAATTTACTTAAAATTAAAAAAAACATAAAGTGTATATGAAAATCTCAATAATTAAGTTCTTGATTAACATTGATATTACTTTCAAAGATTCGGTTAAGATATCCTGAAATTTATCATTCATAAAGGTGGAGTTTATGAAACATCGAGACCACAAAACCTGTGGTTACATGTCACACGTCATAATACATTTGGTTTTCTGCGACTTTACCTTAAAATATAAGTTTGTTTTAAAAAAATCACTCTTAATTTTTTTTTTAAAAAATCCAATATATATAGGGCACTAAGGCTTTGCAGCCGAATGACCCCAAGTGAGTCACCAGCTGAGCTGAGCGACCAAGAACTCGGGACGACTCAGGAGTCGGAGGAGACAATCTCACTCTCTCCCTCTCTCCTCTCCTCTCCCAAAATCCACGCCGAGCCCGCCAAATCCTCCCCCCGGTGCGACTCGCCACGGATCGCGCGCCGCCGGCAATGGGGGCCGCCGCCTGCGACGCCGCCGTCGAGGAGCTCACTCGCCTCCTGGACCAAGGTGCGCCACCGCCGCCGCCTGGCTTTGCAGTTCCTTCTTTTTTTAGAAAAAAAGGAAAATTGGAATTGGTGGATTTTTCGTATGCGTTTCGTTGGTGGTAATCAATGTGTGCTTGGGTTCTTGCAGTCGAGGAGCCGCTGAAGCAGACGTTCCAGGTATGTATTGGGTCTTTTGGTGTGATCTTTAGCTTGTTGATTCATGGCTTTCGTGTCAGGTCTGATCTTTTTTTATGCTGTACAGTTTGATCAGAGAGATTCAGGCCATTGCTTAGTTCATTTCGATAGTTTGCAGAAACTGAATTTGTTTTAGATGTACCAAGTTTTCTCCATTTTTTATGATTTATAAATTATAAACTTACAGTAAGCTTGGATGATGTCTCGATCGTAATCAGTACTAGGAGAATTTTGCGTCTGGGGAACAATAATGGATCTATGAACAACATTGAAGGTTGGGAAAGTTGGAGCTAAGGTTGTTAGGATGAAAGGTGTTCTGCTGTTCTCTTCTTTAGGCCACATATTTGGGACTTTTTTTAGGGTAATTTTTAGTGGTTTTACAATTGGGCCGAGCAACGCGTGTTTTGTGTTGCTTTCCACAACGGATGGTCCCAAGGGATTGTTCTGTAAAAGTCCACCAAATCAGCTAGTGGACAAGAGTGGTTCTTGGCACTTGAGCACCCTGATATATTTTTTAGCTTGCTCTCATTGGGGGAATTGAGAGGTTTGTTGGTAATAATATAGTGTTCATTTGTACCTTTTTCCTTGGGCTTCGGCCGTTACGCATTCTTCTTGTAGCTCTTCCAAGTTCTTTGGCATCATTTCATCGTCCTTTTGCTCTTGGTTTTGTTAATATGATGCACTGGAAAACTGCAGACTCAAGTTGAAAGCACACGCCGATACACATCCCACTTGTAGACTGCTTTATGTGTTTTTGGTTAATGTGATGCTCTTTAGAAGTAAGGTTTATGGACATGCACTGGGTGCTGAGTAGGACATGCCTGCTTGTTTGGAGCAGAATCCCATGGCTAGTGTGAGACTACTAGTGTCCTCGCAAAAAAAAAAAGGAAAAAAAAGAAAAGAAAAGAGAACCAATGGCTAGTGTAGTGGCAATCAAAATGGGGTGCTACTCGCATCAGAATTGTTGTGTCACTGTTATGGTAGTGTTGGGCAAAGTATTGGAAAATGAACAAGCATTTTTTACTTGAATGCTACAGTATTAAGAGGCCAAATGATTCAACTCCGGTGGATATTCCTTTTTTTTCTGTCTGTTTTAATTGCTTTTAGAGAATATATTTGTCGGTCATCTAAATAACAAATTTCTGTGCATTCCTTCCATTATTTTTGGAATGGAGAGCTTCTAGATGATCTTTATTGCATATTATCTATTTTTGAAAGTTTTGTATGATAAAGGTATTGATTCCTTCTTTAAATAATAAAACCTGATTCTAAGGGCTCAGATTCTATGATGGATAAAGGAATAAAAAGCAACTCAAGATAAGCATATACCTAGAACTAATTCAGCTATTTTTGAAAGCTGAAACAGAGTGTTGCTATGGTCAAACTAGTATCTGATCCTACTTGGCTACCACAAATCATTTTTGGTACATTTCAGCCATTTTAGATATCAAAATTATTTGTTACTATTAGAGATTGTAAAGTATCATGTGCTGCCTAAGAAGATTGCCTCGTAGTTCTCAACTCTCAAGTATATCATTCCTTTTTCAGAATGTGCACCAGGGCTATCCAACAGACACACTAGTGCGCTTCCTAAAAGCTAGAGAGTGGCATGTTTCAAAGGCTTGTGATATGGTAATATTTTACTTGTTTAAATTGTACTTCCTCCGTTTCATATTATAAGACTTTCTAGCATTGCCAACATTCATATATATGTTAATGAATCTAGATATATATGTGTGCCTAGATTCATTAACATCTATATGAATGTGGGTAATGCTAGAAAGTCTTATAACCTGAAACGGAGGTAGTAGTTGTTTACTTGTTTCCCATTTGATGAATGATGAACAAAAAATGATTCTTGGATTGCTTCATTACTTAAAGATATTTTGTTTTTGCTAGCTTGTGGATTCCTTGAATTGGAGGATACAAAATGAAATTGATAGTATACTGGAGGTGAGCAATCCTTCTACTAGAACAAGCTTGGTTATTGACTGTGTAGTGTAAAGCCTAATCTCCCAACGAATGTGGCGACCTTCCCCCTCCTGTATCTTGTCCCCTTCGTGTTTTTGATTTTTCGGCCCACTCTGTAAATACTTTTATTCCTTCTTAATACAAAGATGCGCCCCTCGCGTATTCCCAAAAAACTGTGTAGTGTAAATATATTCTTGGGGACAGAGTTTGGTTTTTTGGTAACTTTGTATAGTTTATGTTTTGTTATTTTTGATCATCTTGATCTCTTGAACAATTGCAGAAACCTATAATTCCTGTAGATTTATATAGATCAATACGTGAGACACAGCTTGTTGGATTATCAGGATACTCAAAGGAGGTACAGATATCTTAAGCTAGTTATTGTTTTCAATTTGTTCCCTTATTAATACTACACTTTTCATATATGTAGGATCTGCTGTTGAATTAGGATGTGTTGATTAACCTGCAATTTTGTTTATAGATTTAATCGGATGCAGCTATTCCTTTGCTTTTATGTGTGTAATAGTTTTTTTTTACATTGGCTTTTGAAGTTCTGATACTCCATATTCTTGAACAATACATTTCTGATGGATAAAATAAGGTATATATATATATATATATATATATCTTTGTTACACTGAAAAAGGATATGTGGCCTTGACCAGTTTTGAACTTTACTTGATTCGAATTATTCAGGAGAATGATATCATATGACTTGACATTGCTATTTTGAAACTCTTCACTAGGAAGATGTTTATGGAAGTAAGGTGTTGCCTACTGTAGGAGTAGGATGTATTAGTGATTAGTGGATGGTATCTATGTAAAGTAGATAACACATGTACCAACCATTTCAAGTTTTTAATACTTCCCGTCGGTCCTTTTATTTTTCCAGGGCATCCCAGTATTTGCCATTGGTGTTGGACAGAGTACATATGACAAAGCTTCGGTAATTGCTCATATACTTCTTATTGCTTTCTGCCCTGTAGTTAATGAAATACAGACTTCTTATGAGTTCCTATAGCTTGTCAGATTTCATCCTTGAAATGTCTTTCTAGTGAATTGATAAGTAGATCGCACCTCATACCTTTCTCTCTAAGTACATTATTAATGATCACGCGTTCATTTACAGGTTCATTACTATGTGCAATCTCATATTCAAATCAATGAGTACCGTGACCGTATTGTTTTGGTGAGTGCACTACTAATATTTCTTGCTCAATTAATAGATTGTTTATATGAGTTTTCTTCACACGTATATTTGCTTTCTTATGTTCCATCTAGCCTATGGCATCAAAGAAGTTTGGGCGGCCTATTAGCACCTGTATAAAGGTTCTAGATATGACTGGATTGAAATTGTCAGCACTCAACCAAATGAAGGTACTGCATACATGGACGTGGCATATTCAAATGTTTAATTTCTGTATAAGATCTGCATATCATGAACAATTATCCATTATTTGTGCTGCTAGTGATTAGATACCATTGATGGATGACAGATTTTGACTGCAATATCTACTGTTGACGATCTGAATTACCCTGAAAAGGCAGAGACCTATTATATAGTTAATGCTCCATATATATTCTCGGCATGTTGGAAGGTACAGTGCCTAATATTATTTTCCCTAGTTTTTCATTAGTTCTTTATTTTGAAACATAAAACAGTTCATTTGGTTTCGCTACTAGGTTGTGAAGCCTCTCTTGCAAGAGAGGACACGGAAGAAGGTTCACGTTTTGCATGGTTGTGGGAGAGATGAGCTTCTAAAGGTAAGATTGCTTGCAATTACTAATATTCTTTTCAAATTGCTATAGTTATGTTTACTCTGGTAATTCATTGCTGGGCATTATATTATCGCATTCCTATTTAAAAGTCACTCACTTAGGAGAACCTTTTGTTCCATGGAACTTGATCAGAATATTCCTATCATTTTATTCTTTTGCATTCGCAATACTATGATGATCAACGCACGCATTTCTGTCAAAACTACGCAGATTATGGACCACTCCTCCCTTCCCCATTTCTGTCAGCGGGAAGGCTCAGGATCATCTAAAAATTCGTCGAACGACGTCAACAATTGCTTCTCTCTCGATCATCCTTTCCACCAAGAGCTCTACCACTACATTGAGGAGCAGGCATTGAACCAGGAGCTCATCAAGCAGGGCTCCCTGCATGTGAATATCCCTGACCAAGATCCTGAGGATGCCAAGATCGTCGAGGTCATCGAAGCCGAGTTCCATAAGCTCGGCGAGCAGAACGGTTCTGTCAATGGCGAACACAAAGAATGAACAGGTGGTCGTTGAAGATGATCAGCTGCCCATCCATAGCTTACCTACAACACCCTTGGTGGTTTGCTTCTGACGATTCTTTTCTGTGTCGCTGTGTTGGCATGGCCACCCCTGTTGTTTTCCTGGGCTATAGGTGTTACAGATTTACAATAGCACATTCCTGCAGTTGTCCATGATGCAAACTGAGGAAAGAACTTGGTCACGGTATACCAGTTGAAATAGTCATAGACATAATCACCTGTAAACTTGCAATGCACTATCCAATATCTCTATATATGTATGCTAATCTTATCTGATACCAGGGAAATCATATCTGAATTCTGAAATCATCTTCAGAGAAAATGTAGTACTGAGTCGGTAACAAACGATACATTACCAGTTCACTATCAATCTGTCACCTAAATTCTCATATGATTTTGTCTGGTTCTCTGCTAGAAACTTGTGGTATTTATATATTTTTAAGGTCAGATGGAATGAATAGTGTTTGTACAATTACACATCAGTAGGTAGCATTTAATCTCGATTACATCAAAAAAATGACATGGTTTGATGCCCAACCAACTGCATTGGCCATTAATGGCTGGGCCTAAAATGCAAAGCTACTGTGACAAGAGAGCCTTGTGGCAGCTGCAGCACCGGCTCCCCGGCGCCACGGCGGCGCCGCCGTCGACGGCGTTCTTGCCGTCCAGGTACCTGCCGGCGAGCATGTCGAAGAGGAGGCCGGCGCCGACGCCGACGGCGAGGTCGATGGTGTAGTGGCCCCTGCAGGCGAGCAGCCTGACGCCCTGGAGCAGGTTGAGCGCGTCGTAGAGGCGCGCCATGCCGCGGCGCCCCGCGCGGCGCATGTCCTCGGCGGCGATCACCGCGCCGGCGACGTGGCCGGAGAAGAAGAGGAAGAAGGAGACGTTGCCGACGGGGAAGTCCATGCCGGAGCCCAGGAACTCGGCCGGCAGCGGCAGCTGCGTGGCGCAGCCGAGCGCGCCGCGGCAGGTGAACATCATCATCGCCGCCACGGCGGCGCGCGGCCGGCCCTCGCCGAGGATCGCCCACAGGATATACGCCGCCTGCATCGCCACGAACACCTGCATCGCATCGCATGCATGCAGACATTGGCGGCATTGTTTAGTTCCAAACTTTTTCTTCAAATTTCCAACTTTTCTATCATATAAAAATTTTCTTATACATATAAACTTTCAACTTTTCCATCACATCATTTCAATTTCAACCAAACTTCTAATTTTGGCGTGAACTAAACACACCCAGGTTAGGTCACGTCACGTCACATTCATCCCAGATTCTGCTGCTACTACCAGTCGTGGCCAAGGGGACCAGGTTGCCAGCTAGAGAGATGCAGAATCTTATCACGAAATCCATGGATATCGTGAACGCGTGATGCAGCCATTGGAAGCCTTTATCGCAAAAACATTGGGCTTTTCTCCAACGATTGGTTTTTCCCCTACCAGATTTGCCTTTTTCTTCTGGGAAAAGTTTGAGATTTTCATCAGACTGTTTCTTCTTCATTCAAAGATTGGGTTTTTCTTCTGGGAAAAGATTGTGGTTTTCATCAAAGATTGTTTCTTTTTTCCTTCAAAGATTGTGTTCTTCTCCTGGGAAAAGATTGTGGTTTTCATCAAAGATTGTTTCTTTTCTCCTACAAAGACTTGGTTTTTCTTCTGGGAAAACATTGTGATTTTCGTCAAAGATTGTTCTTTTCTCCTTCACAAAGATTGGGTTTTTCTTCTGGGAAAAGGCTGGGGTTGTGCTGGTGTGTGGATTTTGGTGGCGTTGGTGCAGCGGCGCCATCAGTTTCGCGTGTGCTCGTCGCTGTCCACCAGCTTCGTCCTGCTACGTGCCTAACTGGTCCTAAAAACTTGTGGAGTACAAGAACTACGGATATGACGAGAACGGTGCATAGCCAGCTTTGATTTCTTCTCAAGGATTGGCAGTTTCTAATAAGGTGGTAATTAACCTAGCAAAATTCTTTTAAGGTCTATTCGGATTTGAGGAATTTCACGGGAATTTTGGAGGAACTCAAGTGTACCCTATGAAAATCATATAAAACTCTCGCGTTTTGAAGGAACCTCTACTGAATAGAAGAATGCATGATGCTTTGGAGTTTGTTGGTACAAACCAGTATCCTGCTTGGGCCAGGTAAATGTATGACAAACCTAGCTAATGTACCTTTCTACATGACAGAATAATTATGTTAACTGTAAATATTACTACTAGTCACATTTGCCTAGTTTGTGTTTTCTGAAACCATACTGCTAGAGACAAAATTTTTGGTTGGACGACAAACTTTGCCATAGCCAACCAATCCAAGCATCGTATGCCACACAAAATGCAAACTAATAAGTGTAGCAAAGTTTGGCTAGAAACCGACTTTAGCACAAGTACTGCATAATTTCAAGGGCCTCATTAAATACAGCTTGCCAAACAGTATCACCCAACTAACTGATTAGCCCCTGTATTTTTTTTCAGCTCCTTCACCTGATTATTATGGTAGGTTTTTTCTTCAGCTCCTTTAAAATTATGTTTTTCCTCAAAACCTACATTTGCTTACATCCTTGTTTTAATCTATTTGTGCTAAGTTTTGTATCAAAATGATTAATCTGTATGTATAACTGTGCAGATTACTCACTATACTTAACCTGATCAAATAATAATCTATTTCTAACCGGCCTAATTAATCGGCTTAATAAACCATTGGTACTGTCTAAAGTTTGGCGTGTCAAATTGACCGTAGCTTTACGGCATTGCGCGTAATGACAGCTATTAGTGCTGGCAAGGACAGATCCAAGTGAAAAACAAAAAAAAAGAAATAAAAGAAAAGAAAAGAAAATTTACTGCAATGTGCAGAGGAGCAGCAGGTTCATTGAATCTGGATTGGTACTCACCGTGTTGAGCGCGGCGAGGAGCGAGTTGAGCCATGGGCGGGCGGCGATCCCGGCGTGGAGCGCGGCGGTGGCGGCGAAGCCGAGGTCGATCGGCGGCGCGGCGGGCGGCACCATGGGGATGGTGTACTCCACGGCCATGAACAGCAGCAGCCCGCACCCGAACGCCGCCGCCGCCGGGTGCCGCCGCAGGACCCCCGCCACCCCCGCCGCCGAGCACCACTCCGGCCTCCTCCACCCACCCACCTCGCCGCCGCCGCCGACGCCGCCGCCTTTCCTCTCCATCGCGCCACCAGCTGCTCTGTCCGGCATCGGCGCCGGGTGGACGACCTTGTCGGCGCGCCGCCGCGCGCCGCCGTTCGCGGGCAGCACCACGACGGCCTCGGCGTTGCCCATGGAGGATGCGGTGTTGGCCGTGAGGCTGGGCGGCGGCGGCGGCGGCATGGGCGGGGGTGGGCGAGTGGCTGGGCGCGCAGCGAGCAGGTGGAGGTGGCGCCGGTGGACGCGGGGGGCGGTCGGTGGTGGCGCGCGGCTTGGCGGGGCGGGTGATGCGGGGGATTTTTTTTTTTTTCTGGTGATTTTGGCGGGTTTTTTGTTTGGTTTTATAAGTGAATTTTTTTGGGTGGTGGGGACGCGGCGGAGATCTCAAGGGTAGGAAAGGAGAGGAAAGAAAGGAGGCGGCGGTGGAGTTAATGTTGTACGGAAGGCGGTCATCTGCTAGGGTTAACGGGGAAAAAGAATATGTGATGGAAACTATTCATGTAAAAAGTCTGAAAACTACAGCTAAATAAAAAAAATAAAAAAGATGTATAAAATTTGTCCGTGTTATTGTAAGTAAAATATTTACTCACAGATTTACTTATAAGTAATAATTTTACTCATGATGACGTGGACGAATATCAAAAATTTAAATTTTTGATCCAACGGAAGTTTTCGAGTTTTTATTATATAAGGTTTGCATTACATTTTTTTTTTCGCTAACTATTAGGTTGGCAAATAAAAGTACTTCCTCCCTTCATTGTTTTAGGAGGATCAAATCTTATCCTCAGTTGTAACATCTTGTAATAGAGATAGTACAGTACCTTGGCCCTAAAATAACTTATAGAGTCTAATCATTTAAATTCAAATTAGCATGAGGAAAACAAATTATTCATTATTAACAGGAAAGTTTGATTGGTTGGTGGGTAAATAAAAGATGTTAAAGATAATATCTATATAACCATCGTTTTACGAAAGATATTTGAAAGATGAATCCGTTGCTAATGCCCTGTTTACATCCCATCAGAAAACTTTACACCCTGTCACATGGAACGTTTAAACACCTTTATAAAGTATTAAATATAGGCTAAAAAATAACTAATTGCATAGATTGAGACTAATTTGCGAGACGAATCTTTTAAACCTAATTGCTACATTATTTGATAATGTGGTGCTACAGTAAACTCTTACTAATGATAGATTAATTAGGCTTAATAAATTCATCTCGCAGTTTATTAACGGATTCAGTAATTATTTTTTTATTAGTACCCAAACACTCCATGCGATGCCTTATATAATACCCGATGTGACACGCGCGAAGCTTTACACCCCTGATCTAAACACCCCCTAAATTAATAAATATGCTTACAGTTCTGACTAATTGTCAATCAAAATCTACAAAGTTTGACTTTTCAAAATATTATACATCCTATAATATCATTTTTTTAAGAACATAGGGGGTACTGTAATTGGTTTATGTTAGTCCGGGAGTAACTAATTGAACTCCCTAATCCCATTATCAATGACCTGTCGATTAAAAGTTAGGAGAACGAGGAGAAGACGTCGTGACCACTGACCATCACCGCGGACAGTAGTGTGTACCGCGTGCGCTGGTCTGGCACGCACAAGCGAAATCTGGTGTCCCCATTGCATCTCTGCTACTATCTCGCGCCGACCATCCAAACACCGGCAGTTTCCCACTTTTGCTGTACAAATCCAGGTGAAATTTCCAGCACAATGTTACCACTTTCTTGCTCAGTTGGCCGTCGGCCCTACAGTATGCCTGATTCTAAATTTGGATATTTTTTTTTGTTTGCAGTTTTTCAAGCTTTTAAACGGCACTAAATCCAGCTGTATGTTTCAGAAAATATTTTACTCTGTTCGTCCTAAAACATAGTATTAGCTTTTGTCGAGATACATATATACCTAAAATTTTGTTATATTTGAGACTAACAGAGTATATAAAAGTTTTCTTTAGTTTTCTAAAGCAACTTTTTATTAGTTAATTTATTCACCTATACCCTCATATAGCTTTTTTAAAAAATAGATAATCCATAAATTTTTCATATATCTCAAACAAGACTATAGCTGAGGGAACAAATTCAATGTTTTTTTTATGCACTAAAGAGACTTGTGATGATTTGGGTGTGTTTTATGTTACATGTTTTCAACTCGTAATATCTCGTTTTCCATGCGCACACTTATCAAATTGTTAAATGATATATTTATTTTTTTTAATAAAATCTATAAGAAAGTTTCTTTAAAAATCATATTATTTATAAGATAATTTATAGATAATACTCAATTAATAATGCGCAAATGAGCCACTCGTTTTATGTACGAGAGAGAAGTTCCCAACCTTCTCTGTTGAACACCCTCTACAAGTGTCCGTGAAAATTACACATCACGACTAAGATGTGCTTAATAGTGTAATTGCTAGGAGTGTGTCGTTTGAATCCCAAGGTTCCATTTATATATTTTTTTTCTGATTATTATTTGATAACCATGTTCCTTCTTGGTTGTAAAATAAGTACTAATTATGGCCAGCTGCTGGTAGGATAGGTCGGTTTGTTTCAGTTTGAGGTCGATCAGGGCGACGCCGACGTGATATCCAGATGGTCCAAGCAAATGCTTGGTCGCAACGGGGGAAAACCGAACGGCTGTGGCACTCCACTCCACTCACTTGAGCACGAAATGGCGCCACGCTTGGGGCGTGTCTCTCACGCAGTCACGCCTTCTGCCGCCTGTCGATCAAAGGAAGGGTGTCTAACACACAAATCATGCCCAAGATTGGCAATCATCAGGGCAGCTAATTAGTAAGTAAAAGTTGGTGTCTTCTGTTAATTAATTGATTGATTTGATAGCATAGGTGAACATCTAAATGTTGCAGTTGGGGGTGATGGCAAAGGTCATTGTAAAATTTCAGTTGGGAGGGAACAATGATGCTAATATGCTGGGTTTAAAATTCCGGAACAGTCCTATCGAACCTTCCTTCCGATATGATAATATTTCGGTCAAATTTTTTTAAAAAATATTATTTTGTGAATTTGGCATATTTTGTTTAAATTTGACCTATTTTTGTTCAAAAATCAAATAATTTCGCATTAAAATTTCCGAAATTTCGGTATATCGGTACCCTCCGATACAAATACCGAAAGCGAAAGATTAAACCCTGCTAATATGTGCAAAATTTTACCTAAAGCCTAGTGGTTGTTTTCTGATTACATGAAAAACATATACGCCCGTTACTGATACAAATCCACAGGCTTAAGAAAATCGAGACTAGCAGTAAATCCCTGACCTTATCAGTAATTCTTGCCACGTCAATTTGGTCCTCGTGGAGAAATTAATCAGGTACAGTTGAGTAGTTGACACGCAATTATGTGAGAAGATTAACCAAATTGTTCGGGTCACTAATACTCTCACGATGGGAAGAAGCAGCAAATATAATCCAAATTTATTTGAGGAAGTTTATGGGGATGGAGTGTTTATCACTGATGATGACTCCGTCAGCAAACGCGCGCTTGAATCGAATGAATTTTTAAGATGACTTTGTGAGCTTAGCTGTAGATTGTAGTGATAGTCTGAGCAGATAGCACGGCCTATCAAGCCTGACCAGGAAAGGATCCATGTTGGCCAATTGACTTGGAACATCTGGACTTCTGGAGTAGTAACATTAATTAATTGACTAATAACAACTTCTAAGAAGTTTATTTTTCTACTCATGTTTATCCCAAAAATAAGTTTATTTTTAAATAACTATTGCATCAGAGTTTGTGAAAAAAAATGTATTGTGAATAGATAAGGAGAGAAATAATTGCCTTGGATTTAAAAAAATGAGGGTGTTGTAATATTTTGTTTTATTAATATGTGTGTGATGATTGAAACATAAACTTATTTTGGGATATAGAGGTTACGCATAGCACCCCACTGCATTTCTTTCAATATTTGGACATGGAGCATGCTAGCTAGACCACTGGCAAAGGGTATTGTCCATAATATAATAATATATTTTTTCTACTTCCTCCCTCTAATTTTGGAGTTTTTCATGAAGATTAAAAAATGTGAAATTGAATGAGATATGATTATAATTATTAAGATGAGAAAGCACAAACTAAATAAAAGATGGTTGTAATTGGTTAAGATGATGGAGTAGGCAGGAAAGTTTGCTATATCCTAGAACAAATCTGGAATTCTAGAATTTGTTATATTTCATAATAGAGGGATGATTTTTATGCTAAGATAAAATAAAAAAACAGTTTTTATCATTGGTTATTTATAAAACTTGTAATCTTATTTCCCCTTTTTATAGTTCCTCTCGTTATAAATATTTAGTTAAACAAACTTTTAATATTTTGACCATCAATTTTATATATAATAAGTTTATAAAACCTAATATATTTTTATCATAACATGGTATTACTTTTTAAGACAAGTATACACGTGCCATGTTTTAATCTTTTTTATAAACAAAGCACTGTTATTGATGGTAAAAATTTTAAAAGTTAACAGAAGAAACTTGGGACCCTTTGATTTATAGGATTGGCAAAGGATTTTCATAGAATTCAAATTCCTATGTATTTTTTCCTAAATGTTCCTTTGATTCATAGGTAAGAAAGGAAACTCATAGTATTGCATTTATATGCTTCACATTTCATAAAAAAAATAGCGACTGAGTTCGTTTCTTACCGTTCCCAACTCACCTTCTTCGTTTTCGGCATGCACGCTTTTCAAACGGTTAAACCATGCGTTTTTTTAAAAAAAAATTCTATAGGAAAGTTGTTTAAAAAAATCATATTAATCAATTTCTCAAGTTTTGTAAGCTAATACTCCCTCCGTCCTATAATATAAGGGATTTTGAGTTTTTTCTTGCAACGTTTGACCACTCGTCTTATTCAAAATTTTTTGAAATTATTAATTATTTTATTTGTGACTTACTTTATTATCTACAGTACTTTAAGCATAACTTTTCGTTTTTATATTTGCAAAAAAATTTTGAATAAGACAAGTGGTCAAACGTTGCAAGCAAAAATTGAAAATCCCTTATATTGTGGGACGGAGGGAGTACTTAATTAATCACGTATTAATGAACTGCTCCGGTTTCCGTGGATGATAGGAGTGTTCCCAACCATGACAAACTAACACAGCCGAAGAGGTGTGATCTCTTTGTGCACTTTCCTTTCTTTCCTATGACACTATCAATTAAAGAACTTTTATTGTCATTTATGTGTTTTTATTCCTATAGGATTTGGATTTAAGAAACATACTATTGCATTTTTTCCTATTCTTTTTTCTGTCTGACGAATCAAAGAGACATTTATTTTGAATATCAGATATTCCTGTCGTCCTAAAATATAGCATCTAATACTAGTCCTAAAATATGGCTACTTCTCCACCTACTTTATCATCTCAATCAATCACAACCATTTTATATTTTAATTTCTCCACTCACTTGCTTATCGTAGCTAATGACAATGTTTTTCATTTAATTATACCCTTCTTCTTAATTAAAAAAATAAAGTATAACGATAACTAGTATATTTTTGGATGAACGGGTTACTACTTATGATCGTAAGGGAGTATTAAGATACTACCTCCATCCTAGCTATACAAATGCATAACTGAAATAACATGGACAACAATTTAATCAGACAAAGTCTCATTTATATAGATTTCACATGAGGGACAACCTTTCAGTATCATTTTATTTCTATCACCTAAAAATCTAAAACCCAACTTGCCGTGCTCATGGATAATAAAGAACAGTGAGCGTAGATCGATCAAGATCTACACTTGCATGCTCATAAATAAGCACACAGTTAAGTGATAAATGGTTGGAAGAAGTAGATAGGCAGAGGCAGGCCGGCAGCTGAACTGATGCCAAATTGACAACGACCCGTCCTTGGGTACTTCCTCCGTTCCGTAATAAATTCACTTTTAGCTTCTTTTATTGGTTTCAAAACAATTTATTTTTAATAAAAATAATCATTGTGCCGAATGTTATAAAAAGCAAAAAAAAATTATATTAAAAATAGATAAAGTAAAAAATAATTGCATTAGAATTTGATAAAGTAGGGATATTATATTTTTTTTCTATTAGTATGCTTGGGATGAAAAAAAAGTAAACTTACTTATATTTTTTTGTTTTCTACGGCCCGTTCGATTCTTCTGTAAAGAGAGGATTAAATTTTGGATAATCGTGGCACGTTTTTCAAACTGCTAAATGGTATGTTTCATGCGAAAGATTTTTATATGAAAGTTAATCTAAAATATCAGATTAATCTATTTTTCAAGTTTGTAATAATTAAAACTCAATTAATCACATGTTATTACAACATCATTTTACGTGAAACACTTAATCTACATCTTCAGGATATTCAAACACCACCGTAGGTATAGTACGTCAAAACACTGAATTGGACATTGGACTATTATTGGAGTGCTGGTTCAGTGCAATATACATGTAGAAGTATCTCACTCATTACTCCAAGATGATTTGACATTTTGTCCAGCTGCTATTGTAGGTGAACCCAATGCTACAGTTATGCTAGGCTATCATCGTCTGCTCGTTGATTTTTGTCAGCCTTAACTAAAATTTAAAGTTTAAATACCCCTATTTTTACCGCACGGTTAATTTGCACGCTCCAATTGCCTCCAAACATTCAGTTTTTTTTCCCTATTTTTTGAGCAGATGTTACAAGTACTAGCCCATGTAGGCCGCCCTTATCTTCCTCAGCCCATATAGGCTGCCCTTCTGATTCTCAAATGAATTAGGGGACAAGATGTCAATATCTTTCAGGGCCCCATGATTAATGACCATGCTATACCAACATTATGGTGCACACTATTAACATTATGGGCCTAATACAGTCATCTGTCTTGGAACAATACCCGGCCTGCAAGTAGAACTGCTGTACTACTTAAACAACTTAATTATTACGATAGGGGCTGTCTATAACTAGCCAAATGCTAGTGCGTTGCAACGGATTTTCTTAAAGTATATAAAAATATTGAACAAAATGGGTTAATATTTCTCAACAAAACGTATATATTTTGTCGTTGAGCATAAAACTTCACAAAGTAGATTTGTTGAAGCAAGTATAGAAGTCCGTTGCCTTGTCAACGATTATAGTGGTTCAATCATATATACGTGTGTATTTTGATTGCCTCAAGGTGATGAAAAAATGTGATTAGTAATTATTCACTCCAAAAGAAACTGATGTTGAATAGGTAGTTGAATTTGAGAGACATACAGGTTACAAATCAAACACCCATAACAAGAGCCCGTGCCCATAAGTTAGTGATGGAGGTGGTGATGACAAAACCACCACACCACTATCAACATTTAAAATAGTATAGATATAGTACAAGTGGATTTTATATTTCTTTTATGCTACTAATTACTCATTGTATCCATTATATGAAAACGCAATGGGGCCCGCATATCAATGAAACATCGGTTCTTCTTTCGTCCTTTTAGCTATGCATCTGGACAAGCAAACATATAACTAGTATTGCAGAAACAAGAGAAATAGAAGGTGTAAAATATACGAGTGGAAAAATATGAGAAGCTAGAATCTACTCTCAAACACACGATGGGATTTTGTGAGAATTCTAGGAGGACCAAATTAATTCCTATGAAAAATCCTATTAAACTCCTCCATGTTCTAAAGTATCATATTATTTCCTTAGGATTAGCTCTGCCCCTGTCCCATTGGTTATCTTTTTCCCTGTACCTCTATAATCATATAATCATAGTGGACGCCATCAACTAATTAAGCTAATCCATCCATCCCAATATGTAGCAACCTCATCTTATATTGCTAGATATTGAGACGGTGGGAGTACGTGGCTCCACACATCATGTTCCCAGTTGACACACGTAGCATCTGTTATTCATTCATTCATACTGGAGTACTCCTAGAATATCCTAAACAAATTACTAACATATTTCTAAGGTGGACAAAATAAATAATTAAATATTCTCTAATAGACAATTGAGAGACTCAGCCACATCCACCTGTTCTTTTGGGGACCAAATTCCGATGGTACTAGAGGATGCCTTGCCGACGTCCTTTACACAATTTTATTTTCTCTGATTCTTGCAACAGTTCAAATATCAATTGTAAAATATTGCTAGCACAGTTACTCTGCAAGTCCAGAGCATATGGAGACATGGAGTACTACTGTAGCAATCAGTGTTAAAAGGTTGGTACACAAAAGGAAGGGAATCCTTGGGTTTAATAACCTATTAACCTCACCTCAGATCACATGATAATGCAGTGGGATCCTATGCTCGTAAACACATAATACTACTACATAAGAGTACTTAACAAGCAAGAGAAAGTATCAGAGATTCCATTGGGGGAGAGAAAAATGTAATCTGAAAAGTTGGGATATCCTGAAAGTTCAACCTCTCCTTTTTTTTTCCTACCTGATATATACTCCTTTCCACAAAGATGAAAGGTTGCAACAAAAAAGACAGGATGGAATTGAAGGAGTGACCACTGCAGCACATGAGCTGGTAAAAGTTTTTGGAAAACATTGGCAAGATATGATTGCTTCAGCAATAGTAACCGGTGCTTACCTGGTGGATCCAATAGGACTCAGAATGATTCAGTATACCAATGACCATACTGGTGATACATTAGCTTTTGAAAGACACATATAGTTGCAAGGACATTTTACTTTATACAGATCCCATCAAGGGATTACAATCATCCATCCATCAGCACAGCTTAACAAATAGGAGATGCAATGAAACTACATTATGGATGATAACATTTAGCCATGCACTTTCTCTAGTTGACATCGCAATATTAATATCATATGTACATGTTGATTTCAAGGTGTTCTGTAGCTACTACATTCAAGGTCTATGGTGAGAATACCCTAGATAGATGTGCACACATTTCTCCAGCACTCCAGCTTAGTGACATATAGAGCTTTCAGCTGTGGAAGCAGATGCCTTGAGTGCAACGTGTGATATGTCCAAGATACACTACTTACCCAGTAAGAAACAACAACAATATGTTGATCCTGTCATCCTGACAGTTTGTATGTACAGCATTTCATAAGTTAAACAATAAGCATAATTCTAGCCCTCTAACATGCCAAGCTGGAGCTTAAACTTTACGGCTAGAAATTAAATCTTCAGAAGTTTATATAGTACATAATTGTATTTCACAGTTACTATCCTGGCATGGCATTTTAACTGCTAAAACAAAACACATATATGGTAAAAAGTTAATATGCTTTTCCTAACAACAGAGTAATAGATTTCCACAAGTAATTCACGGCATGAAGAGAAGTTAAGAACTGGTGCGAAGGGAGCTATTATTTCATCTTTCATTGTAAAATTCCCAATCACATTGTTCTAACACTTAACCTCGGTTGTATGTTCAATACAGATGTGCTATTCTGTAATCAAGTCACTAAGGCTAAGAAAATGAAAACAGATAAAATAACTGTAGCCGAATAGTGTACAATCCAACCCCCAGCTTGAATTTTCTGCAGATAGAAATGACATCAAGTCAGATTACCTTTTGCAGTAACTAATGCTCTGGTATCAGAAACCAAACATAAGCAAGAAAGAGATAGCACTATTTCATGGGAATAAGTTGAAAACACAAATTAGAAGTTTTGTATCGCTACCAGGGTAATTTTATTACAAATTGTCCAAAACCAAAGTGATTCCAATGCAACCCATTGCCAATTATTACTTAAGGGTAAAGTATATGAAGCCAGAATTGATTATTGAAATAGACCAAAGATCTTTGAAAAGTTCTTCGATAAGGGTCTCAAAAAAAGGCGGGGAAAAGGCTAGAGCATTCAGAATATGAACATTAAAGATCACCACCACTCTCAATAGTTTAATACAACAATCTTACTGATAATTTAACCTAGAATCCGGATTATAAAAGGTTATCCATAATGTGTGTCCTAGTGATCTATTAAAGGAGTTAATTGGCCCATCACAACTGGAAGACGTATTAGCATTTAAGTAATGATAAACTCAGACAGGTATCTCATTATTGTCAACATTATTCTGAACTGGAAACTCCATGCAATTTTATTTGAAAAAACCGAAAATAAGAACAAATATAGGGAAGAAGTGAAAGCATACAAACCACAATGAATGCTCACACAAGGATATTAGTCAAGCACAGAAGTATCATCTAAAAATCTAGACCAACATGATCCATTGTGCAACTTTCTAGTTTCTAATACCAAAATTCGTTTGATACTTTGATGAGGATTTAAGAAACCAAAATTAGGATTAAAACCTATCATACGTTTTCCTGCAAAATAACACTGGATGATTAAAGGCCCAACAAAATGGTTGGGACATGATGTTGCCTGGAAACATGCAATAAAATCAGAGTATTCAATAGTTCTATGTTGTATGAAATGACCGTTTTTAACAATTGAGTAGACATATCCTCATTTTAACACAAGGCAAGAATGATTTAACAAGAAAATACAGAAAAGGTGTAGACAAAACAAAAGATTAAAAATGCAGTCCTTACCCTAAGAGACAAGAAGTATGAGGGTGCAGATGAAGGTAATAGACCCTCATAACCAATATCATATGCAATCCTTCCATCAGCATTAAACAGCCCATAGTGCCTCTCCGAGCTAGGTCCAGGCTTCGAATTCTCATTAAACAACGCAAAGATGTATGCTTTGACTGGTCTCTTTGGCTTGAGAGGAGTTCCTTTCCTCAGAAAGAGCCTCTTTCGGAGGTTGAAATTGTAAGTCCTTGCATTCTCAACTGAAGCTCCTGCCTCAGTTTGATCTCCACTAGAAGCCCAGCCAGTCTCCGCTACTCGGACCTCCATGTCTCTATACCCAGCGGCCTGCAGAGCAGCATAAGCTGCATCTATCTGAGCATCGAACATGTTATCATAATGCAGACTAGTATTTGGGTCAACAATTCCAGGATTGGGCTTGAAGAGAGCGTAATTAATGTCAATATGTTCTGGATCACTTATGTAGGCCAAAAAGGGATATGCGTTGACATAGAAAGGTGAGCCAATTTGTTGAAAGAAGTCCAGCAGTGGTTTCATATACACCATGACATCTTCCTTGAAAACACATGCAGAAGGTGGATAGGAAGTAGCAAAAACAGCTTCTGAGTGTGGTGTGAATAGCTCAATTTTGTCTTGCAAATGAAATTTCTTGAGTCCATTATAGACATTCTTCACAGCTTGAACGAGGGGCTCGGCCAAGCTTGTATCTTGACCTCCCAGCACCTCATTTCCCACAGTGATCCCAACTATGCGTGTCTGAGGAAGATAGGGCTGCACATTCTCATTCAGCCAGTCGATCGACCTGCTCTCATTCGCCGCAAAATCCTTCACGAGCTCATTGGGGATGGCGATAACCAGATTGAGCCCAGATCCCTTGAATGCATCAAGAACGCTGTGATCGGAATCGTATATCTTGACATTCCTTATCTTTGAAGCTCTCAGGAGTTGTACTACTTTATCCGGAGAAGGGATGTTGTTTGCTATTCTCCCGTAGTTTATCCCATAGCCCCCGGGAAACGCTTCCACGGCTCTAGGACCTTGTCACAACAAATACCAACAATCAAATTTCATATCATTAATACCAAATCAAGGAATTATTTTTTTTCTAGGCATCGCAATCGAAAGCATGAAAGGCTCAATAACTGATCAAGAAAGAGAATTGGCAAGAGAATTGAGTTGAATTGGATGGAAAGATGGGAAAAAAAATTTCAGTACCATGTGAAGGGAAGGCGAGGAGGCAGAAGAGCAGCAGCATCCAGTGAGCACGCCCGCTCCGACTCCGACTCCGACAACTCATCATCATCAACGTCGCCTTCATAGCAGGGACACCACAATCCGCTTCACAGCCAGAAGTGGTGGTGGTGGTGGTAGCCTCAGTTCCAGGGCGGGGCATGGCGCCGCGGCGGCAAGTTCCATAGACGGACCACCGCTCCGCCACGGCCGAGCACCTCCGAGCAATCTTGGCCCGCCGCCTTCTCCACGGATTCACCAAGAACGGTAAAGAATCCGCAAGAACCGGATCCCTCCCGCCGCCGACCAATCAACCAACGCACCACCACCACCAACAACAACAACAACACCAACACGAAGGAATCTCGATTCCCGCTCGTTATAGTCCACAACTCCTCCTCCTCCTCCTCCTCCTCCTCCCAGTGGTAAGCACACACCTAGTCACAACTCCACTCTTCTCGCGGACTACTAAATATAACCAACCAACCAAGCGAAGCAGCAGCAGCGAAGCAAGCAAGAAGGGTGGGATTAAGGAAGGATTAGGGGGGTTTGCTTAGCGGAGAGGAGATTTGGGGGGGGGGGGGTACTATTTGGATGGATGGAGGAGGAGGAGGAGCACGCCGCCCGCGCCGACTCCGGGGGTGGCTCGCTCACCGCCGTCGCAGCGGAGGAGAGAAGGGGAGGGGAGGGGGGGGTTTGGGAATTTTGAAACGCGGCGGAGGTGGGTGGGGGGTGGTGGTGCGCGTGTCGCGGGGGGTTGAAGAGGGCGGCGTTTGCGTTTCGTTTCTCTCTCTCTCTCTCTCTCTCTCCGTGGCGGTTTTGCGGATCGCCCCCTCCGAGGACGCGTGCCTCTCTTTGTTGCAATTTCTTCTCTGATTTTTATTCCCTTTTCCTTTGGCAGTTCTTTTTGGGAAAAAAAAAAGAGGGCAGCTACAAAACGGGATCCTGTTGCAACGGGATAAAAATATTAACTATTCTCTTGCACAAGTATCACGAGTACCAGGTCCTAGGTATCAAAGGTATCGGGTATCATGCAGCTAGTACCACAACAGGTATCAGGTACTGTCTCATAGAAGGGTATCCCGTTCCAACGGGATACTGTTGTCTAGGTTTTCTTTTTTTTTTTGGGAAACACGGTATAACGTATTCAATCTATCCCCGAATAACCCAACCTGAGTGTAGGTGTGACATAAGAACACCTCCAGCACGCAGCTAAAAGGAGGCGCTTATAAGAAAAACCGGGGTTTTTTTTTTATTACCACATAGGATCAATGAGACGCTTAGCGCAGGAAGCCGCTGCTTCGTGCGGCGCCGACACTTGGGAGGTGTTTGCACGGGTGCTACAGATGGAACCTATTATTTCAGGCGTCAGTCCAACTCCCTAGCATTGGACCATCAGGCTCTTAAGTGCAGTGCTTAGTTTAATCATATTTTTAAGCACCTCCTTAAGCACGTACTTAGCGTTGGAGGTGCCCTAATAACCTAGTATAACAAATCCGAACAAAGGATCGTTCATTGAGGTTCTTTTAGGATAGAGGAAGTAGAAACACAGACACTCACCCCAATAATTTATATTCGCCTGAGCATCTTCGAGAGACTGGATTGATATATTTTAAGATTGATTATTATTTTTAGTTGTTATTATCCATGTTACACTTACTCGCTATACTGAGCAGCGTGTGAATTTTAAGTGAAATGTATGTATGCTATTGGATTATGGGTTAAAGAAGATGATGTTTGGAATTTGGGTGCAGTAGGTCCTGTGAAACTTTGGCTTCAGTAAAACTGGGGTGACTATCGAAGTGTGTTTTTTACTCCCTCTTTTCAACTTATATTCCCTCGTTGTAGATGTGCACGCTTTCTAAACAGGTGCTAAATAGTGTGGCTTTAGAAAATCGTATCAATACATTTTTAAGTTTTGTATTTAATACTTAATTAATCATGCTCCGTTTTGCATGTCGAAGGAAAATGGTTCCCAATCCTTAGCTTCAAACACAATTGTTGTGTACAAAATTTGCATCATCTAAATCACCACAAGCCATATGCATGCTGATCTATGTATACGTGATCTCATGCCTTGTATAAGACCTAAAATACGTACGCACAAAATATGTTTTGAAAATATCTTTATTGGGGCTAGTCGAATAACTTCATGAGTAAAAATTATCAAGTTTGTCACTAGGAAATTTAAGGAACATCCTTAAGGTTTATGATCTCACAAATAATGCCACCTTAAATAGAATGTTTTAGGCTCATTGAAGGAATCTCATGAGATGCGTACGGAACTATAGTTTGCAGGGTTGCTGGATGAATAGACACCCTCTTACTAGGCGGCCAATGAGTGGGCCCCATGTATCATGCGTTCATTAGCTCATCATGTACAAGGTTATAATGACCTTTTAATAGGCGTGTGAAACCAATTTTATAACGGAGAATGAATGCTATTGTGATAAGGCGATTAAACAGTATCCACAATTAGTGCTTAAACTTTAGGAAAAAGAACATTTATCATGTAATCGTATCTATGTCAAAGGAGTGACACGCTTATGGCTTTTCAAGTAGGTTTTGATGAACCCCATGGCGTGTTGATCCACTTAAAAGCTCAATTTGTATGGTGTAGTCTCAACTTTCCTGTTTCCTTAGCTCTTGTACTATATGCTTATTGGTAAGCTAAAGTTGTTGTGCTATGGTGAGGTGTTTGCTTTAGGCAGTGGTGGTCATCACTCCCCTAAAGTCTCCTTTAACAAGTGGCTTTGCAAAGGGAATACTTGACTGAGAAAGACTCAAGGCAAACGGTTTTTACTTCCTTTTTCTTTCTTTTAGGCACAAAACTACACAATGAGACAAACAAGGAGGAAACCAACAAATATTCTCTGCCTTTTCTTTTTCAAGGAATGAAATGGCGATGAATGTGCGTGTTTACCGAGGTTCTAGACGATGTATTTTTTTTAAAAAAAAACTTTGTATATACAAATTTCTTATAGAATTGTTTTAAATCTATATTTTTTAATTATATGATACTTAATTGATTCATTTATACCCTCGAATAATGATCACAAACCTTGCATTCAGCTATTCAGCATAAAAATTAAAGAACAAAACATACTCAAGTTCTGAACTTAAGATGCTGTAATACAATTTTGAGATCTTTTTCGCCTAGTTCTATACTACAAGCTAGCCAATTCTTGTTCTTGCTTCACGAAGAAGGGGGTCTACTGAAGTCAATGAAGTATATATTACATTCATACTACTCATGAAAGTTGATGACAGGACACACAAGGATGAAAACACACAAAATACATGCTGAGTTAGCATATCATCATTTCCTCACTCTGTACTGCTGGCAGATGAGTCAGTGCCAAAACGATGGCACTGGGAATTGGATGTTGTGTAGGGGCACATCAGCTTTGATCCCTCTCTTTTGTTGGAAAAAAGGCAACTTTAATTAGGGTAAAACGCTTGGCTTTCTTCTTAACTAGGTTAGCCTCTATGGTGCTCTTGCTTTCAGCCTTTCAGGGGTGAGTAATCAAGCACAAGAAGATCCACAGCAATTGGCAGCATCTCTGAAAGATTGGGATCATCCGAGTGTCATGGCATACATGCTTTTTTAGACTTGCCGTAGTTGCACCAACAGTAGATGATAATTCTCCTTAACCCTTTAAAAGATGGCAATATCAAAAAGAAAAAAAAATACTACGGGTTACCATAAAAGGAATCAGACATGTACAATATCATTTAACAAAAGTAAAATCTTGTGGTATCTAGAAAGAATTGTCAAAAGAGATACATTGTCATCTGATCCATCCTCTTATTCTTGTCATTGAAGTTTGCTCTGTTTATATATCGTGAATAATACACACATCAATTTTTCCGCTCGTGAATGGCATAGCTTTGGAGCTAAGAATTTTTTGTTAAAGCTAGGATATGGATATGGATATTTTAATGACTTGCTAAAGGTTCATGTATTGCAACGGATAAGCAACATAATATAGTTAGTTATTAGGCATATAACATCAAAGCAAAAGCATTCATGTGTGGAGATCTTATGGCCCCACACATTAGCTTGTGACGTTGGAGACGGATTCGGACACCACCACTAACATCATTTAAAGTAGTATAGATTGTTTCTATTTTTAAAAAGAATACACAAAAATTTAACCACTGCAATTCAATTTATAAACTTTGAATCCAACATAAATCTAAAATCGATCTAAGGTTGTGCTATACAGACCTTAGACACGATTTTTTTTTCTCATTGCACATCAAATTAAAAAAATAAATAGGAACAAAAGGGATAATTAGAGGGCTAAAACGAAATTCTCCACCCTTTCACACATTCCCCTCCCCAGTGATCAGTCGCAAAACCCTAGTTGGCAGGTTGCTTTGACTGCGACCATTGCACCTTAGGCTGACTGGTACCACGGAGCTTTCTGCAAAAAACGGAGGGCCCAGAGACGACGGAGACATGATCACGTTGGAATCAGCATGGGGTGCACAAGAATTTCATACCTTTATGTCAATCCGGGACCCACCCAAGACAAGGATCTAGGATCTGCTGAAGTTATGGTGAAAGATATAGTCATCATCACATGAAAACGATGCATTATATTAGCGGGAATAAACTCATTATTCCTGGGTTATTCACAGTACTTCACTAGATCACGTTGTTTTGAAGTATTATATTGATATAGTCTTTATTTGAAGTACAACTTTGACCACAAAGGATTCTTTGAAATGCATGAATTTTACATGATTTTTATAAGCAAAGGTCCTTAAAGAATCCCTCATTACAAAGTAGGCCTAAATCCTAATTCATGCAATAACATATTTATATTTATAAATTCCAGTTAACGCTGTAATTACATAAATATACTTTTCTATACAAACCTACCATTAGCCTTTTGTGTATCTAACATAAATAATTTAAAAAACTATAGCTACATTTAAAATTTTGAAAGTTTGAGTTGTGTTTGATAGTTTTAGTGTGGGAGAAACGAGGATATCCTCAAAACCATTTCTTGTATAGTTTAAGTTTACCTTTGAAACGCACAAATCCAAATACACATGAATAGAAAAAACATAGGTATCAACAAGAGTCCTCTAAATTGCAGGAATTGTTGAAACGTGTTTGTTTTGATGTTTTATAGGAAAAGTATAGGATTTAGGATATGAGAGAGATATGAAGAATGTTTCCCATGAGGTCCAACATCACATTAGAAATCCTCCCAAATTTTCATAAATTAAGCTATTCCAAATTAAGCTATTCCAAAGGAATTTTGTAGGAATTTCAAATGGTAATTCCCCTGTTCCAAGGGAGTATCGGAAACTTTTCCATGGGATTTCAATTCTAATTCTAAAAAGAACATGTATTTTTCCTTTGTTCCGAAGCAGCCCTAAACAATTCAAATATCGTTGTTAGGGGCAGTGGAAGTTCTGGTGGAAACATAGAAAAAATGTGCATAAAGCTGAAAAATAAATACTTTACTTGATATATAGAAGGGATAATGAGTATAGCTGTATAAGTTGTCTCAATCCAGGTTTCTCTGCCATCTTAGGGAGCGTTCGTTCGAGTGAGTTAGCGTGAGAAAGCACATCGTAGTCCGCGCGCATGCTTCCCAAACTACTAAATGGTGCGTTTTTGGTAAAAAAATTTCTATAGGAAAGTTGCTTTAAAAATCATATTAATCCATTTTTGAAATTTAAAATAGTTTATACTCAATTAATCATGTGCTAATGGCTCACATCGTTTTGCGTATCTTCCCAATCTTCTCAATCTCCTATCCCTCAAACTCACCCTTAGTCTACATTATCAGTCTAAAAGAAAAACACATTATATGTTGTGTACAATTTTATAAAAGTGCAACGCCTAGTATTGGAATTGATTTCCTAAACCTCCCCTGCTTAATCTCAGTAGTTTTCCCGCAAAAAAGAAACATTAAGCTTAATATTTTGTACACCTATTTGTTTATTACTTCCTCCGTTTCATAATGTAAGTCATTCTAGCATTGCACACATTCGTATAGATGTTAATAAATCTAAACATATATATGTGTCTAGATTCATTAATATCTATATAAATGTGGATAATGAGTCTTACATTACGAGGAGGGAGTAGTAACAAACCATGTCAATTTATCGTATCCTCAGTTTAGTTACTAGTCCAGCTTTCACATCCTAGGTACACCGAACAATTTAGTCGTTGGTACTTACCATCAATGATCAGTCCCACTGTTAATCAGATGATTTGATGCTGCAATCATACCATACAAGCACCCTGCAGTGCCGGGATAGCAATAATACTAGCACGGACGAGATTCCCCTTTCTTCAGGCCTCAAGACACAAGCAATGCAACGACGGCGACGTCGTCTCCACCCTCCTCGTCTCTAGTCCCTCTCTTCTCCGACGCCGGCATCGCCACCGGCGGAAAGGCTACAAGTGGATCAACTCATAAACCAATAGCCGTTGACGATAAGATTACAATTAGATCAATCTATAAACCTATCGACAATATGAACATAAGTGGATCAATCTATAAACCCATGCACAGACGAAATAAACCCCATGAACAGACCAAATAAACGGATAACCCTGCCGCCTTAGCCGGCGAACAACACCGTGTCATGGCAGCATCAGTCAAGCAATTGTTTGGCCCCAATCAGATTCAGAAGCAGGCAGAGATTTCTTTCTGCAAAACTGGTCGCTTTCATTTCATGAGTCAGAGTCTACTCCTGCCTTTATCAAACCAGATCATCCTCCCTGCTGCTTTTTTGGTATTCAAATCAGATCGTGCTGGCTTACGTCGCAACACGCGAGAAAAGGCAGGGTTTTTCAAAAGATTAGATCATCAGTACCCTGGACCAAAAAGTTCAGATACGAAAAACAATTAACGTATGGAGTAGATCAAATTAGCTGATGACTGAAGATTCACAGCCATAAGCGAAAACCACGCATCTGAAAGAAACCTGTCAATGCGACAGGTAAAAAGTTCAGAATATACTAATAATCGCGACCAATTTTTCAATTTGTAGGTCAAATACAGTGTGTCCCAATGGCGTTGTCCGCAGCAATCGCCAAACAAATAGCAAGCATGACTGGCTTTTGAATGAGCTGAGATGCATATATCAAAAGCAAACTGCATCTTTGCCAGCAACATCAAAAGACAGCTCACGCTTCGTATCAGACCCGAATTTGAAGGTTGGGGCTGCTTCTTCTGCACTGTGGGAACTGCTCGGCAAGTCAAAGGAGAAAACAAGTTTACCGGTAGCGCTTGATGAACCAAAGGTAAACTTGGGTATATCTGCACCGTCAGCTGACGGGATACTTGGTGGCTGTGACAGAGTCGGAGTAGGTGGTGGCTCAGGAAGAGACATTGAGGTTTTTGGAACAGGAAATGTGAAGGCCAAACCATTGCCTGTGCTTTTATCCAAGACCTGAGCAGCTGATGTGGTTGCCGAGTCAGATTCTGAAGTATGTTGTGAAGAAGAGGGCATTGACTTGGTCCCACTATTCTCTATCTTTGGACTAGATTCCACAGCATTGGAGCTGCTTGGAGGCGCCAGAACCTTAACAAAAGTAATTAGATCAAGGTGATTAAAGAATTCCACATTTAATGCTATATGCATCTGCTAAGTAATTTGTTTAATCAGAAACAAACATAAATATGGAATCACAGAAGAATATATAATGAGAATTGAAAACATGTTTGGCATTGCACTAGTTTTCCAGTAATTCAATCTTAGTTCACATAACCAAGACTTTGTGTTCAATTAAATATATAGTAACCATTGGCAACAGTAAACTAAGGATCTCCTATTTCAAACTCAATATATGTATTTTAACAAATAGGACCTGAGCAGAATATACTAGAGAAGAAAGAGATAAATATACCTTATTTGCATCTGAAATTTCCTGTTGAGCACTACCACTATCGTTGATGCTGCTATGTCTATGATTATCAGTAGCAGGCCCATTATGCTGGATGTTGGTGACAACAGAGGAAGTAGTTCTCTTTGCTGAAGTCCACCTTAGCTCTAGTGGCTTTGCTGTAGGAGAAGGAATAGTTCTCTCTAGATGCTGGAGTATTTTGTGAGCTGTTTTGCTTGACTTGGGATGAACAGATAAAGCCGCAGATTTGGAATGGGGCATATTGTCTACCATTGAAACAAACCCGAGCGATGAACCACTTTCAGTGGTGCCTTCGCCATGATGTCCTTGAAGGGCGGATCCATCATTCTTCTTAGAAGCAGAACCTTTCTTTGCAAATAAGGGAGTAGTTGCACCAACAGTATCTCCATATGCTTCCTTGGAATATGTTGACGGTTGCGCCCCAAGAACAGCACCAAGAGGTGCTGTTTTATCCTCAAATATTGCCTACATTTTGAACAGGGGGATGAGGGCAGGAGAAACTGTGTATTATACGATTGCAGGTTGCGATAGAAAAAAAGGTTCATTTACTGACACCTCAGAAGTCAGGTAATCACCACATGACCACAACAGTTGTAAGATATAGCAAACAATTACGTATCTTACTCTCAGTTGTAACTAGCAAATCACAGTTCAAATCGCAGTTGCATGAACTACAGGCATGTATTTTATATCAAAATCTACAGATATTTAAACCTTTGGAAGGAAGGATAGTGTCACTAATCCACATTAGGAGATAAGTTGAATAGCAACAATCAATGTGCTCACAACAGTTTCAACATGAAATGCAGCTATCTGGGCTTCATTCTGCTGAGGCTACTAAATAGTTTGGATGTTCGGTCTGAGTGGACCAGTATGAGTTCATCTTAACCCAACTCGGCAGTGTGAACTAAAACCTTCTACTTCGGTTTGAGGAATGGAATGAGTATGTATATCAACACCCCACTCCATATGGCTACAATGGAAGGTTTGAAACAATTTCGTGTCAACAACAGAAAATATAGATGATTGGCAAAAGGAAGCATATGTGAGGTTATGCTTCAAAGAACACTATGAAATAAACATATAATCATGGTGATAGTGAAGAAACATTAACTTGAATGACAATACCTTACTTCCAACAGGGAAAGGAGATGAAAATTGTGGCTTTCCAGATGAGTTATTATAGGCATCACGGGATCCTGTGTACTGTAAACAGATAATAAATGAACGGTAAATGTATAGCCCTCGAATATGAGATTTCAATGTTTCTTTCTAGTTGCAGTGTTACAGTGAAGCTCATGAGACATGCAGATATCACACACAAAATAAAATACAATCATAAGAAAGTTGTGTATACCTTGTTAGATCTTGGGAAAACTGAGCCAATATAAGTTGTACGAGAGGAAGTTGGAGGCAGAGTTCTTCCTTTATTGCTCTGTGGTGTAAGATAATTCGGATAGTTTCGGACAACAGATCCTGGCCAGCATACAGGAGAATCTGTAGCTATTTTAGGGAAAACCTTTGAGGATGAATTCTCTACCTCAACTCCATGACTCAAAGCTCTGAATTTCCTCTTTTGAGACTCTTGTACAGATGCTGAGGTCTGTGCTTCCATATAGGCTTTTGCAAGTTCAATTGGTGATGAGGCAACATCAAGCACCTAACATGCCATTAAAAGAAAGTGATCAAATCAGCCATAAGTCTATAGATCAGGCAAGGGAGGAAAGAAATTGGTATTTCTTAAACATTGTGAATAAATTTTGCTCATGCGTGTTCTTACCAGTATTTAATTACACAATTAAGAGTAAATAACAACTGCAGAATAATTCAGGAAACATGGATGCGTATAATCAAATTTCTAAACCATCCAAACCATAATTCACATCCCATAGAAATAACAAGGAAAAATAGCCTCCACAAATGCTTGAGAACATTGTTTGTACAGAAACAAAAAGATGTTGAAATTGCACAGATATGAATGTCTTACATTTGATGGTACAAAGACTTCAGTCCCACAAGGTGATCGAACATCAATCTCTTTTGCAGGAGTGGACCATCTGTCTGAAAACGGAATGGCTTCGAAACCTTTAGTGGAAGACCTTGGAACTCTCTGATATTCATTAAAAAGATCAGGAGTCCTTGAGCGCATAATATCTATAAGGCGTTCTGTTTCATCCCTGTAAGAGCAACATGATGCACATTTAACTATATTTCAAATTTCAATTATCAAAAGCAAAAAAATTAAGTGCTTCCAGCCAATAAGATTTAGGTCAAACACAAGATAACAAATTGTCATCTTACTTTGCAAACGATTTTCAAGCAGTTCAGCAAACTATGTTATAAATTTTAAATAAAATCAGATCAAAGCTTTAGAGGTGTAAAAGAACCTGCCTAGAAAAATGTTTCTGTTTGATGATATTCTCAATTTCAGCAAGACCGCTGCCATCGTTTTGATTTCTACAATCACCTTCCTGGAGCAGGCTGGCTTTATTATCCAGGGCTGTAGAATTGGTGTTCCGTTCTATAGAATGCCTATGTGTCTGCATTTTTAGATCAAAGAGAAAGATATCAAAAGCTGCCAACAGATAATAACTTATGTTGTAAACATGCTAACAGAAACAGACTAAGGGAGGAGTAAATGTAGTATTGCCCTTGCAAACTAAAGTTCCGACAATTTGAACAAAAGCTTCTGGCAGTTCTCAACAAATACACTAAGTTCAAAAGAGAAATATGTTCATCATCATTTAGCCACAACAGTATATGGACTTGAAAGGATTAGTTCACTAAACCAATGAGCAGATGAGGGAAGTGGGAAATGGACTCTCCTCAAATGGCTGGTGAGACAGCGGAAATATATAAGAGCATCATGTTCCTTAACTGTGCTCTTAACTGAAAAGCAGTTTAAACTTAGGTGTGATGTTACATTTTCTACTATACTACTGAAGTACTGATACTGATACAGCAGGTCATTTTGTAAATCACTAATATTTAACACGATCTACATTCTCCTTGCTGCTGCAGCATTTCTTGGATTATCTCATTATATGACAAATAAGCTCTATATGCAGTACACCTGTAAGTTTACAGTATGAGCCAGAAAGCAATCAATGTGTTTAAGATTCAAGAAAAAGGAACTGCACTTACTTCATTGGTTACTTCCAGCGATTCACGCCAGGCCATTTGATTATCGTCTGCAGACATTAGAAACACACAAAAGGGTAATCCACGTCAAAACATGGACATGGTTTGCACTTTGCACAGACAAAAAATAACGAACTGGATCACAATGTGGATGAACAACAAACAGAAATAGCTTCTTCTATATCTATACCAAAGTAGAAAAACAAACCACTTGGCTGGTGTACAGGAGAAACAGAAGTACATATGAGCTAACAATAATACCCATTGGCGATGATTCTCAAAAGCTACTCCACTTGATTCATGCCCAACTACGCAATGCCAACCTTGTAACAGAGGATCTGGATCCCCGAGACACCAACCATTATGCCCATTCCATAGAGCAAAAACATCCCAAACCACATAGGATGATTCACACACCAACAAATTAGTTACCGAAGCTGCACGTCCTCTCAATAAGTTGCATCATAGACTTCTGCTGTGCCTGTGGCACACACGGCACTAAACCCTAGATTAATGCATCGGCAAGAGGCGATCTCGAGCAAGTTCCCATTCACTACCCAACCGCACCGATCTTAAACCCTAACAAGCCCCAACTCAAAAACGCGAGCCAGTGGCAATCGCATCCGCCTCCCCTCCCCCTCACCCCCCCCCCCCCCCCCACCCTTGATTCCTCTCTAGTCCTAGGAATGGCACGGCTGGCCCAATCGCATCCGCGAAACAACCACGGAGCAGGAGATGTGGGTTGGGGGATTACCGGAGGCGGCGGCGGCGGCGACGGCGTGGTCTTGGGCCACGGAGGGGAAGATCCTGGAGGCCACGGGCAGCGTGGGGAGCAACCGGCGGGGGGCGGCCGTCCCGTAGGGCGACGCGCGGTTCAGCCCGCGACGGGGAGGCCGCCTCGAGGGCCCCCCCGCGCCGCCGACGCCGTAGCCGCCCGCCGCGTCCTCCCCCTCCGCCGCCGCCGCCGCGGCGGGCGACTGCCACCGCCTCCCGCCGTCCATCATCGCCGATCCCTCCTCGCCGGTGCTCGGCTCGATCTCTCCCCGTCGCTCGCTGGGGTTTTGGGCTGTGCGTGCGGCGCCTCGGGTTTGGGTTTTGCGGGGGAGCCTGTGAATATGATTGGTATAGTTGGCCTAAAAGGCCCGCAGCCCGATGGCCCTGCCCACGGCATAGAGATTTGGCCCGACCTAAACACGGCACGGCCTACACCCTTCGTCCCAAAAAAAAAAAAAAAAAGATTAAACCCTGGTGTCTAGATTCATAGCCAGGGTTTATCCTTTTTTAGGACAGAGGGAGTAACTGTTATCAGGTCCGTGCTGGCTCAGCCTGACTGTTAGGCTGTGTCTAGGTTCAGTGCTTAGCACGACGTGCTGGTCCGGCACGGTTTGGTCCAACAATTAGGGAGGCAAAATAGAGTTATTTTAAGGAGATTATGGTGGGCTTGTCGCCGGCACGGCCCGACGTGTCGGTCGGGTTGTGCCGACCCGACTGATCTTACTCCCCCATCTCAAAACACAAAAACTTAGGATTGAACGTATATTTTAGAATTGAATGTTTTCTAGGCTTTTCATATTCGTATTATATTGTATTTGGCTGTTTCTTTAGCTTGGGAAAAGTGGAGTACAAAAGTATTATTGGTTCGGCTCAGAGTTTACTACAATGGAAAACTTTATGCACCAACTTGATTTGATTTGTCGATCCGTATCAAACTTTATACACAAATTACATAATTCGTGAAGTTACTCGTGTGACCTCAGTGCATCTTTACTAACTAAAATTAGCCTATTATTTTGCACCCTTTATTTTCAGCTATGAAAATTGACCTCTCCTCATTACAATTCAAACTTCAGCCAATAGGATTGTAGGAAGCTCTTGTTTGAGGATTCAAATAAACTTCTACTAGAGAATTAATGTAGAATCTCAACGGTACGTAATTCCTATGCTTCTCAAGCAAGAAATAGGAAAATATTTTGTATCGGCAATGTAGTGCTCTGGGGCCAAAAAAAAAAGGGGGGGTAAATGTTGTTGAAGTAGGAATGTGATGCCTTTGTGAGGACCATAAGTGGAGCATGGAACTAAAGGGATAGGTTAAGAAAGTGAGGAAAAAATGCAAAACAAAAACACCTTTTAAGTTATTTGAACTTTGACATTTCACCTTATAAGTTATTTTGTTGCAAATGTTTACCTTCTAATTAGTTTTTTTTTTTCAAAAACCACCATAATGTGCACATGCTTAACCGAATCAACATATTTTCATACATTGTAAGTCGTAATGTGGTATTTATCAAAATTAAATACTTCTAGGAGTATAGTCTTCCACTTTTCTTGGAGATTTCACAAATAGAATTGTTGATAAGAGTGTAAACATTGTCGCACTGAGTTTCGCTATATGTGAAAAAATCAATGAAACATAAAAATAAATATAATGCAAGCACTTAACAAGATTGACTTGGCTAACTTATCATGTGGTGGCTCTACATCAGCGATAATGGGATAATTTGGTTAAGCGGCACTTACTCCTGCTAGATATAACTGACTCCCCTATACAAAATTATTGATTTCCACAATCTAGTTCCTTAACGTCTACAATAATCTAAGTAGCCTAGTAGAGATCAAAGCCATGTGCACTACCACTCTTTGTCACAGCCTCCCTCACGCTATTGTATAGTCCTTTCCTCCTCCTATGGCTTTGCCAAAGGTGAGAGAGGAGGGACATGTTTCTTAGTAGTCTCTATTTTTAGGGTTTTCTTAATGTTGTCTTTAGAGGATTAGATGAATCCGATTTATTTTAGGTTTCTTACATGATATTCATGTAGACTTGTTTAGAGTTGTTTGCTTTTTTTCTCTTTCTCTCTTTGCTAGTAGCTACCCTTCCTAAGGTCATTGGTGGAAAGCCTAGAAAGGATTGTCTGTCATGTTGATGATCAAATCGATTGTGCCAACTTTAGGATCCGGGTTGTCAACTTGTTTGGTGACATTGGTTTTTTGTTTTGTCTAAAGAAGAGAAATGGTGGTAGATACCCGTTCATCTAATTTTGTGTGTGTTAGCTGTGGTTGCGCTCGTTTGCACTTATCTCCTTTGACATTCGAAGATGCAAAGTCTCTCTATTCTACCCGTAGTAATAGGATGCATCTCATCCAATCTTAGGTTTTTATATTTTGGGATAGATATAATATTTAAGATAAGATATGTTTCTTGAAACCGAAACTCTAAAATCATCCCCATTAGCATAAAGCTGCTTCATCATCATACTCATTCATTCCCACACATGACTAAATAGTTGAAGTCTTCCCTTATTTAGCTCCTATCACATTTGTTTTAGTTAATGTGTTCTTACTTGTGCATTACGCACGTTATTAATGCACTTGGTTTGTGCCTATCTCATCTTAACAAGATGTCACCATCACGGAGAATTAGAGCAAGTACTATAAGCCTCTGATCACTAATTCTAATATGCCATGTAGACTCATATGATGATATAGAGGGGAGAAGAGAAGAGAAGAGAGAGAGAGAGAGAGAGGAGCAGCCGCTACTCATGCAAGGGGCAACCTCCGCATAAATTTCAAGAAATAAGAAAGAAAGAGAGAAGTGGATTGGTAGCAAGTGTATTGGGTGTAGTGTAAGTAGATGCAATCTATTGTATGTATTACCTATAAATTAATGTGTGGATGATTTGGACAAAATTAGATGTGACCACTTCCTCCATTATAAAACTTGCCCTTATACTCCGGAAATTAATTTTGATAGGTACTACATGAAGTATTACCACCAAGAAGTATTAAATTAAAAACATGAGTATAAAGTCCAAATGTTGATAGAAGCACAATTAAAATCACTTTAGTTGATTATTGCCAGTTTCGTTCTAGCCAAGAAAGTCGAGACTTTCATTAAATTTTTACCCTAAAAGTCTATAAAATTATATATTTGCCTACTATCATTCACCTCTTTTTTTCAATTATGAAAATTGACCCCTCCTAAATCTAATTAAATAGGGGTGGACGTTCGGTCAGGACCGAAAGTTCGGTCCGATTTGTTTAATATTTTAAAAGTTCGGTCTTTCAAATCTACAAACCGAATTTATGTGACCGGAGGTTCGGTTAACCAAAACTTCCCAATCCGTTGTTTCTATATAATTTAACATATATTTATTCATGTATTCCATAGCAAAAGGCACGGTATTGCGGGGCTGTCTGGTTCCCAGCCATTACTTGCCAATAAAAATTGCCACACCTTGTCTAAGGTGAGGTGATCAAATTCTTAGCCATAACTTACTAAGCCACACTTTTTTGAGTCGTTGACATGTGGGACCCAATTTATTAAAAGGGAATTTTATCACAACTGTGGCTACAAACAAACACCTATTAAATTTGCCTAACCTTAGGTGTGACAAGCTGTGGCAAAGTGTGGTTTGCAACCAAACACACCCTATTTACAACTCATACTCATTATACATGTTTTACTCAATGGAAGGATGGATTAATGCGACATGTTTCTTGAGCTCCTAGACGGTGTGATTTTTGAAAAAAAAACTTTTGATATTTGATTTTATTTAAAAAATATTTTAGTTCATTCGTTTGTATCGTTAAATAGTCATCACGAAATTATTCAAAAAAAATATAACTTTAGTGATTGCTGACATGTGCATTGCGTATGCTATTTATGCACTTGGTGAGCGCCTATCAATTTTCTATCCTTTTCTTGGTCCTTATAAGATGTTGCTATCACCAAGAATCATGATCAGGAAATTAAACTACATGAATGCTACATGAAGAAGTACTAGTACCAGGAAGTTAAAGAAAAAACGTGAATATAAAATCAAAACTCTTATAGATGTACAATTGAAATCACTTTAGCTGATTAATGCCAGTTTCTTTCTAGCCAAATAAAAAGTCAAAAATTCCATTAATTTTTCAATCTAAAAGTCTGTAAAACATTACTAACCGATGTAACCCGTAGGCCGTATATCACGTCGTACCGTATTGCCCATTACTATTAATAAAAACGATTATCTAATAATGTGATTAAGTAAGATAAGTAACACTCCGTATTAACAAAAGACAAATCTGACGAGCAGACAAATCATATTGCTAATTGCTGAATCAAGAGAAAAAAATATAACAGGTATGAAAATAGTGAAAATAAACCAAAAGCAGATACTTAGTTTCGATTTTGATATATACTTGTCGATAAATTTCCTCCAAAAAAAATTATCAAATGTAAATACAATAGAATTATAATGTAATTTTATTGCAACTACAATGCAACTTGTACGTAACTTTAACATAATTTTAAAATTTTAGATTTACTTCAAGATTTGTGCAAGTTTGGAAAAAAATCATAACGCGCACACAGCTGATGAGATTCGGTCTCGCGACCTCCATTTCACGAAAATAGCGTGTTATTGCGAATTTTTTTAAGTTGTATACAAATTAGTAATATGCAAATTCTAGCGTAGTTACACTCTGCTTGTACTATATTTACATCTATCACATTAATTTGATAAAGAAAATTTATCGATAAATGTATAGCTATTTCCCTGTGGTTTTGATCCATGGTTTTCGTAGAAGAAATAACCACAAAAGCTTACGAATTCGAAAGCAAACCACCACCACCACCCCGGAAACTTAGACACACACACGCTCCCTGTCCCCCCTCCTCCCCACTCCCTTAATGGCCACCTCCTCCACCGCCGCGCGCTCCCCTGGCGGCGAGGTAAAACCAGCCACCTTTACTAACCGAATCAATTAGAGAACCGTATCAAATTTCAACATCGACATAATTCTCAACAGAGTTGTTAATAGTGAAATTTAGTAAGCCCGGAGTAATCATCGGCTTAGAGTTAACATCGGCTTCGAAGTCCTGAGATTAGTCGATGAGAGTTATCAAGTCGTCAGTTGTCGGATTCTTGCTATATTCGGTTAAGGAAATTGATCTACTAAAGGAAGCTTATCCAGAAAAGACCGAGTTCAAAGAGAATGCGGCATGGCAAGTTATCTATTAATTAGGAATAGTTTGTTAGTTTCCTTTTTTATCTTTAGGAAAGTGTGTTTAGTGTCCTATAAGGACTTTATGTTTTCCTTTTATCTTTAGGAAAGTTTCTTTATTGTCCTACAAGGACTAGTATCTACCCATGGGTATAAATATGTACACCCGGAGTCATTGTAAACTAACACATGTTCAATAACAATCTCGGCGCATCGCCACCCTTTTACTTTCGTTTTGTTTCGACGAGTTCTTGCTTTCGGGTTGAGCTACATCGGTTTCGATCTTCAACAAGAGGTAAAACTTGTTATGGCGGCTTGTGTTCTCGGGATTAGTGCTTCCATCTTTATGACACTCTAATCTTGTTTATGTAATTCGTCGAGTTATCATATATCCTACATAATCTCCGACAACATCGATATCTAACCTACAATCGGCTAACATCTGCCAATAGAAGGCAGCCGATTAGGTTAAATACCGATGTTGACTTAGATTATATAGGATATCCACCACTCTATGACACATCCAACGGCTTGATTGTCTAGATATTGTCCTTCTTTTCATACTTATAGCTGCATCAGTTAAGCTTGATCTTATGAGTCGTGATTAGAATCTCAATCTCTAGCCTGCTTCTTAGTTGCCGATTAGGGTAGTATCGGGGTTTCAGCCGATCTTACCTGATTTAACTACTTTTTATCCTATATACTTGATTGACATGTTAAATCTGCCATTTATGTTAAGATCTTGCTGTATTTAAGTATATTAGGCTTTTGTTTAGTATATTCTACTTGCTTTAATATCTTAATATAGAGTGGTATCGGAGTATTAGCCGATACATGCTAGATCTATCTGATCAGCTATGCTATGAACGTATATAGTCTCATTATTAATATATATTTCGATCTAAGTGATTTATACTGTCTCGGCATGACGACCGATCTATCCCAATCACTTGATTTAAGTATATATTGATATAAGGACTATATATTGTTAATATCTACTGTCGACCGAGTAGATTTAGTTCTTTCTTACTTATTCATGACTGCCGATCGATGCATATATGACATCGGCTCAAAGATAAATGATATGTCATCGGCACCTAGCCGGTCGGTTATCGTTTATGGATTTAACCGTGATTTCTTGTCTTTGTTTCTTGTTGATTGCATGATCAAATCAATTGGCACGCTCATACACCCGAAGGCGAGTTTTGGACCTGCACTGGAGTTAAGCAGATCTCCCAGGCCTCGTGTTTTACATCAACAAGAGTTTATTGCATTTTTAATCTCTAAGAGTAGGTAAAATAGCAAGCTATAAGCCAGCTGCAAACATATTTTAAGGAGATAAATGAGGAGAGAGAAGAGCAGCGGGCTACATATTTGTAGCCAGCTGTAGCACGGACTCCAAGACGCAGTGAGCGTATGACAGGTGGGACCATGTATTAATAGTGTAGTATGTAACCATTGTATGAATGAGCTATTAGATTGGCTATAGATGAATTGGAGCTAGTAGTTGGCTATACTATTAAACATTTAAACTTGCTCTAAGACCCTGTTTAGATGAGACTAAAACTTTTAAGTTTCTATCACATCGAATGTTTGGACACTAATTATAAATATTAAATATAGACTATTAATAAAACCCATCCATAATTATAGACTAATTCGCGAATCGAATCTATTGAGCCTAATTAATCCATGATTAGCCTATATGATGCTACAGTAAACATTTTCTAATTATGGATTAATTAGGCTTAAAAAATTTATCTTGCAAATTAGCTTTCATTTATATATAATTAGTTTTGTAAGTAGTCTATATTTAATACTCTAAATTAGTGTCTAGATACAGGGACTAAAGTTAAGTTCCTGTTCCAAAGACAACCTAAGTAATGCTGATACGTGGGCCACCAGTCGGCAGTCATAGTAAAAAAAATAAAAAAAAAAAAGGTGGTGTATAGTCGAGTATCTCCCCTCTTCCCCCTGGCGTAAAAGAAAAATCTCCCGTCTCGTCGTCGCCTCCGCTCCTTGCGCCATCTCGCGGCGCCGATCTCCTTCAGGCGAGCCGAGCAGAGCAGACCAGGGCAGGGGAGCGGAGGGGATCCTAGGTGAGCATCCACATCCTCTTCCTGATTCATCTCTCTCCCTCCCACCGGGAGTACTTCTGTCTGGAGTTTGCTCGCGTTCTTTAATCCTAGCTTCTCTTCTAGATCTGGAAGAAGCTCTTCTGTTAAGTTCTGAGCCTTTAACCTTAATACAAGTGACAGTTTGTGTTTGTTCAGTTGAATCCGCCCCTGATACATTTAGTACAAAAGAACTGTTTTGCATCATGAACTCATTGTCTTCCTTCCTTCCAACCAGTATGAACGATTCGGCTAGAACTCACTATTGTCGGGATGTCAAGTGCGAGCTGTTTCCTTTTTGCAACTTTATTTATGTAGATTAGGATGCGTTTATGCATGCGGAATCTTGGACATGTCTAAGCAATTTCTTTACTTTCACAATGGGTGTTGCAGTTTCTTTTCTCGTGGACGGTCTAAAGGTGGTGAAGAGGCTGTACAGATCACGATCCCGCAAGTGAGGTTTGAGGATGATGAACTAAAGGGCTTGTCCGAGCTACTGCGGCAGGAGATCTGATAAAACCAGTCAAGAGGCGAGTCTCAGAGGTGCTAGGACGAGATGGATGAAGTTGCTGAGATTGCTGATGCTATGGGTACGGTTGGCATTGATAATGGGGCAAGCCGGAAGTTGTTGTCGAACGAGAGTTTAGAGGAGCGAGGAGAAGAGCATGATGTGCAGGCTGATGGGGCGCACTCGGGTGAGAGTGAGGTGATCAACCCCGCTGAGGAGGTGGGTGGAGAAGCCACCTCACAGCCAGAAGACGTAAAGCCGCGTGTTTCCAAGGTAAAGAGTTGACACATTTTGCAGTTGCTGAGGTCTTCTATGAAGGTTTTTGGTGACAGTTATGGTAATTTTGTGTTTTGTAGGGAAGCCAAAGTCATTCCCCTAAGGTTACTACCAAATCTCAGCGCCAGAGCCCACAAAGTGGAGATAAGAGTCAAGCTAGGAAAAACAGTCCCGGTTCTACTTATCCCAAGGCACCCATTGCACGAGTGTCTGACCCAGATTTGGTTGATAGCTCTTCATGCAATGATGGTGCTGATATTAAGAAAGTAAAGGTCTTTTCCATTATGTTGTATTATATAGTGCTGAAATGCTTAGATCCTGCTATGTGCAGTGTTAGGAGACATCTTTATGCCCAATAATTTAATATAACATGAAATTGCTTTTTTGATGTTTTGATCCAGAAGGCTGAAAAGAGCAGTTTCCGTCCAGTTGCCAGGGCGAGTCAATCACTGGAGGACTCAAAGTATGCTGTTTGTTTGTTGACAGTATTTTTGTGGCTTAGCTGTTTCTGTTTTCTCAAGAAAAAATAACTTCTTTGGTGATGGTCTACATATCCAATTAAGCTATTCTGCTTTAACCCATTGATTAAGAAAAAGCAGGGCATTTTTTTTGAGTGAAAGCGACTAAGCAAGGGGGCCTTATGATTGTTGCATTTCTGATGTTCTGCCCCCTCAAATTATGCCAAAAGAATTTTCTTGCTTACTATTCTCTTATTTTTGCAACCATAAGCTTTTCCATCTTGTGAGACCTCAGTCAGTTTTAAGCTTGTTTGAATACTCTTTGCTTATAGGCTTATTTTTTTTGTGAACCATTCTACCAACTACCAATTGAAGCTCATATTGATAGTGTTTCTTGCATTGACACATTCCTCATCAAACCCAGGGAAAAGAAGAAAACTCAGAAAACATCAAACCAATGTTCTGTCAAAAATGATGAAGAAGAGCCAAACTGTGAAAAAGTAAAGCCTCAAAGGGTTGGCAGCACTCCTGCGTACGGATTTGCATTCAAATGTGATGAGAGAGCTGAAAAAAGAAGAGAGGTAAACTTGTTACTAGATAACATTTGCACTGAATTTAGTCTCATACATATGGACATCATTCCTTTCCTTACACATTCTGCAATCAAATAGTTCTACTCAAAGCTTGAGGAGAAGATTCATGCACAGGAATTGGAGAAAAGCAACATGCAGGCGAAATCAAAGGTTCATACGTTATGTCTCTTTTCATGGAAATGAACAATCAATCAGTTGTAATATTCAAGTCAACCAGACATTTTCATAAGATCTTTGCATTGTTTGTTTCTTTATACCATGCAGGAAACAGAAGAAGCTGAACTCAAAAAGCTAAGGAAGAGTTTGAATTTTAGGGCAAATCCAATGCCCAGCTTTTATAAGGAACCACCTCCTCCCAAGGTTGAGTTGAAAAAGGTAATTCTCTCGCTTGAGATATACATGTAAGGAAAGGAAAATTTAAGATTATAGACCATTTACCTACTGATTCACAGTAGGACCTTTGGCAGTCTTCTTTTATTTTAGTTACACAATCTATACTTGCTAAAACCAGTTCCTGTGCTGCCTGTAGTTATATGTACAAGTACACAGCAGGGGCAGGCCTCCAACTCCAAAATTTAACTCCAGCTGGGTCTGGAGTGGAGTTGTGGAGCAGCCTGAACCATGCTCCACCTCCCTAGTTCATTTTCTTATAGCACTCCAGCCCACTCCGCTTCCTTTTGGGGTGCAGCTGAAACCAGCTCCAGCTCCAAGAGAGGTAGAGGTGGAGCTAGAGCTGGAGCTCTGCCAAATAGGCCCTACTTTCACACATTCACATATAGTCATGAATGGCTCTACATTGTTCAAAATTTTGGCTAACTTAATTACTTTAGGTAGCCAATTTCATGGCTGTTTCCTATAAGTAGCTAGCAAGCTGTTAACTTTTCATAGAGGTGATCAGTTCTGTTGATCAGCTGTTCAGGATATTTTATTTACTTGTATTATTATGTTGCTGTTGGCCCATCTATTGCTACGAATTTGAACTCAGTCATGTTTCTTTGATGAGTTAATTTTTAGATGGTTTCTTTGATGAGTTTGTTGCAAGTTTACCATCTGCAATTTGCTGATCTTTGAAAAAGATAAGTCCTTTCCTGAGAAAAAAGACATCCATACCAACTTAAGTTAATTCTTGGCTTGCTCCCACCAGATGGTTGGTTCTTTGCTGAGCATTGGAACTTTTGCTTAGCAACATGTCAAATATTTATACTTACTAGAAAAAAATGCCCGTGCGTTGCAACGGGTGAAAGCTCTTTTAATCTTATTACTGTTATATGGTTTAGTTAAGGTGAAATTCACTGTGACAATTCGCTTGGATGCATTTTTTTTAAAAAAAATCATGAGCTACGGTTAGGAGTCTGATCGTCTAAAATTAGCATGCGAGTTTTCTTAAAGAGATTTCTTATACAACTCTTCTGGGGTTTCCAAAAACGAACGAGCTTTAAAACCGACTCAAATACGGACATGTATTTCCAAAAACAAACAAACTTAAAAACCGACTCATATATGGATGACGTACCAAAGTACCAGTAAAAACATCTTCAATTTTATAATAGTAGAGTAGAGATTTACATAATTTTTTTAATAAGACAAATAATCAAATTTAATGGTTAAAGTCATCTGCCTCAAAATATTTATGACAAGATGGAGTAATGTATATGTATATTATGCAATAGAGAAGAGAAGTGATTTAACTGGCTAGCGATCACATGTTTCCTGCATGATTGATTTGTGGGGTAGCTTTTGCAAGAGCAAAAATATCAGCTAGCAAAAGCAGGTCCAATTTTAATCGTTTAAATCCAAATATGTGGGACCACTGCAACGCTCGGTTTCTGGTTGAAAGTCGGAACCCCATCCGGTATCTTTGCTGCGACCCTGCTTTGGGACGGACATGAGTCGGACTCTGCACTGCTCGTGCAGCTTCACGCGTCCAGGGCTCCAGGCTATGCTTCGCAGGGACACGTAAGACCAATAGAATTCGAAGACAGCTGACGGACGGAAGATTTTGAATGATTTAATTTTTATAATAGGTAAAAATATATAGGTAAAGATTAAGATAAGATACATCTAGAAAACATAAATGGATTCGGATGACGTACCAAAATCTTGACAAAAACATCTTCAATTTTTATAATAGTAGAGATGTGCATTTTCTGTTCTTCTGATAAATGATACTTATTTACCGTCATTCATTGCAGATCCCTACCACCAGAGCTAGATCACCAAAGCTTGGCCGCTCAAAGAACACAAGCTCAGTAAGCACTGAAGAAAGTACCGTTCCTTCAAGCCGCCCAGCTCGTCTGAGCCTGGATGAAAGGGCCTCCCAGAATGGTGTGAAGAAGGTGCCTGCTGCGAACACGGTGAGGAAGCCCCAACGGAAGTCTCTCCCCAAACTGCCATCAGAGCAAACAGTCACTGAACAGGTAGAAAACAACACGTCGGCTACAGATCCCGTTCGGGAGCTGATCCGTGCCCAAGTTACCCCGGATGATCAATTTGGTGGATAGAAAAGCTACCAATTTGAGCCGCCCAAAGAAATGCGCAAGTTATGCCTCAACTTCCTATATTTCATTCTCTGCTATTTCTGCTGTAAAACTGCTGGATATGCCACTACTATGTACTAAAATTAGTCCTCATCACCAGGAGTTTCGAAGAACGCAAGTAGCCCCTGTAATGTTTATCTTGTCAATTTTTGTTCTTGATACAAGAGAGGAGGAACCTACTGTTGTTATTTGTAGTTGGTAACAATTGCATATGACCATATCCTATTTCCTAGGCTAGAAGAACTTATTATTTCCATATGAATTACCCTGCCTTTTTCTCTTTAGCAAATAAGCAATAAACTTTGTGCATTCTATCTTGTTAAGTTGGTGTGGAACTTTGGCTTAAATGATTTCTGTTCTGGAAGGGAGATGAGAGCCTTGCAGTTGCTGATCTAGCTAGAACATACTTGGCTGTGGCTTATTTATTTCACAAGCGTTGCTGATACAGTGATACACATGTACAAGAAGTAAACAAGATCATCATGTAGGCTTTGCAGGCTCATTTTACAAGATCGACTACACCTTAGCTGCGTGGTGCTCTTCTCCAGATTCATTTTTACAGGTGGCCGGATTCAGCTGCGAGCCACGGCGAGGGTCGCCGGGCCGGCGAGCCGGCGACGTCGACGACGGCCGGTGCCTCGCCGGAGAGAGGCCGCCGTGATTCCTCCTCGGGTGTTCGTTGCTTCGTCTTCTTTACAGGCGGCGAGAGATCAAGAGCATCTGTTCACTCAAGACGCCGCTGTGATGGAAGGAGGCTGAGCTGCCCCCATGAACGGCGGCGGCGGCTGCTCGCCGCCGTGGTCGTCATCGTCTTCCTCGGCGTCCCAGAGGAAGCCGGCGTAGGAGCCGAGGACGTAGCTGCATGAGAAGCGAGACATCATCAAGAAGGAATTGCCTGAGAAGGTGGCGGCGGCGCGTGGGCTCACCAGTCGTCGGGGGCGGCGTGGACGGCGCGGGTGAAGTAGGCGTCGGCGCGGTCGGCGTCGCGGGTGGTCTCCCAGACGAGGCCCGCGTAGAGCGCGAGGGCGTCGCCGTCGCCGGGGTTGGCGACGATGGCGCGCTCGCAGTACTCCTGCGCCCTCGCCGCGTCGCCCTCCACCTCCTTGAGGAACCTCGCGTAGTTGCCGAGCAGCAGCGGGTTCGCCGGGTCGGCCTGGATCATACGCCGGTAGTGCGCGTCGGCGTCGCGGCGGCCGCCGTCGCCCTTCCCCCCGCTGCCGCCGCCGCCGCCGTTGCACACCTTCCTCCCGCCGCCTCCTCCCCCGACGCCCTCCTCGACGACCGCCGCGTCGCCCTCCCTCCCCCTCCCCATGTCCGCGTCCAGCCCGGTGCTCGTCAGCAGCCGCCGCAGCGGCACGGCCGCCCCGAGCACATCCTCCTCCTCCTCCTCCTCTTCTTCAACCCCCTCCTCGACGGAGATGGACGCCGACGAGGCCACGGACAGCGCCCGCGGCCGCGCACTCACCGCCGCCATCAGGTCCCCCTCGGACGTCGCGCGGCACAGCGGCGGGCCCCGCTGCCTCGCCGCCGCCGGCGACACGGGCACCACCACCACCGCCGCCCCGACATGCTCCGCCGCCGCGGCCGCCGCCGACGCGCAGGCGGCGTGGCCGAGCAGCGGCGACGACGCGCTCCGCAGCAGCATCGCCTCCGCCCCGATCTCTCGTCTCCTCTCCTCTTGGCTTTCTTTGCCGCGCGAGAGAAATATCGCGAGCGAGTGCGAGTGAGCCACTGACAGGGTGGGGGCGGGGGATATTTATAGGGCCCGCGCGGGCGTGGGTGATTGGACGTTTGGGCGCGCACGTGACGGCGGCCACGGTGGCGGGCGGGGAGGGGCGCGATGGGGGTGGGGCCCACGGGGTGGTTGTCGGGTGGGCCCGGGAGGGGGAGGGGGACGGGGACGGGGAGAGGAGTCGCGGAGCGACGGACGGACCATATGGGCCGGCCGCTACGCGACGGCCGACGCGGTGGGGCCGCGCGGGCCGAGCCCGACATCACTTCTTTTGTACCATTTCCACTGTCCCGTGTTAAACGTAGCAGTGGGTTTCAGTTAACAACGTTGGACCGTCGGTTTTGAAACAAAATTATAAATAATAATTTTATTGTTATTACATGATAAAACATGAATATTACTTTATACGTGTCTTAATTTTTAAATTTTTTTCAAATAAAACGGACGGTCAAACGTTGGACACGGAAACTTATGGCTACACGGAGGGAGTACTACGTATATCCGTCCTAAAATATACTATTAGTACGCATACCTTCGTTTCATTTTAAATGTAGTTATGGGTATCCGTGTCTAACGTTTGACCTAAAAATTTATGAAAAAATTAAAAAAATAGTCACACATAAAATATTATTTATGTTTTATCATCTAATATTGATCATAATTTTTTTTAAATAAGATGGACGGTTAAACGTTGGATATAAACAGTACAAACTACATTTTTTCTAGGACGAATGTAGAATTGGTTGGGACATTTTTAGTATTAGGAAAGTCCGTCCAGAATCGTAGCATATAGGTTATTACTATATGATTAACAAGTACACATGAAACGAGAAAAGTTTTTACTATATGATTAATTACGTATTAATTATTACAATTCTTTAAAATGAGTTTATTTTATGCTTTAGAAAACTTGAATATATATATATATATAATAATAATAATAATACATCGTTTAGCACTCTGGAAAACATGCTAATTAAAAACGAGAAAGCTGTCGGGCAAAAATGCTCAAACAAACATACCCTAAAAGAGACATATGGATGCCAGAGACAAATCTATATCCTCGTTAAATTCCTGTAAAAAAAGTCAAGAATAATATTTATAGGTTCTGAAAAACTTAAATTTTGATTAACGAAGTCATGAACATACACGCACACGCTACTGTTATATATGAGTATTTCTGCAAGACTGAACTAACATATCTTGAGATTGACGAAGTTACCAAGAACATCTTGTTTTCGATGGATCTATCGCCTATTACTGAAAGAATAATTAGCCATAAATACAAGCACCCGTATGAATGTGGATGAACAAGAAACCTAACCAGTTGAGTTACACTCACTTCGTGTTGGGTAGTTTGGTTTGATTGCAATCGGAGTGAGTGCAACAATTTACAACTTGCTGGGTGTAATGTGTGTACGGCGTGCAATCAGGGGGGCTGTGCGGAGTAGAACCAAAGTCCAAGTTGTGTTGAGAGAGAACTGAATGGAACAGACAAATTAAGAGATGGGGGTGCAGGATCTTCTCGCCAAACTGAACATTGGATGGTCCGATTTTATCACGGAATTTGTGCAAAGCTATTGCCAATTACAGTGCATTATTTTGTGAAGGGACTGATGAAAATGATTGTATGTTGTCTACACGTTGAAACATTTAAAGAGTAAAAAAGGAGAGTTCGGCATGACCGTGGACATGATTAAGAACCACACCCTGCACCCTGCAGAGAATGACAAGCTTGTCAACACCGTATCATGACATGACCAGTTGCAAAAGAGAAAATGATCTTTTTTTACGGTTGAAAGACAAAATGAAAACCACTCAAAACCTATACGACAAAAGGCATTCCACACAATTTCCTTTCTATTGGGTGAACAAAATTGGTATAACTAAAGGAACAATCTATATGATGTGGTGTAACTATAGGGATGTCAAATGAGTAGTAACACTCAGGTTTTTACCATGACCACCTAAAGATGTAGGTGGGTAGATACATAAATCCATTTATAGGTCAAATTAACCACAAATGGATTCGCGGGTTACCCACTAATTTTACATGCAGATTCGTGGGTTGATCCACTTATAACCATAGACGTAACTAGTGGAGTTGTAAGTACATGACTCCACACACACTAATTCAAGTTAGAAGAATATAATGCATATATGATTGCACTTTCAATAAAACTTAGCGAGACTAAGGACTAGCTTTTAATACGAATTTGGTGAGATAAAGGTTTACCGATGGTGTTCGTCTCTTCGAACGTATTGCCGTGTTGGTTTTTCCCTGTTTGGGTATGTGTTGGTGGCATATTTTACATGTATGTGCTAATGTGCATGTAGTATGAGCACACAGTACGGTGCGTGCGCGCATGACAGCCATCGTTTCACTTATACTGATTATATACATAAAGGCTTATCAGCAACCAACATATACTTTGTTAATAGAACTTCTATATACATATGTATAGCAATTTAAAGCAAATGCTGGAAATAAAATACGATAAAAGCCCTGAAATCAACTCTAAAATCAAAATTTAAAACTAAATTTTTTATTCGGTTCATAACCGTCTTAGGATAAACGATAGGAGTGTATGTCATGTGTAATTGAAAGAGAATGGTGCAAAGGAAATCAATGAAAATGATGATAGAGTTATGGGTGTTACCCATCACCAAAGATTAAGGGCCCCTTTGAATCATAGGAATGAAAAAATAGAGGAATAGGAAAAACGTAGGATTCTAACAGGAATGTAAATGCAAAACAGAGGATTGCAAAACGCAGGAAAAACACAGGAATGGCCGTTTGATTGAACCGCAGGAAAAACGCAGGAATCGAATGAGAGAGATAGACTCAAAGGAATGTTTCCAAGAGGTTGGAGCTCTTGCTAAATTTGCTCCAAAATCTCTATAGGATTGCCCATTCCATAGGAATTTTAAAGGATATGATAGGATTCAATCCTTTGTTTCAAAGGGCTTCATAGGAAATTTTCCTATATGTTTCAAATCCTCTAAAAATCCTATGTTTTTACTTCAAATCAAAGGGGCCCTAAATTCTGCTGTCCATGAATACATGTTTTGAATATGATTTCAGTAGGGCACGTGTAGTGCTTTGTGCATGATGAAAAAAAAAAAAGGAAAGAAGAGAAAGATAGTGATACAAAGCTTTCACCATCTGGAAAAAAGAGTGGTACAGCTGGGCCTGGCCGCCTCCCCACCTCACAAGTAATTCTGCCGCGGTAAAGATCTGTTTCCCCCACCGCCTGCGTGCCGTAGCGTGCGTTGCCGCTACGAAAGTCCCCGCGAGAATGCAAAGATATATTGCGAGGGGAGAGAGAGAAAGAGACGAGCCAGAAGCCCAGAATTACGGCACGCATCGCCCGAAACTACGGGCGCCGTCGTCACCGGCCGGCACACAATTAAAGTCGTCAAAAATATCCCCGCTAACTCCGGTCGGTCGAACCGGCCGGCCGGCTGGCCGGCAGCGTCGCCGGCGACCGGCCGTACGTGTGCAGCCGTTGTTGTGTCGCGTCAGTCTCACGTGGTACTACCTGCTCTTCCTTTCAGTATCTTACTCCGTACTCCCTTAAAAACTCAACCTGGGATATTAGGACAATAAATCTGAAGACTCGTGTTGATATTCGTTGCCTAAGAATACATCATATTCTATTTTAGATTAAGCTTTTGTGGGACGGATGAAGTATGCGTAAAGCTGAGCAAGCAAAACAATTGAACAAATTGCTCGACAACGACATTCGCGTGATCCACGGAATCGTGAAGAGAATGACCGCTTATGTCTATCACGGGTGGCATGAACCGCGTTCTAACATATAACAACCTACTTTATTTGAAAAAACAAATTCAATTCTGATGATGAGTTTGAGGAGTTAAAAAAGCTTGAGGCTCGCGAGCAGCTCAAGCTTGACTTGTCCCAGCTCGATTCGAGCTCGACTCGAGCTACAAATAAGCCGAACCAGAGCCTAAGCAAAAACTCGCGAGCTTTACCGAACCGAGCTCGAACCTCTACTAAGCAAATGTGTATAGTTCAAAATGTTTATTCGCTTTATTGATTTAATAAACTAATAGATCATATATATTAGTATCTATTTACACAGCAAATTAGCATGTGTTAGCGTAATATATTTATCTTAGTCATTTTCTACTCTTTTATTAGTGCGATCAAATAGAAATAATTATACTTATAAAAAATTTATCATTAATATATATATTATATTATTAATGGCTGAGGTCGAGCTCGAACCGAGCTTGCCTAAAAGCTCAAAGGTGTAATAGGCTTGGCTAAAGCTTGTGTCGAGCTCGGCTCGTTGACAGCCCTAGTTGCCACCAGCTGCCAGAGCCAAATAACTCTTGTTTTGCACGTTTCGATGTCTCCTTCGTCTTCTTCGGAGCCGTGCTGCTCGGCGCCAACAACGATTTCGTCTTCACGAACTATTACCCCACTAGGTAGGGCTCCCTCCATAGATGGAATGAGGCGCACCGCAACTGGCCGATGTTCTAGGACTAGCTCCGTGGTGATGGCGATGACCGCTCCTCTCTGTCGTCACCTCGCCTTTCTCTATGGCTACCAACCGTTGATCTGCCATCGTCGCCAGCGCGGCAAGCTCTAGGCGAGTCAGAGCCAGCGCCTCCCCGCGCAGTGGCTCCCTCTCCCTATTGTTGTCGCCTATCTCCACTACCTTCTCAACATGGTTCCCCCCGCTCTCCTTGCTGGGGCTGGGACTTCTCCCTTTCCTTTGCAGGAGCCGATGGAGCCACCGGAAGGGGAGGAGGGAGGGATAGAAGAGGGGAGGAGAGTGAGGGGAGAGGTGAGGAAGAAGGTGAGATGAAGAGGAAGTCGTTGATATGTGGATCTCACCTGTTGACTCAACGAGTCAATCGTGATCAACCTATCATGTCTGCAAAACCCACTTTCTAAAATCATCGGATCAGTCGATTTGTATTGAATTTGAAAGACGGGAGATGTGTTATATGGATGCAATTCAATGAGGAGGAGATCAGAGAGATAAAAATAGAATGGAATAAGTTCATCTAGGGTTCCTTAACTTGTCAACAAATCCAATTTTCGTCCCTCAATCGAAAAACTAGACACAACGGGTACCTCAACTATCAAAACCGGTGCAGATGAGGTCCCTTGGCGGTTTTGAGGGTGGTTTTGGCTGACGTGGCACCTACGTGGCTAATTTGACTCGATCTTCATCTGACATGGCACTGACGTGGCGCTTAAGTGGCAATTTGATCCGAAAAAATAATAAAACCAGTAGGACCCACATGTCAGTTCCACACACAAAATAATAAAAAAAGAGGGCCCACGTATCATTCTCACCCCTCTTCTTCCTCTCCATCTCTCTCCCCTATCCTCTCTCTAGGCGCGACGGAGAGGCAGTGGCGCACGGCGGCCGACGGGAGAGGAGGGAGCGGCACGGCGGCGGAGGCATGGCTCCAGCGGCTGTGGGCGGAAGAGGAAGGGGATGTGGAGCTTCTTTTCTCTCTCTCGGTCTCTCCCCTCTCCACGCCATTGATTTCTCCCTCTCCTACTTACCGCAGCCATGACGTGGCGCTTAAGTAATTGGAGCCAGCACGCGTCGGCTGTCGCGGAGGGAGGCTCCGCCGCCGCTCCCACGGCACCAACCACCAAGGCCGCGGAGGCGCTGCTCCCGTCGCTCAGCATCTGGCCGCTGTCGCAGACATTGATTTGATTCCAAGATTTTTTTTTGAGCAAGGGTCAAGACACCCATTTCTTTTACTAGAAATGATCATACCAGTACAGGTTCAGCCAAAAGCGGCAAGCGATTTGATTCGAAGATAGTATCAGCTTAGCTAGCAGTGGCTAGCTAGCCATGAGTAGTAGTGGCAAGGAGAAGAAGCAGATGGACCGGTTCATCGTGATCCCTTTCTCCTCCACCTGCCAAATGCTCCAGCGTGGATGTCGTTGATGACAGCGGCAAGAGCGGCAAGAAGCCCCAAGGTTCGTCGTTTGGAGTCTTGGATGCTTGTTCTTCACTTCTGCTCGATCTTGTCGATTGGTTTTTGCGGGGTGATTTAGGAGTTTGGTGTTAGTGATGCTGTGTGCGTGTCTAGGCGGCGGCAGTGGCGAGGGCGGCGGCGCGGCGGAGAACAAACCCAAGGGGGAGTCGCTGGTGGCGAGGCTTCTCCACCACTGCCAGCACATGGCGCACATCAGCTGGGACGGCAGCACCAGCACCACCACCAGCCTCCGCTCCTGGAACCACGCCGCGCCGCCGTACGTCGTCGTCCTCCTCCTCCACCACCGCGTCCACCTTGTTAGCCTTGGCGGCGCCGGCGACATCAAGAAGGAGTCGGCACCGACGGGGCCTGGGTTGTGCAGCTCCTATCCTGCCGTCTGTCGTAGCCAGGGCCAACTCCAGCCGTCCCTTTCTCTTCCGCCCACAGCTCCCGGAGCCGTGCCTCCGCCGCCGCGCCGCTCCCTCCTCTCCCGTCGGCCGCCGTGCGTCGCTGCCTCTCCGTCACGCCTGGAGAGGGGATAGGGGAGAGAGATGAAGAGAGGGAGATAGAGGGAGAGGAGGAGGAGGAAGAAGAGGGGGTGACAGTGACATGTGGGGCCCACCATTTTTTTATTAATTTATGTGTGAAACTGACATGTGGATCCCACGGGTTTATTATTTTCTCGGGTCGAATTGCCACGTAAACACCACGTCAGATGAAGACCGAGTCAAATTAGCCATGTAAGCGTTATGTCAGCCAAAACCACCCTCAAAACCGCCGAGGGACCCCATTTGCACTGGTTTTGATAGTTGAGGTATCCGTTGTGTCTGGTTTTCCGGTTGAGGGACGAAAATTGGATTCGTTGACAAGTTAAGGGACCTCGGACGAACTTATTCCAAATACAATTATTCGTTAAAAATGTCCTGGGCCTATATGGGCCTAGAATATGCTTGTGCTTTGAAAATATGGGCCTACAATATGCTTGTGCATTGCAAGGCCTACAGATCGTTGCCGTTAAGCCCATGAGTTCAATCGGCTGAAGAAAACTCGAATGCAACTAGAATCCTTAAAATGACCCAGCATCCATTTTGAGCGTTGTTGCTGTAGGTTTTTTAAAGTAAATTTCATAAAACCCTATATATTAATCTATTATATGGTTCAAGTTACACAGAATAGAAATTTTAACATGTGACACATAGTCTTAGGTATTATGGTTTGATGAAATCATAATCATGATCATTTTGACTTTGATCTACCACATTCTTAAGTTTTACAATCACATTTTAAACTTATATTACAACCACTTTGTTAAATTTTGATATAGGAGTGTTAAATTTTGATATAGGAGTAAGCCAAAATGGTTAGTGGTGTGATTTTTGTTAAACTTTAGGATCATAATACCCAGGGTTATGAACCACGTGTCTAAATCCATATGGTTTTGTACAACTTGAACCACAACAGACCATAATACTCTCTCCGTCCCATATTATAAGGGATTTTGGGTGGATGTGACTCATCCTGGTAGTGTTCAGATTCGTAGTACTAGGATAAATCATATCCACCTAGAATCCCTTATAATATGGTGCAGATGGAGTAGGTAGGATTTTATAAAATTTACTTATTGTTTTCCTTGAAAATATGTAGCCAGTTGTGATATTTCTTCATATAAGCATGTATGGGTGGGCAGAAGATCTCGAGGGTTGCATTTAAGATTTACACTATAACATTTAAAAATAAAGGATTTATTTTATTGCACTGATTTTGTTCTAGTTCAACGATTTGCCATCGGTTTTATCTCCCTGTATAATATGTCATTGAGTTTATCAAATTTTTTTTTACAATATGTCACTGGGGTGGATACTTTAAAAAATAAATCTCAAAATGTCCTTCAAGTTACGAGAGGTTATAATTAATTGACCTACTAGAAGTTTCAAGAAAATGAAAATTTTTACGTAACCTCCTTACATAATATAGAAATGTGTGTATATTTGAAAATTTTCATTTTGCATGTATTAACTTTTAAAAAGAATATATAATTTATGTTTTGTATGCTAATACAATACTCTTATGTTAATGTTCTTTTATGTACATCATCATTAAATGCTATACATTATTTTTCTGATGCAGCTATATGTTGTGTATTTGATTCCTCTTTTATATGCTACATAAAAATAGTTTCTTTAAACGAAACATGAAAGAAAATTTTACACACAAACTTCTATATTTTGTAAGAAGGTTAAGCACACAAAAACTTCCTTTTTTTGAAAACTTTTTAGTGGTTCAAAGAATTGTCAATTCTTGTATGACTTGAAGGACATTTTAGTCATTTCTTAAAATTATCTACCACCCAAATGTCATATTGTAAAAAAAACCAACAAAGTTCATGGGATATTACATAGGGAGACAAAATAGATGATAAATCGTTGAAGTAGGATAAATTCAGTGGCTTAAAATAGATTTTATCTTAAAAATATATATTTTGTGTCATTTATAAAAAGGATGATGTATTTATTGAAAATATTAGAAAAAATAAAATGAAGCATATGGAAACGAACCCAACAGCTGTTGAATAGGTGCAAAACCTATAACCAGCGCAATTGGGCAATTAGTATATTTTTACGCTTAGATTTTGGATAGCTACTTCCAAAAGAAAATATGGACATAAAAGAATGGGGCGTTAATTGATTACATTTTAGTCACATCACGCTCAAAGCCCCGGCCCAAACAAAGAAATTTTCCGTTGATTAAACATACTGTACTCTATAAAACCGGATGTTAGGCTTGATTAGTCCCTGGCCTTCCATTTAATCCCCAAAACCTTCACGTCACCCTTGCCTGTAAAACGCTTAATGAATCATATCCTTTTGTTAATCAAGCTGATCGAGAGATGGGACATGGAAGACATGCACGCATGAGCTAGACTCCTAGAGCTATTAATAATTTTGTTTTGGTTTACTCCCTCTGGTTCCATATTAATTGATGTTTTAAATAAGATTGAGGTCAAACTTTTATAACTTTAACCATCAATGACTTTAAAAATATTTAGTTTAAAGGAACTAGAACAACATATATATATATATATATATATATATATATATATATATATATATATATATATATATATATATATATATATATATATATATATATATTTGTCTTTTAAAGCACTATAATAAAAGTAAACATGCATTTATTTATTATATATATTATAATAAAAAAATAATGTCAAAGATATATCTTGTAGACCGTGTCATTGTCCAAAACGTCAATTAAAATGAAACCCGAGGGAGTAATTTGTGCTAATTCATCTCAGCCACACGTGCATTGATTGTACAAGTCATCACAGCCGACCATGATGTCATCGGATGTTCGGTAGTATTCTCTCTCTCTATAGTAGTATAACCATGTTAACACGGTTATCATGGGATATAAAAACTTGTCAACTTTTTGGATTATGATAAAGACAAGAGATGGTAAGTGTAGTATATGTATAGTTAATTTAGTGGGAAGTCACCTTTTATAATTACTATATTGTTATATTTGTCATAAATTTTGAATCTGAAGTAGTTGTTACCTCCGTTAGAATAATTGTATTTCTAATATTTAAATTTTGTAAAAAGAATATTTCTAATGAGACAAGACCTAACAAATTAATTTTATGAAGATATATATGCTGTCGCCTAGCCTCCCATCTTTCTATCCAAATCTCCTAGCCCTCATTTTAATCAAGTTTTACATATAAAAAGTATGCATGCGGTGTGGATATTAAATAGGGTTATTATAGTCATTTGTGTGTTGCTAATCTGTCTCTAATTTTTTTAAATATAATTATTTTGAGACGTATGTAGTATATATATTTTAGGACGAGGGAATGCATTATTTTTGACTCAAGATGATCCTTTCTGAGTAGGGCCGTGTTTAGATTCAAACTTTTTTTCTTCAAACTTTTAATTTTTCTGTCACATTAAATGTTTGGACACATGCATGGAGCATTAAATGTGGACGAAAAAAAACAATTGCATAGTTTGCATGTAAATCGTGAGACGAATCTTTTGAGCCTAATTACGCCATTATTTGACAAAGTGGTGCTAAAGTAAACATTTGCTAATGATAGATTAATTAGGCTTAATAGATTCGTCTCACAATTTACAGGCGAAATCTATAATTTATTTTATTATTAGTCTAGTTTAATATTTTAAATGTGTGTCCATATACTTAAAATTTTTTTTTGGCACACTGCTTGCCCGACAGCAAGGTACCTGTCAGCTTTTGCAATGGTTGGTTCAGGTCTCTCAGGTTCAGCTTTTGAATTGATAGTGGCAAGACCATGTAAGACACTGTGAGTTCTTCTTTTTTGCACTGTAGCTGTCTTGCAATTTTATCGTTTCTCCACTAGGCTTGTGTGAAGAGTTATCATGGTGCTTTTGGAGAAGTTTAAATGTAGTCCTGTAGCATATGCGAAAAGCTCCAGTCCTTTCTTTAGGACGCTAGCATCTCTTTCCGTTGCACGGCAGATGATAAATGATAAGGGTGTCATCAGCATACTGTATGGTGGCACAGGGCTGCTGTGGTAGATTGCTTGAATTCTTCATTTTGTCTCATGAGTTGATGAGTTGTTGCAGCACATTAGAAACTAAAATGAACAAGCAGGGAGAGATGGAGTCCTTTTGGCGCAACTGAAATTTTTACAATTTGATTCTTTTAAAAAACTTATTTTAGAAATAGACCCCTAAAAAATTTATCACAAAATTAAAAATGGCGTGGAGGGGGGGAGGGGGGCAGCTCCAGCCACATTGGCGTGCTCCCCCTGCCACCTTAGCGCCGCCCCGCCACGGTGGCAGGAGGACGGGCCTCTGGCATCCCAAAAAGGAACCATTTCTAGAATAAGTTTTTTCAAGAGTTTATTTATGAAATAAGTTTTTCAAAAGGAACAAATTGTGAAAAATCCGGCTTGGCGCAGGCCCTTCTTGCGGTTAATCCATTTTTCCATGTATTCCATTTAGGAGGTACTGCTGATTTTGATGTCTGCAGTATGTTTGCAATCCAAGTTTGCCAAATTTGTGGGATGCCGTGAGCTTTAAGGATCAATTGAAGCTGTCCCAACTTCTTTTGTCCTAGCAGGTTTGTAGTAGCTCAGTGGCATAGATGAAGTTTTCAGAGATATTTCTTCCTTTGATAAAGCCCAATTGATCTTGATGAATCGGGTTGGAATGATGCTTTTGGAACCCCTGTTAGCCAAAATGCATGCAATCTTGAATCTATCAGATAGCTACTTTCTTTTCTGAAACTTAATTACCTTTTCAAATAGCCACCCTGTAGTACAGAAAATTCCAATGATAGACGGAAAACTTTTAATTTCATCCATTATTTCCCTAGCTATCAACGTATAGACGGCCGGGTAAGGTCGTTCATGCAGTTTACAAGACTCCTATACGTAGATCCAATTCGATCTTATCCATATATTTGTGACTCAGATGAATAGTCGTTTGTCAATTTGAATTTATAGAAAACTTTAGATACATATCATATCACTATCACATATCGAACTATTTCTCAGAGCACATGCTACACACATGCACATTTAATGGATAAGATATGTTCACTTCATACTCTACAAGGTCTTTAGTTTGTGCACATTGCAGGGAGATATCTCTACTGTCTTAAAAGCACAATCATCATCTTCCCTCCCATCCTAATCTCATGTATATAGAAACCGCTCACTAGATGTTTGGCTATTCCCCAACGCTCGCGTCGCTCGCCCCAGGGCGACACGGGCGGCGACACCGCGCGCGCCGCCACAAACTTCTCCTCCTCCCCTCCGCCTCGCCGTCGCCCGAGCAGCCGCTGGCAAAGCCGCGCGGCGGCAAGGACGGCGGCGGCGGGGCCTTCTCCCTCTCTCGAGAAGCGCGGCTGGGGCACCGGCGGGACCTGAGCGAAGCGGACGGTGGCGACAGTGTCCGGCGCCATCTGGGCCGGATGCGGCGGATCCGGCTCCGCCGGAGGTGGATCTGGCCCTATCGCGGCCAGATCGGGAGGGGCGTGCCGCTCTTGGCAGGAGGCGGCGTGGGAGGCGGCGACCGCGACCGTTGGTGGGGGGGACGACGGATCCGGCCACTCTGGTGGCGGATCCAGTCCCCCCGGATGGCTGCGGCGGGCGGGCGGAGGTGGCCGACGCCGAGGAGGTTTGCAGCGGAAGGCAGTGGCGACGGCGACCGACGGAGTCGAGAGGGCGGCGACAGCAGCCGACGGAGACGCGTAGGCGGCTGGTCGGCAGGACCGGCGACGGCGTGCATGGCGCGGCGCGCGCGAGATCCGGTGGTGCTGGAGGCGGGGTGGGAGATGGTGGCAGGGCACGGTGGCGGTGCTGGCGGCGGGGTGGGGGCTGGTGGCGGGGCTAAGTGGTGGCGGCGGTGGAGACTGGTGGTGATGGCGGCAGCGGAGCCCAAGCTGCGGTGGGCAGCCAACACCGTGCGACAGCTGGGCGTCTGGCTTCCCCCGGGCAAGATCCGGTCCCCTTCACCGGATTTGGGGCGAGAGCATCGTGCTTTGGTGGACGTTCTAGTGCCGCGTCGTTTTGGACGGCGGGTGCACTGTGGCGGAGGGGTCAACAGCACGGTGCGGAGGGTGGCATGGCGCCGGCGAAACGGTCTGGTGGTCCGAGGTGACACGGACAACGGATTCGTGGTGGAGCCAGCGGTTACTCTGTCAGGGGGAGCCGCGGTCCTCTCGACGTGCACCTTCCCAGACATATGTCCTCTTGCGACGGCGACTTTGTCGGCAAAAGTTGGCCACGTCGGGCGGGCTAGTGTGGGGGAGAGGGCATCCATTCTTCTCTCTCACCCTCTCCCCATCCAACCCAACTGCATGGATGGAGCCAGTGTGTGTCGAGGTTCGAGCTTCCCCATGGCGATTGACTGGCGGCGTGGCGCCGGTGCGGTGGCCGTGCATCGAAGGTTTTCGCTGGTGGTGGCTGCGGAGCGTGTAGGAGTTCAGTTCTTGGGAGAGACAAATTTTGGGCGAAAGCTCTGCCTTCGGGCCGGCAACAATGACACCTGTGGGTGCCGTTTTTTCCTTTTGGGGTGTTGCCGCTTTTCTTGTCTCTCCCAATTACTTTCTTCATGTGAAAACCTTGTCCTAGCCCTCCGGGACAGGCGACAGCGGCACCTTTGGTGTCGTACCCTTCTTGAAGGTGTCGTCTCGAAGACCTTTAGTTTTGCTTATGCAGTGGGTTTTGTTGTAGACGCGCGGTGTGGTTGTACTTTTTTTTTCTGGTCTGTGGTCTTCCAGGACTATAGATTGTATTTTTCTCCTGCTTTATCAATACATGAAACTCGCACTGTCTTGTGCGGTTCGTTTAAAAAAAAAAAGAAAACCGCTCAAAAAAATTGAAGCTGCTATAATTAACTTGCGATAGATTTTTGTTCTAAATCATTCAATTTTTGGGCCGTTTGATATGCTGAGATTTGTGTTTGACATAGGAAAAAAATTTCACGCATTGTGATTGCTGGAATCAAACCCTTGACCCAACAATTGCATGCACACATACTTCCCACTGAGCTATCTTGGATTTTGTAATTTATGCTTCACCTGGATCCTAGTTACGTGGTCCGACAGTTTCTTGGAGAATTTTCTATGGATTGTTACAGAGGTAGTTCCAAAAATAATGTTGACTAACCGATAAAAAAAATATGTGAGAAGAAAAAAAATTAAACCACGTTGATCAGACATCGTCCTAGTGTGACGCACAGTCGATGACTAAGTACGTACTACATCTATTGTTTTAATATATATATGATGCCATTAATTTTTTGATAACCATATTCATCTTATTCAATTTTTTTTCAAATATGAAAGAATTAAGTCATGCTTAAAAAATATTTAACAGTAAATCAAGTCACAATAAAATAAATGGTAATTACATAATTTTTTTTAATATGACGAATGATTAAACATATTTTAAAAAGTCAACGGCATTATATATTAAAAACGGAGATATCGTATAAAAATGTGTTTGCCTAGTCATACTCCTCGAAAGAAATTAAAGTTCTGTTTCGACATGTTCATATCCTGAAAATCATAGGATTAATCCCTGCCTTTCGAATTGCACGTCGATCTCCACAGGCCACAGCCACTCGCATAATTCCTCCGTCCAAAAAAAAAAAAAAGGCAAACCCTGGGTTTGCTTGTCCAATTTTGACTGTCCATCTTATATGAAATTTTTTTATAATTCGTATTTTCATTGTTGTTAGATGATAAAACATGATTAATATTTTATGCGTGACCTATCTTTTTAATTTTTTTCATAATTTTTTTAAATAAGATGGACAGTCAAACGTTGAGCACGGAAACCAGGGTTTGTCTTTTTTTTTTTTTTTTTTTTTTTTTTTTGGAGAGGGAGGGAATAGTCGTGCGCACTCGAGTTGCAGAGTTCTCTCATCATCTGATCCCATGGAAGTGATCACTGATCATCCACTGGATGGTGGGGTTGCACATCATGAACAGAAACGGCGACGTGATCACCTGAACAGAACGGAGGTGATGGAAAACGACAATTCAAGGACGCTCTGTTGATTTTCAGCTGATTTCTGCGCCAATCCGAAATGGATCTTGAGCGCTCGAGGTTATCCCACCTTTACCTCTTATTTTCTTTAATATACTTTATCCATCCCATAATATATCAATCTAATACCGGATGAGACATATCTTAGTATAACGAATTTTATTAACAGATCTAGATAGGAGGGTGTCCAGATTCATCGTACTATTAAATGTCAGTATTAAGTTGGCACTCCCTTCATCCCATAGTATAAGAGATTTTTGAGGGATAAGACACTTTCTAGTACTATGAATCTGTATTAAGAGCTTGTCTAGATTTGTAGTAATATGAAGTGTCCCATCCCTCTAAAATCTCTTATATTTTAGGATGGATGTAGTATATTATAGGACGGAGGAGTATAAAAAAATATAACAAAAAAAAAGTATACTAAGACATAAATTTATATATGCGGAATCGGTAGCCAAGTCTTAATTTTGTTCAACTTTAGATGACGAAATATCTATATAATTACCTGCCACGATAAAAGAAATGGTTTCTCTGTTTCCTTTTTGTTTTTTATTTTTGAAAATTGAAAAAGAACTCTACGGAAGCAAATAGTGCGTGTGGGGCCAGGCTGCAGGCAGCAAGAAGTGGCGCATGATCGATCAGCCTGTCCAGGTGAAGCCTTGTCGTACGTGCGTGTCGGTGGTTGGAGTTTCTGTCCATTATCAGGTGGTAATAGTGGCGAATTTATATTAGTTATATCTAACTATTAACTGATCATTTCGCCAGTCTCTGAATATTTGACGCAGTTGGTTTTTTAAACCTATTTAACCGTTCGTCTTATTTAAAATAATTAAATAATTATTAATTCTTTTTCTATCATTTGATTCATTGTTAAATATACTTTTATATATACATATAGTTTTATATATTTCACAAATGTTTTTAATGAGATGAACGGTCAAATATATTTTAAAAAATCAACGACGTCAAATGTTTAGGGACGGAGGGAGTACTTATTAATATCATATAAATTAGCTTAAATTGTATAATTTACTAGGGATCATATGACGCTTGATAGGATTAATATTGTAGGCTAGTCCATATGGAAAATAATCCGGGATCAAACCAACGACTTATATGGATTAATTATTATCTGTCCTAACATGACTATGAAAGCAATGCCGTCCAGGTGGTGGGGCCAGCCTCAACTTCAATTGTTAGGTTAGTGCTCTCCTTCCACGGATTGAATGTGAACCATTGCACTACTACTAGACATCACTATGCAATTGTTTGCTAGGATAACTTTAATTACCATATTTAAAGTGTATCGGTTTAGTGTAAAATTTTAATACCTATATATATATTTCTCGTACTTTCTGAAAGATTGAAAACTTCTAGTACTTTATCATGACTATGCAAGCAATCGTAGTACCTACTACCTAAACATCTGATCACATGCCATCTAAGGTCTTATTGGTTATACATGTATTCTACCTGTAATTATCCCCATTTCATAAAGTCTCTAAAGAGAGAGAATTTTCATGAAGAGTGTAATCGTTAATGAGAGGAACACGTATACTCATAGTAAATGGAAAATTCAAGTACGCATATAACTTAACCACGCCTTATCTCTTTCTTAATTTCAACTGGCATTTAATAAGTGTACAGTAAAATGACCTAAATTAGGAATGGCAGTGAGGGAAATTTGCAACAATTACGTCCTTGAGCTGAAAATGCTAGACCGTTTGCAATATCTCAATATTAAACTTAGTTTGATTTTTAGGCACAATGACGGCTTTACTAGTATCCTTTGGCTTAATATATGTGCCAAATTTCTCATTACCAATTACTTAAACTTACTTTTTAGGCACAATGACGGTTTACTTCTACCTTTGTCTTATTGATAATATATATGTGCCAAAATTCCCATTATCACTAGTAGATAAACCATCTTTGGTCAGTTGACCCAAATCCACAATAGTCCCGGTTCCATTAAAAACCGGGATTAAAAATGATATTTAGTCCTGATTTATAAGAGGAAGATCTTTAGTCCCGGTTGTTGTTACCAACCAGGACTAAAAATCATCTTTAGTCCTGGTTGGTAACTCCAACCGGGACTAAAGTTCATCTTTAGTCCCGGTTGATTTCATGTCAGACCGTATCAGGGCCCTAGGATCTTTAGTCCCGGTTAGTAACACCAACCGGGACTAAAAACCTATTTTTAGTTCCGGTTGATGTTACTAACCGGGAAAAAAAAATTAAAAACACACTATATAATCCCTATTACCGATCCTCTTTTCCCGTCCACACAACAAACTCCTCCCTCTATCTCTTTCTCCCTCTCCAACTTCTTATCTCTTCCTTATCTCTAACTCCTACCTTATCTTTCCTTTTTTTCCTTCCATTCGTCACAGCGAAGTAGACGACGGCCGACGAGGCGGCGCGGGGGTCCGCGCAGAGGCGCGGGGGGCCGCGCGGAGGCGGCCTGCGCGGCGGCGCGGGGGACCGCGCGGCGGCGGGCGAGGGGCCGCTCGGCGGCGGCCGGCGCGGCGGCGTGGGGGGGGCCGCTCAGTGGCGGTGGCGGGGGCCCGCGCGGTGGCGGGCGGCGGCGACCGGCTGGCGCGGAGGGGAGGAGGGGAGGCGGTAGTGGCTGGCCGGCCGGCTTTTCTTTTTTTTCTTTTTTTTTTACAATTTATGATTTATCCTGTGATGTATTTGATTTGTGTGTGATGGGAATCTGTGATGTATTTTTTAGAATTTGTGATGTAATTTTTTTAAGAGTTCGTGATGTATTTGGAGATGATCTATTTGAGGATTTGGAGATGTTCTGTGTTATGTGAGAATTTGGATTTGGATTTCTGGGCATGATTAGGGAATGGTGTGAAATCAATATTCAATACTAAAACAATGAAAAAGAGAAAAAAAGAAAAAAATATCTTTAGTCCCGGTTGGTAACAACAACCGGGACTAAAGATCGATCTTTAGTACCGGTTATTTGAACCGGGACTAAAGATAGTGATTTTTAGTCCCGTATTCGTAGTCAGGGGGGTTACGAACCTGGACTAAAAAGCACTTCTCCACCAGTGTATAAAATATACTTCCTCTGTTTCATATTATAAGACTTTCTAGCATTGCCCCCACATTCACACACACACATATATATATATATATATATATATATATATATATATATATATATATTAATGAATCTAGACATATATGTGTCCCTAGATTCATTAACATCGATATGAATGTGGGCAATGCTAGAAAGTCTTACAACCTGAAACGGAGGTAGTACTTTCTATGTTTCACATTATAAGATATTTTCAGTTTTAAATAGATTCATGCATGGATTTATATATGTGCTTTATATACGTGTTTAAATTTAGGGCTTATTTGGTAGAACTTCAACTTCTAAATTTAACTAAATGAATTGGGTCTGGAGTAGAATTATGGAGCAGCCTAAATCGAACTCCACCTCTCTAGTACATTTTGTGAGGTGAGAGTATTTCACCCAACTCCACTCCAATTTTAGATGTAGTTGAAACTTTCTTATATGGATGTTAGTGAATTAGACAAAGAAAGTATGTGCTAAAATTCTCGTTATTAATTACTTACACTGGTCATAAGTATTTGGCGTGTATAATAACTTTTGAAACTTTAACCGTCAATAAATTATTAAATATTTGGTTTATTAAAAACAATCATGTACGGTGTTTTTTTTTTTGGATGAGGCCATGGGGATTTTTTTTTTGTTAAGAGGAGATGAAGGCTGGTTTGCTAGTGTAGCCTCTAACCCAACAGTAAACCTCGCAGCTTTCAAAAAATAAAAACAATAAACATCACCTTCACCCTAGAAAAAAGTCATACAAATTAACTGAATTTTGTCCAGTACTGCAAATGCAAGGCCATTGACAATAACGAGGGAAAATGTACTATTCGCCATCCTTTCAAAATGGCAAATACTAGTAAATTCTCCCCAATAATGAAGATGGAAATAATTGCATATATTTTCCAACCAAGCGGACCGTCATAAATACTATATGTACAGCATCAAACAGTAACTTGAAAGTATAGGTAATAATAAAAATATGGTTGTTTTATAAAATCGAAGGTATACAAGGAAGATGTTAAAATAAAACTATCTACATCCTAAAAATATAATAATTTAGTATCAAATAGAAAACATTCTAGTGCTACAAATTTTATCCAGATTCGTAATACTAGTATATGTTCCATCTGATATTATGTTGATGTATTATAAGACAGGGGAAGTACACACCATCCATTTTCACATGGAAAATGAGAAGGGAGAGAAACTTAGGAGAAGAAGAGAATACTAATAGTTTGATGGCTAAAATAAAAAAAAAAAAGATGAAATGGTATTAAGAGATCTAGTAGGCCCTATAACCTAAAAAGATACTCCCTTCGTAAAAAAAATTCAACTTAGGAGTTGGATGTGACACAATATAGTATAACAAATCTATATTGTGTCCCATCTAACTCTTAAGTTGGTTTTTTTGGATGGAGGGAGTAGACATCTAAAAGCTAAAATTTAAAAAAAAAATGACGGGGGAGTAATGAACTAATGCATGTATCATTTGTGCACTTGTGTGAAGTTACGACAACCAAATTAGGGTGACGTGTCAATGATAAGAACAATGCATTATCTTCATCAGTCACCTTTCCTAGACGTGCCAATTTTTCTAATGTTATGCGTACATAGACCTAATTAAATACTTATTTATTTAAGTTGCTAAATTTGTGGACTTTTAATTGGCATTGATTTGTCGATCGTGTCACTAGCCTCTATGTACGATTGAAGGCTTATTAAAAGTCACGTCAAAGTATATGAAAATTGTTGAATAGGAGGAGATGGCGAAGGCGGCGAACACGATCGCGGCGAGGAAGGCCGAGAAAGGAATCGAAGGTACGCATACCTTCTTTTCTCCATCTACTCTTCTTCTCGCGAAGACTGAAGTTCTGATAATATGTTGAAGTTCTGATAATATGTTGAATAGGGAATTGAGATTGCGGGAGCGAGAGAATAGTTGTGTACTTTATTGATCAATGCGATTACACAGAAATGGGTGGCCACCGTAGATGTGATGGTTGGGAACCATCGTGCCCATTGCCAAGGAGCGCCGAGAAGGCGAGGGGTATGACACAACTGTTGTGCCCAACCTTCGGTTACCGATCTCATCTTTTATATGGATGCGATCATCTTTTATTTCATAACAATAATAAGCGGTGAAGCTAATTACTAAGAAACTGTCTGGTTGGTCATTACCGTATTTTATAACAATCTGTGATTAGATATTTTGACACGCGTGTTTGCGTTGTTGCAACAAACATGACAATATTACGTTTCTGTAATATAGGTCCCATATATATGTTAGTGACTTATAAAATATGGCATATATCTTTTATTTTGCTGGCTCAAGTGTGATCAGGATTTTGATTGCCTCACTTTTGATAAGCTCGAAAAAAAGTATGACAAACCTACGAAACCTTAGTTATGAATTATACAACCCTTAAAACCTTAAAACCGGTAACTACTCGCTCCGTTTAATTTTTTAAGATGTTTTGATTTCTTTCCGTATACAAAATTAACTTTACAATAACATAGTAACATTTTTTCTAAAAAAATCAAAATTATTCGATGTTAGATTAAAAATAATCGCAATATCTTATAATATAAAATGAAGCGAGTACTACTCATATGAAATTTTATGTTTTCTAATTAAAAATATGATTGTTCTACGTTTTCTAATAAAATTAATTATAATAACAATTGGAGTAGATTGTAAAAACAAACCCTGAGATGAACTTGGTTAATTAACAAATATGGAACCAGAATCCTTCTAAGCTTAAGGCTCAATAAATATAATTCAAATAATTTTATTTTTATCTTCTAATTTGTAAAATTTTATAGTACAATTTTAATAGATATCTTAGGTCAGGAGAGGGGCTCCAGCTTCTTGTATCCACGCGCCCCGAACAGATCGATCAATTTAGCAGCTGACAGAACAACTCTCGATTTGTCAGGCAAGTGTTTGGATCAATAAAAACGTGTCAGGCAAGGTGGATGAATGTATGGCCGCACATCGGTCCCAGGATCCCCAGCCGTACATTCATCCTGCAATGGTTAGCCCATCAGGCAATCATAGCAGCTGCGCCTCAACGGGGCAGGTCGGATCACAGAGCATGGACGCCATGCAAACCCAGGACGAAACCACCTGCCCCGTTGATGAGATCACGCAGCGGACACCATGTGAGCTGCATATTCCCTTCAAGAACTTATCAATCAAGGTATGCTCGTAGTTTGATGATTTTTGACTTGTACATTCTGCAAGTTGCTGCTTAGGTTGATTATTAATAGATAACCTCTCATCACGTGAAGGTGGCGTCGGAAATGGCCATCCCAACGGACCCTTCCGGGACTTACCACTGCAGGCCGATTCCAGCAGGATACTCGAGGGTCGAAGTTGAGCCGGTGGAAGCCGCGTACGAGGACCTCGAGTTGGACTACCCAGGAGGAGACGGTGAGACGCATCTACGAGACACAAGCCACGCCATCATACTATGGCGCAAGCGGTACATCATCCTTCCTGGGCGACAAGCGGTGTCTCCTGCACCATCTCCTCCGGCTCCGCCATCTCCTCCTGCACCATCTCCTCCGGCTCCTCCGCCACCTCCTGCTGCACCATCTCCTCCGGCTCCTCCGCCTCCTCCGCCTTCACCGTGTTCGCCTGCACCTCCCAAGACAAGGTCTCGCCAAGCTCCACCGCCTGCCCGCACAAGGGCAACGAAGAAAGCGAAAGTTGACGCCACCAAAAACAAGGAGCCACCGTACGATTGCAGTCAAGAGGAGCTTGATGCTTATGTGGCAGGAAAGGTGAAGAGGCAACTCAAGCCTCGGAGTCCTGAAAAGAAGATACCTATTGACCCGAGCGTGAAGAACTTGTTCAAGGGAATGTCCACAACAAACAAGGAGGCGTTACAGATATCGGACTATGACCGAACACTTCAGAGAGCCTATCACAAGAAGTCCAAACCAGTCCCTCAGCTTGGAGAACAACCAAACCAAAAGGTCGAGTCGTTGGTGACCGGCGAAGATTTTGGCATAACGGAATTCATTGCAGACACCGGTCTAACTGTGGATCAGTTGGTTCGAGGCGCACCAATCCTGAAGGCGGAAGTGGCATACAAGTTTGAACTCGGTAAACCGCTTGTCAAACCTAAACATCTGCAGTCCCTACCGACACAGATATACAAATTCCATGAACGGTACATGGAAATGAGCGCCAAGGGTAGAGAGATGTTCGGAGCGAGGATCAGAAACCCCGACTTCTTGCAAGGAGAAGATGTTCTCTGGATCCATTTCAAGGATCTCTTCGATCTGTACCAGTTGGACGCCCTCGACGTCTCTCTTCTGAGCGCATGGATTTTGTGAGTATCTTTGAGTTCGATTTGCTTCGTTCAATAATTAGCTCCTGGCATATATGTAAGCAATAATACTTTCCTTTCATCGTTGTAGAATGGAGATTCAAAGGGCCCGACGGCGGAGGGTCTACGATACTGGGTTCATCGACCCTCGGAAAATCAACACCGAAATGATCGATGACAATCTCGTCCATCTCCTAACGCAGCAGCATTTCAAGACGTACATACTACTGCCGTACAACACAGAGTGAGTTTTTATTGTCGTTCGAACAAATTTCGTTCCCATACATATAGCATGTACATTTTCGATCATATATATCTCATCTCACGCATATTCCAGATTCCACTAGGTCCTGTTATTCTTCGACTTGGACGCATGCAAAGTCACTGTGTACGACTCAATGAATAAAGAGGAGAGGATTTTTGACAAGGTCTTCAAACTGATAGACAGGTAATATAATGCCATCTATTCCAAAGTCGCGGGGAATCTATTGCTATTATGTTGATCTCAGGTAATAATTAATCATAGCTTGCAACTGCATATGTAGGGCTTGGGATCGGTTCCGTCAATTGGTCCGTGGGACTTGGAAAGAAAAACTTGGACGGAGGTTTTATTTTCCAGTGAGTACATGCATGATCCAAAATTATATTGAATTGAATCTCTATTTACAGTTAATATAAAGAGTATATTAAATCTCTCATCGTTTCTCATGTAGTGTGCAAAGCAGGACCAGGAAACTAACTTATGCGGCTATTACGTATGCAAGTATGCCCACTGCCTATCAAACCAAATATGCACAACACGAGAGCTCGATGTACGTATACATAAACCATTCAAAAGTTCATTGCGTATCGATTTGTTAAGTTGTTTATTAATTTCATATATTGATACGTCATTATTTTTCGAATGATAGCGTATTCACATGAGGGATAATCTCCCACACAAGGATTTTATCACGGCTGTTCAAGAATAGCTGATGGGATTCATCAACGAAGAAGTCCTTAATCCCGACGGTGAATTCTACTACGACGGATCGACAATTCATAACGTCGGTCCTTCCTCTTCTGACATAACGCCGGTGTCGAAGTCGTAGCTATATATAGCTACCGAGCAAAAGAATTGTACTATATACGCATGTATATATATATTTATATATGTACACATTTACTTTTGTGTTAATATATATTTTGGTAACATATATATATGCACATAAAATGTTAAGTGCTTTAAATTATACATATGTGTGTGTGTAATATATGATTTATACACACACACACACATATATATATATATAACCAACTATGTAGCAAACATGGCCATGCAAAGAAAAATGGTGCACCGATCTTTAGTCCCGGTTGGTAACACAAACCGGAACTAAAGATGGTTTGGCCGGCCACGTGGCTGATCGATCTTTAGTCCCGGTTATTTCACCCGGGACTAAAGATAGCTATCTTTAGTTCCGGATTCGTAGTCCCGGTTGGACAACCGGGACTAAAGGGGGGTTACCAACCGGGACTACAAACGGTTTCTCCACCAGTGGATCGTCGTCCTTGAGGCCCTGTCGATCGTCGTCCTTGGCGCAACTCAAGTCAAAGACTTCGCCCCTAATCAATTAATCATTGCACTAGAAAAGAGATAAGGGACGAAATTGAGGACTGGTAAAGGATTTTTGGAGGACACTCAGAGGACACTTAGTTTCTTTTTGATTTTTTTAGGTCCTTTGATTCATAGAAAAAGATAAAAGTTTTTGTATAGGATTATATTCCTATGGTCAATTTTATAGGAAAAATAAGTAAGAGGTTAGATCTCTTCGAAACTTTCATTTGGTTCATTTTTTTTTCCTTTCGTGCAGTCAAAGGACATTTCCTCCTGTTTCCTGTGTTTTCACTTCATGTCGGATTGAATAAGCAGTTACTTCAATTTTTACGGTTTTTTCTATATCCATATTTTTCCTTTCCTGTGGTTCGAAGGGGCTCTAAGACTTTGATTTATCTCTAGTTCTTCATCACAAAATGTAGAGGGGAAAAAAAGACTTTTGACCTTAGTTTCTTGACGTGCTACTTCTACGAGAACCTAAAACACACACAGGATATACAAATAATTACTCCATCTAATCATTTTTTTTAAAAAAAAGAGAAGAACTTTGCAGTATTTCATTGATAGTGAAGATAGAGCAACATCAACATGATCAGAAAGGATAAATCACCGTGTCCCAAAAAAGATCAAGGATAAACACCAACCCAACACACAACACCTCACAAAGACCGGAATATCCCTCTAGTAAGTATTCCCAATGTCATATATCTATGACAAGTGGAGGTAATATTTGATAATATTTTTTAATTACACGAGTATATGTGGGAACACACATGGAAACAAACAAAAATGCAGAATTATTTGTACCAACATTTTTCATTTTGCCCCTGAGGGATTTTTTCCATCTTGGCTTTTTACCACTAAGGTGAAAATTAGTCATGGTTTAGCCTCACATTTGCATTTGCCCTTTGGCAAAATAAATAGACATAGTGAATGTTTATATTAGAGTGTCATATATATGCTATTTTTTATAGATAAGACTTCTGATACTAATTTAACAGCAAGCGATTTTCGTCCAATCCAGATCCTCAGTATTGCAGACTCAATGTGGGGCTGAGGGTCTGTGAGGCCCACATGTCAGTGAGCACATGCAGTACTGCAGGAGCCGCATCCATTTTCATCACCTTGACTCTTAAGACGTCAAAAGCAACTCTACAAACAAATTTAATGAGCTTTAAGATGCATTTGTGAAATGGGGAGCCTAAAGAGTCTACAACTCGTCCATAACTTTAGCCAGTAGGAACAGTACAACTGAATGGTATTTCTTTAATTTTGTTTTCCTTTTCTGATATTAATTTTATCGGAATATATTCAGGGCCATATAGTCTTTGAATAGTCATGTTTTTTTATTTACCAATCACTTTTTAATATCGAGATTAATATCAAACATTCACATATACTCTTTTTTGGGTGAAACAAATAGTATTTAATTAGAGCTCCCTTTAAAACATAGAAATAGGAAAAAAACATAAGAACCAAGTGACATAGATTTTAAATTCCTACAGGAAGACAAACCATATGAAAGTAGTTTAAGGTCCCGTTCGTTTCTCCAACTCATGAGTTGGATGAAAAAGAAGATTTATGTGACACATTTTTCAAACTGCTAAATAATACGTTTCGTGCAAAAACTTTCTATATGAAAGTTGTTCTAAAATATCAGATTAATCCATTTTTCAAGTTTGTAATAATTAAAACACAATTAATCACGCGTTATTACCACCTTGTTTTACATGAAATACTTAATCATTATCTTCATCTTCATCTTCATGAGATTCAAACACCATCTAAATATTGGTGTTTGATTGGAACACATAAGAAACATGGATTGCAAGAGACAAAAGATTGAAAACATGAACTAGGACCTCTTGGCCTTGTTTCTCCAAAATCACCATATAATTGTCCATTTCATATAAATTTCAAAGAAAGTGATAGGATTTAATCCTTTGTTTCAAAGGCTCTCATAGGAATTATTTTATAGGATTAAGAATCCTCCAATTTTTCTATGTTGATCCTCCACTTCAAAGCGGCCTTCAAATTGCACTTTGATGAATCTCTACCAATGTTAAAAAAATCTAACGGCCTAGAGAAGCACAAAGCATATCTAGATGAATTGTGGAATGCAGAAAAAAAAAAACTATCCCTAGAGAATTATTACAGTGTTTGTAGAATGAATAATTATGAATTACAAAATTATAGTTTGGTTAAAAACAAGAAAACTACTGAGAAGCACAACCTTAAAAACAAAAATCTCCATCTAAGGTTGATCAGAGGATGCATAACTATTGTTTGTACCAAGATCTTACAAGTTGTATGTTGTAGTTATCTTTCTCAAGCCATAAAAATATAATCTTTGAAACAAGTAAGTAAGGAAGCCGTGAAGACAATTCCAGGTGGTGGCAATAGTAAAAAAAATATAGACATATGAGAAACACAATCATATGATGCTGAAGGTTCAATATCACATTAAAAAACTACATATTTAACAAAACTACATATTTGAAGTGTTGTATCACAAAACTACATATTTAACAACAAATTTATCATGGAACTACAAATTTAAGGTAGAGTTTCACAAAACTACATATTTAATACTATCTCTGTTTTTTAATAGATGACGCCGTTGACTGTTTGTCACACGTTTTACCATTCGTCTTATTAAAAAAATTACATAATTATAATTTATTTTATTGTGAGTTGTTTTATCACTCAAAGTACTTTAAGCATGATTTATATATCTTATACATTTGCATAAATTTTTGAATAAGACGAATAATCCAACATGTGTTTAAAAGTCAACAATGTCATTTATTAAAATACGGAGGGGGTATTAAAGTTATCACAAAACTTCATATTGTAAAGTTTCAATCACTAGCACTGTCGTTCTGTTGGACATTGTAGTTTTGTAATTAAATTGGGACTGAAACTATAGTGTTGGGATAAATTTGCTACTTAATCTACTGTTTTGTGAAACTTTATCTTAAAGTTGTAGTTCTATGATAATTTTTTTTGTTAAATCTATAGTTTTGTGATACACCACTTTAAAGTTTTGTAAAATTTTCTCATATCACAAATTAAGAAGACAATTTGAACTAGTGATATGGTTCACACCAGTTTTTCACGAACCATTTCTGGTTCACTTTGTTTGTGCACTGTCGATGGTTATGACCCCTACAATTATTTCTATTTATTCTAAAATGTTTCAAATTTCAGAATACGGCGAGAAGCATCCTTGATATGGCATGGAATTGTAGGGGTATGACTTTATTCATCGGGTTATATATATACATATATAAGTATGGTTTTAGCATATCAATAAATTCGTAACTCAGAGATATCGCTAATCTCGACATGGCGATCAACGTGTTAAGACGACGCACTTGCAGTTTGTGAGTGTGTATACATGTTGAGTCGTAATCGAAATCGAAAAGAAAAAGGAAAGAAAACAATTGACGCTTACTGTCATCACAGCCATTACTGAAGTACCGATCATGCTTTCTACTCATTCGGAGAGATCACAAACTTTTATCGCATCAATCATCATCAACCGATCGAGCTAATCACCATCAAGTTAAAAAGCGAGAGGACAATAGGAGGCATCAACACCACAATAACAACACAAAAGAATTAAAAAGCGACCTCTCAAACATGAGCAAAGTATTTTTCTGTCCCCTTCTTTTTCAGGTCATGCAAAAGTAAATAAATAGAATACTTCTTCCGCATTAGTTTAAACTTGTATCGTTTTTTTAAGCGCAGTAATTATAGGCATACAAATTTCTTCACCATAATATAATCATCTAAAACCAATTTACGGCAAAAGGAAAAAGCTAGTATTAACCGTGCCAATTATTAGAGAACGCAGGTGGAAGCCTTAAATAGGCAAGCAGTCAGGCATTTAGCAGCGCGCTGCGCGCAGCAGTGAAGCCATAGCCCAAAGCCACAAGCTAAAAATCCGTAGTTGTTTTTTAATAACATCACTATTAAATCTGTATTTTACGATACGGTATTAAATATATAGTTTTATGTATTTTTATGATACGGTATTAAATATATAGTTTTATGATAAATTTGATGTTAAATATATAATTTTGCAATATATTATTTTCAATCCATAGTTTCTGATAGTTTAAATGGAGTTCAGTAAAATTTATTAAAAACCATGAGTAAATTTTATAAAACTACATATATTTTAAATTTTAAATTTGTAGATTTTAAATTTTAAAAGTATACTGTAAAATTTATTATAAACCATGAGTAAATTTTATAAAACTACAAACCTACATATTTAATAACAAATTTCGCAAAACAATAGAATTAAAATAAAGTATAGCAAAATTCCCTTGTGGTGAAACCAGCCTATCCGGGTTTAAGTTTTAGACTTAACATGGGTGCTCGTATTTACAGCTAATTATTTTTTTAGTGGTAAGTGATGTACTCATCGATAGCAAGATGTCTATGGACTTCATCAATCTCAAGATATACTTATACTGGTCCAGTCCTCCGAAGATGCTTATAGAGGTAGGGTATCTGTGTATGTGTTTATAGACGTGAGTGTGTGTGCGTTATGGGCACCTGGATTTATACTACGCTTCTAAAAAAATAAATTATAACAAAATTACAGATTTAGTAACAAAATTATTATAAAACTACAACATTTTATAATTTGAAGATAAAATTAGTGCTAAGAGTTTCAACTTTGAAATCTGTAGTTTTGTAATAGCACATAATTCTATGATACTCCGCATTAAATGTTTTGTGAAAAAAATAATCTTAAATATATAGTTTTATGATATGATGTTTTATTCTGTACTATCTCCGTCCCATAATAATTGTATTTCTAAGATTTACATGTGTCGCAAAATAATTATCATAATAGAGTACTAATTGTCTCATAATCACTTCTCATTCAAATTTATTTCTATTTTACCCTTAATTGTCCTCCTATTCTTACCTATACACCATTTAATGAGAGGTATCGTAATCTCAAATCTTAATATATGCTAATCAAAACCATATATCGAAATCATTTATTATGTTAAATGTCGATTACTCCCTCTGGTTTTATAATAATTGATGTTTTAGATAAGATTGAAGTCAAAGTTTTATAACTAACTTTGACAATCCATAACTTTAAAAAACAAGAACAACATATGTAAAAGTATTTAGTTTAAAAGAACAAGAATAACATATATAGATTTCTCTTTCAAAACACTAAACATTTATTTATTTATTATATATATTATAATAGAAAAATAAGATCAAACATATATTTTGTAGATCGTGTGATTATCCAAAATATTAATTAAAATAAAATCGGAGGGAGTATTATTGAACGGAGGGGTGGAAGCCCATAAATAGGCAAGCAGTCAACCAGATGGTCGGTATCCAGGCAGCGAAGCCCCCCCAAAGCCGAGCTCGCGCGCGGCGGCGTCGTCGTCTTCCTCCTCTTCCCCCCGAGTTGGATTCGTGGCCGCGCGGCGGATGGGAGGGGAGGAGGGAATGGCGGCGGGGAGGAAGAAGCGGGTGGGAAGGTACGAGGTTGGGCGGACCATCGGGCAGGGGACGTTCGCCAAGGTCAAGTTCGCCGTGGACGCCGACACCGGCGCCGCCGTCGCCATGAAGGTGCTCGACAAGGACACCATCCTCAACCACCGCATGCTCCACCAGGTAATTCTCCCGCTTCTCCTTTCCCGCTACCCTCCACATCCGCCCCCGCCAGTGCACGAGTCCAAATCAAACTCCTCGCACTCCCCCCTTTGCTTTGATCCGGGCGATTCTTTTTACACTTTTTTTTATTTGGGTGCTCTCCGCTGCTGCTTTGCTGTTTGCCAAATGGTGAGCAGCCGCGCATCGACGAGGGCGGATGGAGAATTTCCGAATATACCTCGACAGCAATGCGCACCACTGGTTAATTCGTGCAAGTTGCGCGCAGCTCTTGCCGTTTGATGATTAAGAATAAGGAATTAACTGGAGAGCCTTAAATTTCTTGTTCTCCCAAAGGGGAAAATACATTTTTTTAAAAAAAAAGAAAAGAAAGAAAAACTTAATTCGAGCGGTTTGTTTGGTGTTTCATCTCGTTTGGGCTGACAGAAGCTCAGTTGCAGAATTGAAATGGTTGGGTGTTGAAAGTGATTTTACCAAAATTTGGTCTGTTGTAGCTTAATTCGATTTGCGGTGTTTGCAGAAATGCTACAAATAGTTGGTTCATATGCTTATCCAACGACATCTTTTGAGGATGCATCTTGTTGCAAAGTGCTCAAGTTCTCTAATTATAGTGGTGTAAATCTTTTCCTAAGCTTCCTGATTTGCTAGTTGCTATGGAACTTGGTTTCTCTCCAATTGTGTTTGCAATTGCAAGTATATATTTGGTTTGTTTAATATAACTGTTCTATAATCCTAAGCCTACTGCTTTGCCATGAAGCTTGGTTTCTCTCCAATTGTGTTTGCAATTGCAAGTATATATTTGGTTTGTTTAATATAACTGTTCTACAATCCTAAGCCTACTGCTTTGCCATGAAGCTTAGTTTCTCCCCAATTGTGTTTGCAATTGCATGTGTATAAATTTGGTTTGTTTAGTTTAACTGTTCTGCAAATCAATGATGACCACCAGTTTTACCTGATTTTGCTGTGAGCACCCATTTCAGATTTCCAGTTTATGCGAGATGTACTTTCTTTGTGTTGTTTATGCAATATCGCTAATCATGATAACAAAAAAAAGGACTAAACCATTCTAATTCGGCATTAGATTACGAACTCACTTCTCATGTTACTTGACAGATCAAAAGGGAGATATCAATAATGAAGATTGTAAGACACCCCAATATAGTTAGACTAAACGAGGTATGCTAAATATTTACTTGCCATCTGTCCTATATAACTTTTCATTATTAACAAAACTCCTATGTTGGCTATCTTAACTTCCTGTGTCACTACTTTGTTACCATTACTATGATTTTGTAGGTTCTAGCTGGAAAGACGAAGATATACATAATCTTGGAGCTTATCACTGGAGGCGAATTGTTCGATAAAATAGTAAGGAGTCTATTATATACACTACCGAAATAACGATGAGCTGCTGTTCTACTTGAACTAAAAAAATATAAGAATTGTACCACTCTGGCAGTGTCTCCATATGTAAATTCTTTTTATCACCCATATAAACCAGAAACTTTCTGTTCAGTAAATTATAGGCCCATTATATAATCCCAATAGGCAATATAAAGAAAGGAACATTTTTTTATTATTGTGCATTTTCTTAAAATATGAACCTATGCGATCAAATATCTGTAGGCTCGCCAAGGGAAGCTTCGTGAAAATGAAGCAAGGAAGTACTTCCAGCAGCTTATTGATGCCATCGATTATTGCCATAGCAAAGGAGTCTATCATAGAGATTTGAAGGTCCGTTACTGATAAGAGACACTTGGCTATCATTTGTCCTATTCACTAGGTGCAATATCTCATGCTTACCCTTTTTTTGGGCATGTTATGTAGCCTGAAAACCTGCTTCTTGACTCGCGTGGAAACTTGAAAGTTTCTGATTTTGGACTTAGCACTTTGGCCCAGAAAGTAAGCTCAGTAATTGCTTTTAATGATGCTGTATTTCTATCCTAGAAGTGTTCTGATTGGGATTTCTTTTTTGAGGGATTTCAGGGAGTAGGCCTTCTTCACACAACTTGTGGAACACCAAATTATGTTGCTCCTGAGGTATGATGCTCTCTCTCTCTCTCTATCTCTCAATGCATGGTAAATTGAACTGTACGAAATGTTTTTTTTTTGGCAAGGAGCTAATTGATTAGCTACACTACATGCAAGAAATATGTCTGCAAAATTAGACGAGTTACTCGGGATGCAATTCAATTTTCCTAGATTTTCTTTATAGATCATATTTGTATGTATGATACAAATGTCTGTTAGACTAGAAAGAGATTACCTATTTCTTTGTTTCTCTACCTGTCTCGCAGTTATTTGGTTGGTTAGTTCTCTTCAGGGTTCTAAACCTCATTTTTATGCATATTTCTGCCATCATCACTAAATAAATATCTCTAGCTGTCTTATTTCACCATGTTCAAGCTATTGTGATTTTAATTGTCTGAACTAGTTCATAAAATTGTGATATGGGCATTTCAAGCCATTTCCTTAGACAAGATTAGGGGCATTTTTTTAGTACATATATGATATGCGCTTTACCATGTGTCAATGTTTTAGGTGCTTAGCAACAATGGTTATGATGGATCTGCAGCAGATGTTTGGTCATGTGGTGTTATTCTCTATGTTTTGATGGCTGGATACCTTCCTTTTGAGGAAGATGATCTTCCAACACTGTATGATAAGGTATTGGCTTCATTACTAATGTGTGCAGCATAAGTCTTTCTTTCCCTAAATTGTTGATGTGAACACCTACATAATCGTTCTACTCAGATGAGATTGAAACCTGATATGTTTACTCCTACATTAAAAGATTACTGCAGGTCAGTTTTCATGCCCTTATTGGTTCTCTCCAGGTGCTACATCGCTTATCCACAGAATACTCTACCCAAATCCAAAAACTGTAAGTACACACACTAGGTTGTTTCATTGCATCTTCAAGAAACAAATCATCCTTTATAGTAAAGTTTACCTCAAGCTTCCAAAGTACTCTTGTCACCAATTTAATACTTCAGTCTCAGTCTGCATGGCTGCAGAAATTATGTGAGAGAATGCAGAAAACAAAGACTAATTTCTTCATATCAGAGCTGCCATATATGTTACAGAAATACTGTATACAACTATACATGACCAGTGACAGAATCTTGCTAGAATCAAATCTAATAAGTCTAACGCATAGATCTTCAACCAGCATAGAGTGTTTGCTTTTGCAAATTGCCGTCTCCAGTTTCTTAGGCCTTTTTCACTATTTTGCAGCGTATCACTATTGAACAGATAAGGGAAGACACATGGTTTAAGAAGACTTATGTAGCCATTAAACGTGGTGAAGATGAAAATGTTGATCTGGATGATGTACAGGCTGTTTTTGACAATATTGAGGTTTGTGTATGCCATTGGTATATTGCCAATTGTCTGTCACCTATTTGCTTCTATAGTTATATTTATACAACTTTTCTGGCTTCAGGACAAGTACGTTTCTGAGCAAGTGACTCATAATGATGGTGGCCCTCTTGTGATGAATGCCTTCGAGATGATTACATTATCTCAAGGTTTGGATCTTTCAGCATTATTTGATAGACAGCAGGTAATTTCATAGTTCCACTCTTCCTTTTAGTTGGTAACACTCTTGGTATGGTTGACCATTTTGCTGTTGGAGAACCATTAGGGCAATGAAATTTGAAACGCTGATGGGTTTATAGTGTATGGAGATCTGGCATGTCAGCTTATTTCATTTACTTACAAGGCTGTGAGGCACTGGGTTTAGTGACGGTTGGTCGCTCAGGGGTTTCTATCTTGTTTATAATAAATGACTTAAACGAACATCCATTTCAATTGGCGTTAGTATTATGTGGAACTATATTCTAGCCACTGTATATGGATTAACCGACTGTAGATCGATCCCATTGTCTATTCTCTTTTCTTATCGCTTAGTGTACTGGTTGGTGGCAGACGGCTTCTGTTTTTTGCCAAATTTGAATGGAAATGGAAACCCTGCATAAAAGGAGAAAAAAACATCTGATTGCTTGCTTCTTAGCTAATCTCCATGGTTTAAATTGCACCTGTTTAGTTTGTGAAGTATTTGACCACACCAACCATATATTCATTCTAGTTGCAATGTTCTCGTATAGCAGAAAGAAGAACCCACTTTTCAATGTTTGTGCTCTTACATTAGATCTTCCTAGACATGTTTAGTATGTATTTTTTTATTTTACGTGGACCATACGTCATAGTGTGCCACACGTCATGAATAACTTTGGTGTTTGCTTTATGCATTAACTGCAGTCCTCATGAATAACTTATGTTGTCTGATGCAACTTTCATCACATGGAGTGCTCATGTTGCAATAATGATGGGTTTTATATTTGTAGGAGTTTGTCAAACGTCAAACTCGTTTTGTCTCAAGGAAACCAGCAAAGACTATAGTAGCTACAATTGAAGTTGTTGCCGAGACTATGGGTCTTAAGGTCCACTCTCAGAATTACAAGGTAATTACAAAACATTTTCTTCAACAAGCAACTCATTTCTTACTCTTGATGTAATGGTACTTATTGCTAACTCTTTTCTGCAGTTGCGTCTTGAAGGTGTATCTTCAAACAGAATGAGCCCGTTTGCTGTTGTTCTACAGGTAGTCTTACATTGCCCTTTGTTGGGGAACAACATTTTGCTGTTTGTCATTCACAAACTACATTTTTCATGCTGTCTTATGCTTTGAAATGCATCATTCGCAGGTTTTCGAAGTTGCTCCTTCTCTGTTCATGGTTGATGTTCGAAAGGTTGCTGGTGACACACTGGAATACCACAGGGTCTGTCTTTCCACATATCGTCTTGTATCCTAATCGAATATAGTAGCATGATTGCCTAGACTAGTTCATAAATCTAAAAAAATGACTGACACTGATAACTTTCACACAATGTGTCAAAATGCTCATTCGAAGGTGCAACATCCAACTTTTCGTCCATCCGGAACGATTGCTAACTCAGATTTACACTCATTGCAGTTCTACAAGAACTTGTGCAACAAGATGGAAAGCATAATCTGGAGACCGATTGAAGTTTCAGCGAAATCCGCACTGCTGAGGACAGCCACATGCTAGCCTGGCGCTAACGCAGCTGCAACTCCTGCATCAGTGGGATTTTCAGGTTTTCAGGTTGTCAACTCCTAGCCCGTCCACCGAAGTTGCTCTTGCAGGCGCTGCATGTACCACATAGCTGAGTCAGTTCTTCAGTAGATCAGTGTACCATTCTAGTTTCATGCACCAGATGTTTTGGTAGTATTGTTAATATAGAACTGTAGATAGTCCATATAGCGGCCAATTGTGCAGTCTGTATGTAACATGGATATAGATAGGTTTCTTGTGTAGTAGTAGTAAATAAGCTGGTTATTTTGCTGCCATGAAACTGGAATGACTTGTGAACGTCGAAATGCTCTCGTGTATGTCGGATCTTCTTCACTTAGCCGTTCTCAAGGATGAGAGCAATTAATCTTGTGATATAATCCTATATGTATTTCCAGGGCAGAAATGGAAAAGAAAAGGGAAACCTGCCTACCACAACTTTTAAGCCTTTGATCTATTGACTATAATCTGAAGTTAATTTTGATTTTTTTAATTTGATTCGTAAGAATAATCTTAGGTATATTTCACATCTCCTTTACTTGTCCTTTTGACTTTCTTGGAAAAAAGATATAGCAACCAAAGTGAGGAAGAAAACCCTTGGTATCAGTTTGAAATCAAATTCTAAAATTCAAAATCAAAATCAGCTTTCGACGAAACTAGTTTAACTCGTTTCGTCCAGCAGCAGTTAAACTAGTACTCCTAGCAGTCTAGCAGATTAGCATCCATGGAAAAAAAAAACCCATCTTTGAGTCCCATCATGCAAGCCAGGTACATAGAATGGTAAGAAGCCTTAAACTAATCCTTCCAATCCATAATCAAATTAGTGGCTGTTACCAAATTGTCATGAAATTTCTACCTCTCCATGACCACATCAACCAGAAACTAATCCCATGCATCTTTTATCATATAAACTAATTGCCACTCAAATACTGCAACCATGGAAAAAAAAATCCTATCTTTTGTGTCACATCATTCAAGGCAGGTAGCCAGGTACACAGAACGGTAAAAGAAGCCTTTAACTAATCCTTCCAATCCATAATCAAATTAGTGGCTGTTAAATTGTACTTCTTTCGTCCCAAAATATAAAAACTCAGATTCATAATACTAGAAAATATCTCATTCGGTTCTAGATTCTTATATTTTGCAACGGGGGAGTAGTAGGACTCCCTTCATTTTTTAATAGACGATATCAATAATTTTTAAATACATGTTTGATAATTTACCTCATTAAAAAATTTTATATAAATATATAAGATACAAATTATATTTTAAGTACTTTTAGTGATAAAATAACTCACAGCAAAATAATTACTATTTCTAAATACAACAAATAGTCAAACGTATATCTAAAAGTTAACGACGTCATTACAGTAATAAATTTCTACCTCTCCTCTCCATGGCCACGTCACCCAGAAACTAATCCAATGCATCATTTACCTTCAAACTAATTCCCACTCAAAAACTGCAAATCTATCTCCAAACCTTTCCCAAAAGGTTGCTTTGCTTATCTACCAGACTCTCTCTCTCTCTCTCTCTCTCTCTCTCTTCCCCCAGGTTCAGATGAACCTGTCCAGCCTCTCCAAAAAGAAGGTCAAGAGAGGAAGCCTGGTAATAATAATTCCAATGCAGACCAAAATCAGAGTCCTTTTTATTATTCCAAGAGACGAAATGGTGGTTTCGTCACGCCAGTGACGTAGTGGGTTAGCGTTGGGAATCAAAAGCCAAGTGCATGCATTTAACCCAATGGTGAGTGCAAGGTTGGAGATGTGCCAGCCCATAGGTAGGAAGGGTGAGATGAACTAGACGACCAGAGTTTTAGCAAAGACCAGCAAAAATTTTCTTTGGAATTTTGAGAGGACGACGAATCCGGCAGCGAAACTTCATGCTCTGGAAAAGTTGGTTCAGACAGAGACCCCCTCCAAGATTGTCCGGCTTGAAGCAGCTCGTTTGGAACAAAGGATCTTTCGAATGATGGCTCCTTTGAAATATAGGAATTTCACGTGGAATTTCCAGGTCTTTATCTTTCAAACATTGGGTCGTTTGGAATACACGAATTTCATGTGTATTTTATGGGGGTTCTAATCTTTTGAACGGCTCATTTAGGATGCATGGAATTTGTAGGAGTTTCACATGAAGGCTGTGTGTTCACGCCAAAATTGGAAGTTTGGTTGAAATTGGAACGATGTGATGGAAAAGTTAGAAGTTTATGTGTATAGAAAAGTTTTGATGTGATGAAAAAGTTAGAAGTTTGAAGAAATATTTTGGAACTAAACACGGTGGAATTTTGCACAGATTTCATTCTCAGAAGGGTTTGAAGAGTAAGGCGGTCAGCTTCAGTAAAATTCTCAACCAGGTGCCACTGTAAGAAAATCCAGGAAACTAATTAAGCATCACTGGAAGATCTTGATCTCAGTGAAACCAAGCAGCCGCTTCAAATCCATCAGGAAAACAAAGCAGGCACAACAACACAGGCAAAACCGTAAGTTTCGAGCTCCACTTCAAACAGACAGAATCGACTTGCATACTGTCATACTGATACAGCACAATTGCACAAACAAGTGATGACATAATTAGAACTCAAATCACACATAAAAGTTTAACTGAAACACCACATTTTATTTAATCTGGGAAGGTTACAAAGATTACAGCATTCAACAATCTGCCAGCAAAACCAGGGATCCGGAGTAGAAAAACAACCACACAGGGTTGTCAATGGCAAGGCCCTTCAGAATGCACCTTGCAAAGGCCGGATCCCCAAGGATAATATCAGGAGACCCCTACAAACACCATAAGAAGCAACCCCCATTGCAAACACAAACACACACACACACACACACTACCCACGATACCGCAAGCCGCACAAGACCTGAACTGGAACAAACATACGCACCCGAAGAGATCGCGAACACCTGGACACTGAAGAACTGGAGCAGCCAAGTTTCTACGAACGGTGTTGATGTCCGCGACTAACAAGAATTACCGGAAAAGAAGAACACGCTTTGACAATATTTGAGCTCCGAACACAACGCAATGGAAAAAAAACAGCATGATGTAATGACTGTAATCAACAAGGACAGAGGTTGGGATAGAGGGGCAGGGGTGCCACGCTAATGGCAGCCGAAGGCACAAGGAACAGGCACTATCCCAAGAGGATACCTGCAAAAAACGAGCACTCGGCTAAAAATGCCCCCCGGAAAACAACCGGCCCTAAGATGAAGGAAGTCCACCATGACTCAAAGACAGGACCCAAGAAACCAACTCTGCTGCTGCGAAGCTTGACTGAAGTAGGAGTACTACCGCTACGGTCGTATATTTGCATCTGGAGATGGATGACCCAGCACCTCCAGCAACTAGTTGTTGTTCCTCTAAGCAAGGATGTCGCACCACCAGAGCTGCTTCTCCAGCGATGCAATGTTGTGGTTGCCAATGAAGTTGAACTGGAGATTGAGGCCCTCCAACGATGCCGACATGCTGCCTAAGAAAGGAACACTCTTCTGGGTAACCTTCAAACAACCAGAAAGTGAGAGGACACGAAGTTTGAGCTGCCTCGCTGACGCCAACACTGCAACACCGTAGTCGCTGACCATGCAGTTTGAGAGATCAAGTTCGGCGAGATCGGTACAGCCCTCAGAAATGGCAAACAGGCTTGCATCAGTGATCCTGCTGCAACCTTCGAGACTGAGGCGTGCAAGCGAACTACCATGTGCCTTCACCAAGGCAGAAACAGTAGCATCTGTGAGATTCTCGCAGCCGTTCAAGTCGACATGGACCAGCCCACTTTCGGAACTCTTGATCAATGGAAGGAGCCCGTTGTCTGTAACTGCACCGAGACCACTCAAGTCGACATTCTCCAACTGAGGGCAGATCATGCCGACCACGGCCAAGCTGGCATCGGTGAAACCTGGGCAATCCTTGATGGTGAGGGATCGGAGAGACTTGCACAGGGGAAGCTGCGCGGGAGCAGAGCAGATGTCCTTGATCCCGTTGCACTTGACCAGTGAGAGGGCCTTAAACTTCGGGCTGCAGTTGAGGAGGAAGGCCAGAATGCCCATGAGAGTAACCTTGTTGCATTCCTCAATCTGCAAACTCTCCAAGACCTTTGCCGATTCCGCGAAATCCTTGAGACGGCCATCCGAGACCTGACCGCATTTCTTGAGGCTGAGCTGCTTCAAGCTCGGGCAGAACTTGGCAATCGATGCGAGCGCAAGATCAGTGACTCCCGGGCAGGAGCTGACACTCATGAACCTGAGCTTCTGCAGGCCAAGGGCGTTGGCCATCACCCAAAAACCCCTCTCGCCAACCGCGGGAAGGCGAGCGAGGGTGAGATCGGTGATCGCCTTCCCGTAGTACCCAATCACCGCAAGAGAAGCATCGGTGATGCTCAATCCCTGGAGGCGAACCTTGGCAAGCGATGCGGCCGCGGAGCAGACAAGGCCGGAGACACCCTGGTCACCGACATGCGCGCAATTCTTGATGTTCACCGACTGCAGCTTCGCGCAGCACCGGCCAATCGCCTTGAGGCCCTCGTCGGCAACACCGGGGCATGCCTCGACGGTCACCACCTTCAAGTCCGGGCAACCCTGAGCAATTGCAGCGAGGCCCTTGTCGGTGATCAGCGGGCAGCCGGTGATGTCAAGCCTCGCCAGCGAGGGGCAGCCGGCGGCGATCTCGGCGAGGCCGGCATCGGTCACCTGAGGGACATGCCACAGGGCGAGCGAGAGGAGCGACGGGCAGCCGCGCGCGGCGGCCGAGATGCCGGCGTCGGTGACGCCGCGCGTCGGGTGGCTCCCACGGATGACGAGGCTCTCGAGGCTTCCCCGGAGCGCGTCGGCGACGGCCACCGCCATGAGGCCGACGTCCGTGGCCTCTCGCCCCTCGAGGCACCTCTCGGAGGAGCAGCCGCCGCCAAGGGGGACCTCGAACTCGTCCTCCTCCTCCTCGTCCTCGTCGACGAACACCTGGTTGAGGTCCGGCACCGCCGCCGCCGCCGGCTCTCGCTTGATCTCCGACGAGCGGATGCCGCCAAGGAGAGCGAGCCAGCGGCGGGAGACGGCCGCGGAGGCGCACCGGGCGCGGGCGCCCTTCACGCGGCGGAGGATCTCGAAGAGGCATTCGTCGGGGAGAGCGTCGAGCGACGGCGCCTCCCGCTGCTGCTGCTGCTGCTTCTGCCTCTTGGCCGCCGTCAACCCCTCCTCCTCCACCACCTCCACCGCCTCCGCGGCGGCGGAGACGAAGCCGCAGGGCGGCACGGCGGTGACCCGCGCCCGCTTCCGCGACCTGACGCCGCCGAACAGAGCCGCCGACGCCGCCGGCTCCATCACAAGAACACCACCATCTGCACGAAGCAAACCCAAAAACACACATCAGCATGAACCCAAACCCAAATCCATTAAAATTCCTCATCTTGTTTACCTACCTCTGTAATCGTGGAACGGAGGCATGCCGACTTCTTCAAGAACAAATCAGACCAACAAATTTGGCCAAAAAAACAACGCAAGAATCAACAAGAGATGAGGAGAACGCCGAACCCAATCGCCAGGAGGCGAGAGGGGAAAAAAGACCGCAGATTTAGTGTGAGGAGATTAAGGGAGGTGGAGGAGGTGATGGAGGAGAGGGAAGGAAGAAGAGGGTGGGTGGTTTTTATGTGCTTTGGGTAGAGAAGAAGGGGGGGAAGCCAAAGAATGGAGAGGATGATGAGGATTCCTGCCCAACTTGCACAAGTTGTGTTGTGTGGGGGGGTTGTTTTTGGCCTCCCTGTCACACTGGATTTGCTGGATTTGCAATGGATTCATTGAATCTCTCTCTCTCCCTCTCTCTCTCTCTCTCCCTCTCGGGAGGGGTAGGGGGGTGCTGCAGTGATGCAGTGTGCTGGACATGCCTGATGCATGGACCTCTTTTTTTCCCCCTCTTTTTACAGTGGGATGGATGGGGAGGAGGCATTGTGGAGTTTTGATTGTGTTTGAATTTGAGAGCTTTGGGATGAAAAAAAAAAGAAGAAGTGTTCTTGTTAGATTTTTATTTTGAAAGATTATAATTGGATGCATACGGCTGTATAGGCATGTAGTAGTATGAGTTTGTTCTCTTGGTTGTTAATACTACTTCTGTTTTTTAATATTTCATGTCCTTGATTTTTTATGATTCGTTTGATTATTCATCTTATTAGAAGGTTTTGTGCAAATATATAAAAATATAGTGAAGATTTAATAATAACTCAAGTCATAAGAAACTAAATTGTAATAAACATATGAATTTTATAATAAGTTGATTGGTCAAATGTATTACTATAAAACAACAACGAAGTTAGATATTAAAAATGGAGAGAGTATAACCTCGGACATTAGAACATCAAAGAGAATCGGTAATTCGTGTATGATCTTGCACATTTCTCCATTACCATTCTGAAAAATAAAAATCTTTAAATCCAACTTCTCAATTGGTTTCGTCATCACAGGATATTCAATTAAAAAAATTCAACAATTTACTTTTTTTTCACACTAGAATTTCCCACAATTTTTGCATCGTTTTTGTGTTGATTAATCGGCATATGATTTTTAATTTAAAGATGCTTTGTTTTGATACATAGGTCATGTTCTTTCCTCCAATAAGAGTTAAATGAAGATTAAGATTTTCATGGCACGCTTTTCAAACTACTAAACGGTGCGTTTAGTGCTAAAACTTTTTATATGAAAGTTGCTCTAAAATATCATATTAATCTATTTTTTAAGTTTATAATAATTAAAACTCAATCAATCGTATGTTAATACCATCTCGTTTCTTCAGGAGAAAAGAATACCACCATAGTGCTAGCATGGCTTTACTAGGAAGCTGTCTAGTACATTACCATATTCATTACTGAACAAGTTTGCATCTATGCAGTTCACGATCTGATTTTTACTCCTTTCATTTTTCAACTCTCCTTTTACAAAACCGCTTTCAATATTTATCAATGCTCTCTATTATTAGTTTACATTTAACCACCGATAAATTTTAAAAGGTTAAAGCAATGATGAACGAAAGCTATGCAGCATAATAACTTTTATAAATAAAATGGCCAAACTTTCAAATATATACTACCAGTTAAAGCGAATTCAACTAAAAGCTACTAACTTCATAAATTATTAAGTGAAGTGTTACTGCAGATTAAACTTGGATGAATTAATATTTTCATAAATTCACTTAACAAAATAGCTTAAAATATAAACACAAGGTCTACGCAATGTGGTAGAAGATTTTTTTTCTAGAAAATGCATTTTTCAAAGCATTGAGCAAATAATATGCTTTAAAGTTCGGTGAATAATTTGAAAGGAATAAGGCTGAGTTATTTTGAGCACTTTGGGTTAGCTACTCCCTCGTATTTTGTGAGAATATTTCCTGAAGTGTTAAATGGTATGTGTTTTGCAAAACTTTCTATATACAAATTAATATTCTGAAAAATCAAATAAGTTTATTTTAAAGTTTATAATAATTAATATTTAATTAATCATGTCCAAAAAAGTTTTCTTGTTTTACGTGTGGTTGTTTAGCACTGCTCGAACGAACGGTGACTAGGCCCTGTTAGAGGATAATTAATTGGTAATCAACTTCTGATAATAGTTAAGTTTTATAACTTCTTTTAGTTTTTACTAGATTCTATAACTCAAAATCAAATCTGAATGAGAATCTAATTTATTTAAGGGGATTTTAGGACAACTTACAGTGCCCAGAAACTCCCCAACACGGGGCCTAAGCCCAGATAAATTAACAAAGCCAGTGCCCCAGTATACCACCCTCAAGTTTTTTTTCTTTTTTTTTTAAAAAAAAAGGCCCCTACTGTGGACATACGCCACGCGGATCGATCCGTGGAAAATGCCGGTTCGATCGCCCAACTCTGCCTGCTGCCAAATACGCGCCCGCGCGCCGCCTGATCAACCGATCGATCGAGACTGATCTCCAGGTGAGAAACCTGCGAGACCGATCGATATGATCGACCGACCACGCCCGCGTCCACCGCTCGTCCATCGAACCCAACCCCTCGCGCTCGCCGTCGCGCGTGCGTGCATGCACCTACATCAACACCACCCTCCGCGCGCTGCCACGGCTGTGGCTGGCTCGCGCTGCGTGTTCCGTGTGCGCACAAGTGCAACGCACCTGGGCTAGCTGGGCGCACCCACCACTTATAACTAACGGAAAGAAAGAAACAGAGAAAGAAGAGAGATGAAACGGGAAAAAGAAAAATAAAATGCGATACGACATGCAACGGCCTGCTGCTGCTGGGTGTGGTGGTGTGGGTGGTGAGGTCGTCCAGTCCTGTCCAGGTGCACGCACTATTGCGCCCCTTTTTCCTTCCTCCCCCAGCTTCTTTCGCCCTTGGGATCTTATCAAATCCACAGCTTCGTCTTAATTAGACCCCTGTTAATTTAAAAAGCTTAAGAAGCAGCTTGTCAGTCATTAGCTTCTGAGAATCCAGCTTGAGAACCCGCATCTAACTTCTAATTTATTTTCTTTTTTAATAAATTTTTAGTTTATTTTTTAAGTCCGTAGTTACTCAATCCATCCCTAAATATAATGGATTAATGATAATCTAAAATGTTTGTGTGAGCTGAAACTTATGAGAGAAGCTGCAGTATCTATGAGCCTCCCAACTAAAACCTTAGATTAGATTAATGTTCTTTAGAGCTTACTTTTCTTGCCGTTTATATTAGGTTGTTAACCAACCAGTAGGACTAGCTAACTTATATGGGCATTTAACTATTTTTTTTGTCACTTTTAGATTGAACGTTTAATCATTTGTCACCTATATGTCAACGACATGTAAGTTTAAGTGCTAAATAATTATTTTTCACGTTTAAAATTAGCAAATAGTTAAATATCTTGACTTATCTTGTTACTCTAGAATCTTAGATGCACTTAATTATCTTACTACTATCAGCCTAGTATCTCTCTCTATGTAAAACTCGGTAATTTCAAGTTGGAATAATTTTGTGGTTCTTAATTTTCTTGATGCACCTTAATTTTTTTTGTAATAAATAAATAAATTATGAATAGCAACAAACATAAGAGAACATTATTAAGCCCTTCTCACCAACTTAGGAGTTGGGAGACAAAATGAGCCAAAAATGAAGCAGTTGTTTCATAGAATAAAAAAAAATGCATTCGTCGTTTTTCTTCCATTTTCTTGTACTATCAGCTAGGGCTGTGTTTAGTTCAGCGCAAAGTTTAGATTTTGATTGAAATTGGAGATGATGTAACTAAAAAGTTGCATGTGTATGATAGATTAATATGATGGAAAATTACTAAAGTTTTGGATTCAAAGTGTTGATCTACTACGCGGTTTCGTGGTGGCCTCATGTGATGGTTTGATTAATGACTCGTGAACAGAACTACTAATAATCGAGAGTACTGACACTTACACGTGGGCCCATTTCAGACCAGTGTTTGTGCGTGGGGCCCACTGTCAGTGGCTCTACGCGGTCGTCCCTCGTGTTGAACGAGCTCCGGAGTCCAAACTACCAGTCCACCATGGAAAGGTCGAGCTGACGTCGTGTGAATTGTTCTTTTTTTTTTCCCTTTCAAGAATTATGATTTGTTTGACCAACGAGTTGACTGGGAGAATTTTTATTTTTTTTATAGGTGAGTTGGGTTGTATACGTAGAATTTGAGTAAAGGTAGGTAGCTCGAACTGTTTTTCTATGTTTTGATGCTATTATAAACATGGATTTTAATTGTACGGTTTGGAGTTTTTACCTGTCAAACTATATATTGCTCTTTTAATTCTTCCCCCCCCCCCTCCTAACTCCTAAGTGGCTTTGTTTGGTTAAGTGAGGTTTAAATATAAACTCATAAATTGAAGCATTTCTCACATATTCATGCCCATCTCACATTACACAGATATTAAGAAATCAGGTAAAATTAAATGAAAGAATATTGTGATTGGTCGAGAAAATGAAGAGGTGAAGAATTTGAATGGCAAAATATTATAATTGATTAAAAAGGGAATATGAGTGGAGAAATTGTTACACTTTAGAGTATAGGACAAATTTTAAATGGTAGAACATTATTATATTTTAGGACGAAGGGAGTAGGTGATTAATTAATACATCACCAATCTGTATGCAATGGCCAAGCTTAGAAAGCTTAATCGATAAAAATTTCAAGATTATGCTACCAAGTATATTAGAAGAAGAAGAAGAAGAAGAAGAAGAAGAAGAAGAAGAAGAAAGCGAAAGAACAATAATTTTGTCCAAAAGAAGTGTACTCCGTATTCTCTATAGAGGAGGGAGGTAAGGTACATATCAAAATGAGATGTATTCATCGGCAGACGGCACGCCTATAGTTGCTCCTATTCTACCTTTCAATCTTCTCCCAACACCAAAATAGGGTGTATTTGAAAAAGACATATGATTTATTTTTAGAAAAAGAAGATACCAACGCTATTACTATTTCGTATAATGGACTATACCTTATTGATAGTACTGCTTTCAATAAAAAGTTTACACTGTTTAGTGATAGGCATGATTAGCTTTAATTATTTCCCCAGGAATCGACATTGCAGAAACTAGGTCAGCTTATTGAATAAAGATCACTTATAAGATGATTATTCTTCCAGCAGAAATTTATTTACATGTCAAAATTTTTATCATAGTCAATTATCATAACCCTAGATTATATATATACTTGCAAACTCATATGCTCGTATGTCACACATCATTTAACAATAGATATTCCGATCAAATTATCACAAAATTATAGATTTAACGTGTAATTTCTCACATAACTATAGATTTAATATAGAGTGTCACAAAAATAAAAATCAAGTAGCAAATTTGTCACATAACTCTAAGTTTAGTGCCAATTTAATCACAAAACTACAATTATCATAGCTCCAACATGATGGCAATGCTATGGATTTAAACTCAATAGTTTCATGATAACTTCAATATAAATAGTAGTTTCGTGATATTCGGTTTTGTGTAATTTTAACGTTAAATATGTAGTTTTATGACACATAAATTAAATAAGTATTTTTATGATAGTTTGATCAATATATTAATAGTTTTGTGAAATTTACTCTTAACAATATTATATATGCTATTCAATAGCAATTGCTGACCATACAAAAACATAACACTTAATTTGCAGTAAAGAAATTCTCTGATTAATTATACACAGCTGCTAAATTCTCTCCTCACTTCAATCCACCGTGCAATACAGCTGTTTTTCAATTCGCAACGGCCCCCATCGCTGAAGATGAAAGACAGGTACGCATGTACTATTCTTCTACTACAAATGGAGCTTATTGCAGCTTTGTGGGACAGCCAAACGGTCAGCCCCGGCCCGGTGGTTGATCTGAAGATCCATTGCATTTGCACCTGACGCGCTCACAACAATTTGACAATTTGAACCTGATAGTGCATGTCTCACCAAACTATATAGTACTATCAATTTTACATGCATGTTCATCACTGAATTGGAGAAACATGCAATGAAGAGAGATCGACATGACATATACTAGTACATACTATTCCATATGCAACTCTAGATCTGAACTCAACTTGTGAAATTGTGGCCTAAATAGTCTGTACTTCAGCAGCACACAACACTGTTGAAACTCTCTCTGAGCTTCGATCTAGGACAGGCAAAATTAATTGAATTAGCAGACTGGACACACCAATCAATCATCCTATCCAAGTACATGCATCGTCGTCGTCGTCGTCGTCGTCATCGTCATCAACCATTGCAGTTGCAGCTAGAGAGCTGAATATATACACAACAAGTTGCAGCTGTTTCCATGCTCTATCATTCATCAAGTTGGGTTTAACTTTTAATTCTTTCTCTTCACCCTTCTTGCACTGGACCAAGACCTTTATTCTTTTTCTTGCATTGGGGAGCTGAATCCATCGATAGATTCGTGAGGGAAAGGTAGGAGTAGTACCATGATGCATGACCGACCAAGGGTCCATCCATCCATCCATCTCGATCTATACTGTCTACTAGTCTTAAACAAATGAAATGTGTGAGCTGTTTCTCGACCTGATCAGTCGTTCTTGCAACTTTTGCAAGTTGCAGCAATAAAATAACACTGGATTGTTGCTTAGATCACGCAAAATGCAGTACAAGAATTCCTAGGAAATGAATGAATTGCTGGCTAGGAGTAGCAATCCAGAGTCTTCTTCATCATCGTCTTGGACTGCACTTTCTCGGCCTCCATTTGGGTAGTTCATGTGGCCAGGTGAGCTGAACCTTGAATGCATGCTTGTGTAATTTGCCGATTGTTTTAGCTAAGGCGTAGTACGAGGGACGGAGGGTGGGATGACCTAAAGTCCTGAAGACCAGAACGATGAAAGAGGAAATGTGTCGGTTGCTAATTCATGCAAATTATTAATGCTTGATTAACTTTTCAATCAAACGCAATTAATGGTTAATTGATTAATTAGTCCCCCACCTACATCACTTGGCCTGTTTTATATAGTTTGTCTTATGGTGTCGTGTGTTGGTAATCTGTGGATCAGCAGATGCCACGGTGATCTAGATAGGAAAATTAGTTCACAGTACTTCACTCACATCTGCATCTTGAGCTATCTATATATTCATCCTAGCTGCGACTTGTGTTAAGTTTATCATATAATCGTTGTTTAATTGCTCTCTGGTTGGCTTCTTTTTAATTTGCAGTAGCTAGCTATGCACATAATAAAGCTAGCCATGCATGTATATATGAAGAAATTACTGCTATTAAGTAGGAGATCAAGATTTAAAGTTCATATATATTAGACAAACAAAAAAACTTCTTTTTCCTAAAAAATTTAGATTAATAGTTCTCCACACAGACGTGGTAATAGTCGTCTTTCAAAAGTTTATAGCTTAAACCACAATCCCTGTTTCTTTTTTTTTAACAAGTTCTCCTAGCTTGTTTAGCAGCCGGTTTTCTGAATCTAATCCCATCTTGACGCCTTGACGTGTACTAGTAGAATTCTAGCTCGGACACCGGCGGCAAGTTGATCCGAAGCTGCGCGCGCGGGGCGTCTCTCCCGGCGGGCGCGCGAGAGCGCGCGTGCGCGTCGACGACGACCACTACCACCACCTCGCGCGACGCCGGTCTCTGCCCGCGTCTCCGCGAGCGCAGCACGCGCGACGCGACGCATGCGGCGTACGTGCGTAGGCGCGGGCGTCACGCGCCGCGCGGCGCGCGCGCGTTCAGTGAACCTGCAGCCTCTGAGTACGTACGTTGCCGTGCCGTGCGCGATCGATCGAGGCGCGCGTTTGCTAGCTTATGATGGGTTTTTCCCGCGGGCGCGAGCGCTTTTTCCTCCGTTTGCGCCGCGGGGCGGGGGGAGTCGTTTTCGGTGCCGGGCACGGCCGGACGGGACAAAGCGAGCACCCGCAACCGTGAGTTCGATCGATTGCCCGGTTAATTTACTATGGCCACGTTTGATAGGGTTTCAACTCCTAAATTTAATTTTTAGAGTTACGTTTAGAGTAAAGTTGTAGAGCAATATAAACCCGGCTTCATCTGGCTAGTTGTTTTGTGATAGCACTTCAGTCCGCTCTGTTTTATTTTACGTGGAGATCAAACTGTTTGTTTAAGTTCCGTCTTCAGAAGAGGTAGAAATAAAGTTGGAGCTCTCGTGCCAAACAGGTCCGGCTTCACTTGCAATCGAGAGTCGTAGAATAAATCTCAACTGAAGATCTACTTGGTGTGTTCAATTTCCTAGAAACGACTGGATCAGCTCCCTAGCTTCAAGACCTAGCTTAGGGGTTTGTTTGTGAAAGCTTCAGCTCTAGCTGCATCACTTTTGGAACTGAAGCTAGTCTAATCAAACAATTTTAGCTCTATAAGAAAGAAATAGCCGAGTTGACTAGAGTAATCTAAAAAAATAAATTAGATGTGTGAGTGGAGTTCGGGCCGCTATATAGAACTCATCTCCTTAGTGATCGCTCCCTGTTTTTTTAGCCACTTCACCATATCATTACTGTGAATTATTTGCCCCATGCCACTAAAACAAAATTTTCTTCATATGGCATTGCTTAAACCACTTTCTTTAAGTTATTTAATTTATGTTTATTTTCAAAAAGTATTTAATTTATCACTATGATTAATTAATTAGATGATCTGATAAATAATCTATTTCAAACACATAAAACTGCTGATATGAGGTAACCATTATTTGAAGTAGAGTTCATCCATCAAATTTAATTTTAAATCTTGATGTCTATAATTACACGCATATGTGAGATTGTGCTCTCATCAGCAGAGCATGTCTTAAGAGAGTGCGCTTGCGAGTGTGTACGTGAGACGGATGGGGTATGTAATCGGGGAAAGAAAATTCTTAACCTGATCAATTGTTGTATTTCGATACGATAAACCATCACCATCCCAAGCATTGCAATGCCTGCACAGCTTGCATGCAACTCTGCTAATTTTCCCGACCTGGACCACGACCATGTTGCCTAGCTAGTGCTTGGGGAGCTGAATCCAACTGCTAAATAATCCAACTTTCTAGATTATTTAGCAAGTACTAATGTTAGAGAAAAATATTTCTCTTTAGTCAATTTTAGTTATCATTTTTTAATTTTTAAATCATCTGATTAGCTCAAGATTTATTAAAATGATGTGTGAATCATGCGAATAAGTAGAAATCCTTATATTATAATATTATATTTGAATTTATAACTTTTTGTATTATTAAACATAGGAAGTATTATATTACTTCTTATATTACGCAATAGTGCGATGACCAGAAAACCAACAGTGAGATACCTGTTTATCACGCTCATCGATCAAATCCATCTAGCGCTGGCACATGCAACAAGTTGCCCAGAGGCACAATAAGAGGGCAAGAATGCAACTATGCAAGATGGCAGTTGTTGCTGCTAAGAAAAGTGCAAAGAGATACTGTAATAGTTAAAGATCGGGAAACTGTTTTAATCCCTTGAGGGGATATCCTCTCGTTTTCTGTATGTCACTTAAATGGTTATAAAAAATTTGAAAAAAATTAGGAAGGTGTATTAACATGTGATATAACACTCCACAAACATACAAGTTCAAATTCAACTTCTACATCTCGTAATGAAAAAAACAAATTGAACCGCAGCTGGTTAACGTATATTCAGAGTCAAATTTGTTTTTTTCGTTGCGAGATATAGAAGTTGAATTTTTACTTGCATGTTTGTGGAGTGATATATCACATATTAATACATCTTCTTAATTTTTTTAAAATTTTTTTATAACTATTTGAGTGACATGCAAACAACGAGAGGATATCCCCTCGAGGGATCAAAATCCTCTTCCGTTAAAGATCTAGTGCTACTATTTCGTTTGCATCAAATTGCATCTATCAAAGAGAGTCTGCAGGAGTACTACTATTCATCAACAACTTGGACAAGATATGTATGTTACATTTATATATGACCTTTAAATTTTAGAGGTGTCCGGGTGAGCTGAACCCATGCATGGATACATCTGCATCCAAGCTAAGCAAAGTAGTATAAGTACTTATTTTAGTGCCACGAGTGTAACTGGACCGTTTTAGTTGACGACCTAGTCGTAAACAAACAAAGGTGATCGATGTACATACCGAGAGGTTCATGAATCTGAACGTTTTAGACCCGATACCAAACAAAGCTTTTTGCCGGGTGTTTTAGTTTAATTTAGGTAGTCACTTTGGCACACAAATTGTCGTAATCTATATATTGATATCAATAAAAGTATATATGGCCTGGTAAAGAAAATGAAAAGTATAAAGTAGTGAATAGAGAGTTCTTTGAAATAACTTCTTTCTCCCTCCGATCCCTTCCTTTTTAATCATAGAAACAACTGTGCGTCTTGTATATATGTCATGTGTTTATACATATCTAGATAGCTACCACTTAAAACATGAGTTTCGTCATCTATCCGTCGTGTTAGGAAACCGGCGGCTCATAAAGATCCAGCTTGGTTATACCCATTAATTGGACTGATCACTAAATATGAAAACTATCTATAGCTATGCCTCTATATAGAGAGAAGATGATGCTCACTATTATACTCCTTGAGGATGAATGAATGAATGAGTGCCTCACCTTTAAATCTTGTGTCTTTCACTTTCTTATAGATATCTGTCATGTATTATGCAAAATAAACCCACAAATAAAATGATTTAGATGGTACCCAAGGAAAGACATGCATAAAAAATTTATTTTCCGAAGTGAATATCTTAAGAGATCATCTTGAGAAAACGAATTATTTCCACGGGCCTAAAAGACCAGCCACTACCCAACCTCTCCTTACTCTCAGCCTTCTTAAAAAGTAAAGAATTATGTTCTCCCTCATCTCCTCATCCTTATCTCCTCAAGCCCCTCTCTCTTCTCTCACTCACAAACTCAACTCCTCTCTCACTTACAAACTCACCTCATCTCTCACTCATGGCAGCGGTGGTGCACGCACAGAGGCAGGTCCGACGGTGTGGTGTGCGTTGATGACGACCGCCCTCCCTCGTGGATCCAACGACCAAGTGGTGGGGAGGGGCGCCAGATCTGGCCCAATGGGAAAGGGCAACGACGTTGACAGTGGCTAGGGGCGATGGCGTAGATCCGATGCTGCTAACCTTTGGAGGGATGCCCCACAGCCGGAGGCCTCTTTCCGTCCCTTGTGCCTGGATTCACCATCGTGAGTTAGGGTTTTTAGGATTTTTAGGATTTTTCTTTTTGGAAATTTTATTTATTTATTCAAAAATTATTTGTTTTTCAGTCGGGTAAACGTGTCGTGTGTAAAAATTCTATTTTCACGTGTGGTTGTGTTACCTGTCTGGCAAATCCCCATTTCTATATACACCTGAGGACATGCGGTTGCTACATCCATCTGCAGAAATGCATTTTAGCCGTTTAGGAATATTGTTTATATTGTAGTGTCTTTTGCAACGCATAGACATCTTACTAGTAAAGATAAAGTATAAGAATTGGACGAGTCAAGCATTGGATGATCGTAGATAAGACGATGAAGTCATGGGTGCATATCTCCAATCAACAGGGTGTTTAAATCAATAATCACACATGTGTATGCACTTTTAATAGAATTTTAGCGGAACGAATTTGTGCTAATTTTCGTTTCTTCCAATGTGTGGACTTCTCTTATGTGCTCTCTCCGTCTCAAAATATAAACATTTTTAACAAAGTGACAAGTCAAACATTTTTAACTTTGACTATTAATAGTAAAAAAAAATTAAAACATCAATCATGTAAAATTGATATTACTAGATTTATCATTAAACAAATTATCATAATATGTAAATCTTTTTATTTAAAACATCTTACTTTTATAGATATTGTTAGTCAAAGTAACATATCGAAAACCATGTCAGAGTCAAAAAAAAAAAAAGCTTGTATTTTGGGATAGATGGAGTAATTAATTAACAAAAAAATATGTTTTGATTGATAAATTGGTATGCATAAAGATGCTTGCACTAGAATTTTAACACTTTGGCTCTTCTTACATTTACTTTACAAATGTAAATCCATGCTGAAACTTATTTTGAAAATGACATATGCCAAGACTTGTTTCACAAATGCTAGCTAAGCGTGTACTCCTAGGACTTTTAGCCTGCAGGCCGATCGGTCGCTCTCGATGCCGGCGACGTACGAGACAGCCAGGTTCATGGAACGAAAATGAGAGGTGCCCGGGCGGTATGACTTTTCAGTCAGACTATTATTGTAGTAGTACGAGCCAGTTTCAATTTCTCTACAGTACGTAATTTGTGCAGACTATTATTGTAGTGGTGCTTTTTCTGTAGCAGTAAAATTGTGCAGTACTCCCTCACAGCCGGAATGAGTTCATTTTTGGGCCGTTTTGGTTTGCTAAAAAACTGGGCCATACCAATATTTTAGTTATCAGAACAGTACCGCTGTGAGTTTGGATTGTGACCAAATCACTGGTAGTGCCTAGGTTTAATTTGGTAGCAAGGCATAGGCTGGAATTGGCAGCCATCCGTCGCCCGCCGGAAGTGCCCAGAAGCAGGCCACACAACTTGGCTAAGCACAAACTAGTTCACGCACTTCCGTTAAAAAAAAGAAGCTAGGGCTTCATCTTTTCTCTACTTCAATAAATACCCAGCCACTACTCCCAGCCACTACTCGTCTCCTCGGCTGGCCGCCTCACCGCTCTGTTTATTTGTGCTTATTCTGCAGCAAATAGTACCAAAACTATTACACCAAAAAAAAAATGGTAATCCTTCATTGGTACCAATCCAAATGGAAATTGACCCATAAAAATTTGGCACAACATTGGCACTAATCCAAACACTCGTATTTACTGTGCTACCATACCAAAATTTTGGTAGTGCCAAAACTTACCAGGTTTTGGCACTACTAAAATTTTGGTAGGGTACCAAACCAAATAAGCCCTTTGTTTCTTCCTATCTGTTCTAAGATAAATTTATTTTTAAGTAAACATTATATCTCAAAGTTTATGAAAGTAGTGTGGATAATACATTAGGAGTAGATAAAAAGAAAAATAATTGTATTGGGATTTGATAAAATGGGAATATTTTAGTCTATTTGGTTTTGTATTGGTTTGTGTGAAATGGGTGAAAAAACTTATTTTGAGACGGAGAGATTAATTGTTACTATTCGTTGGGTGATAAAATATGGTATAACAATTTCTAGAGTTAATTATGGGTTATTAAGAAAGCATGTGAAATTAAATAAGAGAAAACAATAATTAAATGAAAAAAATCATTGCAGTTAGGATAAGTTGAGAGAGGAAGTGGTGGATAAATTTGATTGATTATTATTGGTTGTGATAAAAAAAAGTAGATGTAAGCTGTTATATTCTATAATAAATTTTTAAATCTTATAGGTTTATTTGTCTCTGAATAAGTCCATTTCTATGCACTCATCTACTTCTATTCGAGTTTCATTTCTTTAATACCCTTTACTAATCATTATACCTATATGAACCACCCAAAAATACTATTATTTCTATTAATTGAAGACATTTTGATATGATTGGCAGTACAAGTTTCCCAGTCCAAATTTTCCCCTATTGCCAAAAAAAAAAAAGAAAAAAGAAAAGCAAACACACACATGCACACCCTTACTCCTATACACATCTCTGGTCCCTTCTACTACTACTACTAGCTAGGTCCGATTCGATCATATCGACGCGATGCAAGCCGTTCACTGAACCTGCAGCTAAGTATACGTAATACGTTGGCTTGGTGGGTGCAGTGCATGCACTGATGACTGATCGATCCATCGATCGAGCTATATCTCTCGACGAGACGAGATCCAGTACGTACTCTTTCGTCGGATGGGTACAGTTTAATTATCGATTGGTCTAGGTGCAGGCGCATTCACGTACTACGCGAGCAGGTGCATCGCTGTCGACGATGCCGGCGACGTACGGGACAGCGAGGTTTCAGGGAAGCGATGGACACACGATGCCGATGCCTGGCAGTGCATGATCACGACTTCTCAGTCAAGACCATCAATTATCGTCCGACTAGCTAGAGGCCGGGTCCTTGTGGTGTTTTTGCTGGAGCCGTAAATAGTAGTGCACTCCCTCCGTACTTGTTGACTGAATAACTTTGAATATCAAGTCTGTTTAGCTTTAACTGGTTGGGTTCTCTTAGGCCATGTTTAGTTCACACCAAACTTTTCTTCAACTCTTAACTTTCCATCACATCACATTACATCTAAAACTTTCCTACACACATAAACTCCTAACTTTTTTTTCCAAACTACCAACTTTCCCTAAACTTCTCCCCAATTTAATGAACTAAACATAGCCTAAGGTGAAACCGATCGTTTGGGTTTACTAGCTTCTAATTTAACTCAGGTGCTCGTATTTACGGCTAAGTAGATTTAGGTGCACTAGCGTTCACGTAAATTATTATTTTAGTGGTTCGCAAGATACCAATCGATAACGAGATACTTGAGATTTTGTTAATCCCAAAATAAAATATACCAGCCATGTCTTTAGGAGGTGATCATATCCTAACATAGGTAAGGTGTGCGCGCGTATTTAGAAAGATACGTGAGTATGCACACGTTGTGAGCGCATATATGTACTCTGTGTTTTAAGAAAAATATAATTACTACCTCTCTAGAAAAGTTTTACTTTTATATAAATCTAGACAAGTATTATTATTATTAATTATGTATTGTTTCGTGAAAGAAAAACAAACTTCTTCCTAATTTATTATTAATGATAGTTGTATGATTATATTTACAGTATGACACAATCACATTATTACGGTGGCTACACAGTTTTTTAAGAAAATACTTATATCAAAGTTAAAAAGAGAATAGTATAACCATTGACAGGTATTTCAAACATAAAAGATATGGAGTAATAAATGCGTGTGGTTTTACTTTTTAGCTGCACGTACGTGTCGGATGTCCAGAGAATTGGGCCAAGCTGGTCGTCGCTGGATGCTGGCATGCAACGCACCCAACCAAAGCTGCACCGGCCCGTCTCTATTCGAGAAACAAAAACTGCCAACTGGTGACTGAGAAGTGAGAAAGCCATACGGGCACAAGACAACGTGCAAAACCAGCTGGATACTCGGGATTTGTACACTGTCAATACAAGCTCCAAATGAATTTCTTACTTCAAAATTTGTATCCTTTTCAAGGCAACTTCACAACTTGTTGAGTGCTCTTATTACACCTTTTTTATTCTTTCTGACAAATTGATCATTTTCAGAAATTTATTGTGAAACTAAGACCGTGCCAAAAAAAAACTTCAATAAAAAATTAAGCCATGTTCTCAGCACCAAAGACATTGGCGCTGAGGTTAAACATACCAACGTTAGCTATGTTGACGTTGAGCCCCCTATCCACATGGCTCCGAGGACGATCCCCCTCACTTACGTGACAGGGACTCATCAGCACCAAGACGGTTGGCGCTGACCCAGTGGCCTATTTTTTGTTAAAGTTTTTTTTTCTGCACGGTTAGTTTCGAAATAAGTTTGAAAAGGACTAATTTGTAAAATAACCAAATTATTACTAGTATAGTAAATTACCACGTTGATCATAAGAAATAATATATACTGGACTGTCTTCATAACAGGGTGGATTATTTATATATTGTGTTGTGAACTAACCAACGTTATACTTTTCGAGACGGAGGGAATATATAGTTGTATTAGAAAATACAACAGAAAACCTAGACAACGGTATCCTGATAGAACGGAATATGTCTATCATGTTGCAACGAGATTCTGTTTTATAGCAGCCCTCAAAATACAAATATATTCTTGATAATCCCATACAATTTGGTGGAAAATTCGACCAGTTTATCCGAAACAGAAGGCGTGAACACAAGTCATCAGCATCAGCAAGGCATAAAGCGGACAACTTGAAACACTTTATTGAATCAGCTAAACTTGCGGCTCGCTTCTTCTTTTCTTTTCTTTTTTCTTCCCTTCACTTTCTTGGACCTGTGACTTTTAGTTGGCCGTCCAGGGGATCTGAATCCATCTACTGTAGACCATTTGTACAATCAATTGTTACAAAATGGACCACTTAATCTACCCCTAAATGCTAAAGCAATGACTAATTATGAGCTACTCCTAGCTGCTATATTCAGCTCAGCTCTTGCAAGTTGGCAGGCAAAAGGGCTACTAAAAACCAATATTAATTTCTAGCAAATTGCTCTAGCAGGCTCTTCATCTTCTTGGACCATGGCTTGGCGTTTGTGTCCCGGTGAGCTGAACCATGGATAAGAATGCGGTTTAGTGCAACAACCTGCAGGGGAACAATTTGATGACATTGTCCTAATAAAATATATTTTTAGTCCATGCTAATACCTTTTAGGACCTGGTGTCTCTTACCTAGCCACACACATGTACACCGTTTCACCGATTTAATTATGTTTTTACCGAGTCATTTGTTCAGTATGAGAATAATCTATGGGTTGGAATGATCATCAATTACATACTTCTTCGTCATTGCTTCTTACAGAATTAATCAAAGGGGGAATATGCTAACGAGTATAATATAGTTTGAGGTTGTTGTGTTTGAAGTTTCCGATCGATAAGGTGTTAATGGTTTATTTTCGAAAATATTGGTGCTGGTAAAAAAAATGTTCTGCTATTCCTCTATCAAAGCATGTCAATGTCAAACATTTGCTAAAGTTGTACTCTCTGTTTCTGAATAAAAGTTTAGCTTTGATTTTTTTTCTAGGTCAAACTAACAAGACTATATAAAAATTAGTAGCATTTTCAACCCAAAACAAACATATTATAGATTTAATGAATCTAAAATTTGGTATTTTAGATGTTGATAATTTTTTTCTATAAATTTAGTAGTAAAATATCAAAATGACTTCTAATATGAAACGGAGAGGGAGTATATACATATGCCAAACAATTTTACCAAAATTTGAGTAATACCCATATATACACATATATTAATTCCACATTGGCTCAATTTTCCAAATGGCACATTAATTCACACAATTATTTTTTGCACGATATCAGAACAACTTCTCCCATTTATATCTCTACTATTATAAAAACTGAAGATGTTTTTGCCAGAACTTTGGTACGTTATCCGTATATGAGTCGGTTTTTAAGTTCGTTCGCTTTTAGAAATACCAAAGGAGTCGCATAGAAATCTCTTAAAAAAACTCGCATGCTAACTCGAGACGATCGGACTCCTAATAACAACTCATGATTTTCTAAAATAATATATCCAAGCGAATTCTAACGGTGAGTTTTACCTGAACTAAACCTTATAACAATTATAAGATTAGAATAGTCTTCACCCGTTGCGTCGCAGATGCATTTTCTCTAGTCTTATAAAAAAATTGGCAATACCAAATAGAGGTAAGGTAGAGAAGTTTATATAATCTAACATTTATCATCTCAAAAATTGCCTCAGCCTACAAGGCTACATGCCAATATATCCTGATCCTACACAGTGGCGGAGCCAGGATAAAATTATAGTTGGATTTCTCAGCCTTTTGGACCTTATAACATTATTAGATAAAATCTATTTTAGCCCCTTTACAATAGATATATAGATTTAAATTTTAGGGGGTTTTAATGGGGGCTCTGGGTACGGGAGACCCCCCAGCCCCCACGCTGGCTCCGCCACTGATCGTACATGCATGTACCCCGGCTCGTCCACGAACGTGTTGCCGTTACGGGCGCGCGCGCGTGCACATGAAAGCGCCGCGCAGCTCGTCGATCGCGACGGGCGAGACGCGCGCGAGCCCCGCGCGTACGTACGTACGTTCAACCCCCCCGCGCGAGATGCAGCGCACCTGCATCTGCGTGCATGCCGCGCTAGCCGCTAGCTGCTGCGCGCCGCGCGCGGCTTCGTCGTTGATCGATCGCGTTCGCTTTCCGGACGGATCGAGCTAGGTGGCCGGCAGGAGTCGCTGAGGTTGATCGATCGATCTGTCGTCTCCGCCGCGCACGCGTGGTTTTTTAACTAACTAATCGGACGCTCTCAAAATGTATCGTTCTTTTTAGGGATTCAGGGATTGCGTAATTACATTGTTAATCCGGTATATCCACGCAAAATCATAGAAGAAAAATAATACTACTACTATATTTTTAACCTTTTTTTTCCAGCTAGTCAACGGCCGGCGCACGTGCACGCGCGTGCGCACCGGGCGGTATCTGCGACAAGCGTACGCGCCCCCGTGTTGCCTCCCTCCATGTGTGGCTGTGGGCTGCAAGCCTGCAGGTGGCACGAACCTGGCCCGACCGAAACAACGCGCATGCGCAAGTCGTCGATACTCTACGTACTACGCGCGCGCCCGCGCGACTACGGACGTCGCCCTTGGGGAGAGGGACACGACGGACGAGATCCTGGCTACTACTCCCTCCGTCCAAAAAAAAAATACAAACTCTGATTTCCGTGCTCAACGTTTGACCGTCCGTCTTATTTGAAAAATTTATAAAAATATATTTAAAAAGACAAGTCACGCATAAAATATTAATTTATCATCTAACAACAATAAAAATACGAATTATAAAAAAAATTTATATAAAACGGACAGTTAAAAGACACGGAAACCGGCCGGTCTTTGCCTCTGCCGTCTCCGTCTCCGATCCCGTCGCGCGCGCGTCGTGTTGAAGTTGCAGCAGCCAGCAATGCAGCCTGACTCGACTGATCGCCTCGCGGGCCGGCACGCAGGGTGCAGCGAGCGAGCGGCCGACGTGCGTGCATGCGCCAACCTCAAACTACTTGAAATTTGAAAAGCATATGCACGCATTATGCCTTTTTTATTTGCCCCCTTTCGCTTTGGGCTTTCAGTAATTATTCATGTACTTACTTCTTACGGCTCATAATAAATTTATTTTTAATCCATTTTATTTGTAGAAATGAACACTATAGGAATACCACTGGCAGAAAAGGATGTGAATCAACAACAAGCTGCGGCATTACCGTGATATATCCATAGGCTTCCATAAACGTGTACACCGCTTGACAAACCGATAATCTGTTTCGAATGGCTTCACGAGAAACAACACAAATGCGAGGTTTGTTATTGCGTCCTAGATTTTATGTAAGCTTCATCGGACAAAACAAATGATCATTTTCAGGAAGTTCACCACTAAATCTAAGAAACACTCAATGCAGTCCTGTAAACCAAGGTTACACAGATGGATCGTGCTCAATCCGAATGGCAAACTATGATACCCACTATCGGAATGAAAAACGTCACCCCATCGTTACAAGTTAACCAATTTTTTTTAACCGATAATCAGCAGTAAAAAAAACTTCCATTCGAAATACCTTTCTAAAATTTTTTGTAGCGGGCCAGTAGTTAGTTCCACCTTTTCAGTGCTGATTTGAATTTTTTGGCCCGCTCCGATATAAGGGTGTTACACGTACGTTTGCTTGTGCACATAATAATCGTTAGTAATTCATTCGTTTGCACATGGATGTACAGCTATCTAGCGAGTTGCGCTGTTGCGTTCCACAGTCACGCAAATTGGCAACCAGGCAAAATTCGGGGATCGAATCAAATAGGACGTGTGTGCTTCATGCCTTCATCCAATGGTGGCTGCCCTGCTGGTTGGTGGTACAGTGAAACGCGCTGGTGCATGATTTTAGGATGTGAGCATTATGCAGTGCATAATTAATTAAGTACTCCCTCCATCAACTTGATAGTCATATTTCATCTTGACATAATGAGGTGTGTTCGGCACCCTCTTTTTCCAACCCCCCTCGATCGTTTTCCGCGTGCACACTTTTCAAACCGCTAAACAGTGTATTTTTTGAAAAAAAGTTTCTGTACAAAAGTTGCTTAAAAAATTCAAATTAATCCATTTTTCAAAAAAAGCTAATACTTAATTAATCACACACTAATGGATCGCTCCGTTTTCCGTGCAGGATTAGTTCCCATCCAGTGAATCCGAACACAGCCTAAGGATAAGTAATTATACTTATTACCTATTTAAACTGTAGGATCGAACATAAGAAACTAAGCCTAACAGAGGGGGGTGAATGGTAGGGAAAACCAAAAACCCAAAAACTTTTAGCGGAAATAAAAGTTACCCTCAAATTGATGGAAATCTCGACGTAGTCCTGTCGCCGCCGGTCGGACTGCTCGTACGCCGCTGGTTAGATCACCTCCCTGCCGCCTGAACCCGAAGAAACACAAATCGAAGAACTCTCAAAGTAGATGACAACTTTATTGCTTCTCTCTGTGTTTACAAAGTGCAACAACAGCACTCCTTACAAAAATCTCGACTAAACTCGAAACCCTAACTAAACTATCACCTCAATTGCTCTCAAAGCAATACCGGGAGGCCACCCCTCCCTCTCTATTTATACCGAAAACCTCCTACTCAAAGTAGGAGAACAACTCCTAATCACACTGGGACTCTATCCTTAATTACCAAACCAAATTACAATTTACCAAATTGTAATTCTCACAAACTCTCCGAAACCTGCAGCCACAGCCGGCCACAGAAAATTCACCGAGTCAGACTCAGCTTACCTTGCCACATGCCCAGGCCAGCCGACGCCCTGCTTGCATCACCAAGCCGAGCCGCTGCATGCTGCACAGTACGCATACACACATGCATAGCACAACATGCATCACCACGCTACTGCAATTCATAGTAGGCACACATATATGCATGCTACAGTACCACGTGTACTGTAGCACCATATACTCTTACTTTCCAATTTCTTTCGCGAACACCGACGCTTGCACGCACACCTCGTGAAGCCAGTTGCAAATATCTCACCCACACGGTGTCCATCCACCGTATGCCATCTCGTATCCAACTTCGTTACCCGGTATCCTTGACCGTCTGGACCTCAACTCCTCCCTGAGTCTAGAAGTTCAATTCTTCCCTTTTCAAGAAGTATGCATTTTATATATTTCTTCCCCTTTGACAATGATGTAAGTTATAAAAATCTAAATACACCTATAGCATGACACATCAATATTAATAATTAAGAATTTAGCAAGAAAATGTTGACACATCTAACTTTTTCCTAACTATTGAAGTTACCAAAAATTCAGTAGGACACGTGTTGGCTTCAATTCAAAACAACCTTAATGTGAGAGAACGTACCTAACATTAATTTCAGCACGCGGAATATATATCCTTTGTTTCTTTTAAATACTATTCAGATATCTTTTCCACGTTTCATCCATGGAATTTAATATTAAATACATATATCTTTTTTTAAAACATTATCCTATCTGAATGGATATATAATAATTCTTCCATGGATAAAATAAACAAGAGGGTTTGATATTTTTTTCCTATAAAAAAATTACATGATAAACCTTAGTAACGAAGCAAACCCTAGTTGGGCCGCCTCGAGATGGCAGCCCATTCCGGCCCAGGACACGAGCCATCGTCATCGGGGGGTCGTCTACTACTTGCTTCCTCCTCCCTACTCCGCCTAGTCTACTACTCTACTTCGCTCTCCGCCGCCGCCGCCCACCTCGTCTCGACGCCGGTGAGCACTCTCCCCCGCTGGAGATCCACGCGCCGCTGGTTGGATTAGTTCGGGCTAGGGTGGAGCGAGATTGGATCGTTGGATATTTGGTTTTTGGTTTTTGATTTTTTTTTTGTTGAATTGTTGGGGGGATTTGACTGGATTTTCCTCGTGCAGGATGAGGATGGAGGGTTCGTCGCCGATGGAGGAGGAGGAGGAGGCGGCGAGGCTGGCGGGCTCGCAGGGGGAGTCGCCGGCGATGCTGCACCCGAACGGAGACGGCGACGGCGACGGCGGCGATGATGAGGGTGACGCCAGCGGCGGCGAAGAGGAGCAGGGCGGTGTGGCTAGGGCGGGGGTTCGTCGCCGCGGCGGCGGCGGCCGTGTGCGCGTGCGTGGCAGGATTCCGCTGAAGAAGGGGCCGTGGACGCCCGACGAGGACAAGCGGCTGCGGGAGTACGTGGAGGCGCACGGCGAGGGGAACTGGAACCGGGTGCAGAGGAACGCGGGGCTGAACCGCTGCGGCAAGAGCTGCCGCCTCCGCTGGGCGAACCACCTCAAGCCCGACCTCAAGAAGGGGCCCTTCAGCAAGGAAGAGGAGGAGATGATCATCAAGCTCCATTTATGGCTGGGGAACAAGTGGGCTAAGATGGCAAACTCTGTAAGTGTGCTCCTCCTACTCTTTCATGGTTCCTTGGTTTTGCTAGCTTGTGCATTGATACTCCGTTCATTGTTAGTTTAGATTAGTAGCATGCTTAATATTTAGGTGCATTGGTGTATTAGTTGGATTAGAGCAAAAATATTTAACCACCTAAATTAAAGCCTACCAACAGTTTGCCTAGTGGGGAGAATGCATGCTGTCCACTCCAAATATAGGGGCCGCAAATATACCACTTGCTCGTAGATAGATGTATTCAGAGTACATCAACCAGTATTTTCTTCTGTATTGGCGATAGACTTTATTTTATTCATTTAATTGGCTCCAACTTGATTTAAATAGAGAATGGCCACTGGGCATACTTTTTTCTGAGTGTGGCGTAGTGCCATGGTGCAGACACATTTGACATGCTGCACTCTTGTAAATGGCCTCGTTAAAAGGAGTAGACAAATGCTTTGCCATTATTCCTTGTTTGCAGAGAATAACAAAGTAAGTCGTTCTTTTACAATTGTTGTTAGTCTTGTCTGAAATAGTATTTGGTCCTCCAACAAATCGAAAGAAAATTGATTCAGACCAATTATCCTTTAAATCTTCTTGCTTGTAGTGGCTTTACATAAGCAGGGGCAGAGCCTCATGGCTGCCTACCTGGACACTGGCCTCCATTGGCTGCAAAACCTTTGCAAGTTACAACTTAGTCGTATATATACTACCTATCTAGAAGCATGATATACTGCTTGATTAATATAAATTGTTTAGTTTATAATCAGAACAAACGGCATATTGTCAGTCGAGTATCCGTAGAAAACCAAACAGCGTATCTAAACTGTTTTTTAACTTTGATTTGATGCGATACCCGTGAACAAAATTCAGCTAAGCTTTGGCCTTCTATGAATTAAGTAGACCCAACCCTCCATGTTGGATGTAAGCTGTCTGTTCAATTCTGGATTGTCGTGGCACGAGAATTTTGTAGATAATGGATAGAAATTCGGCATCTGTAGACTGTAGTCACTGTTCTAGGTTCCTATTAGGATCGTTGTTTGTTAGTATTGTTACTACATGAAAATCGGTGTGATCGAGGCTATATATCTTTCATCTTCTGAATCTTTAGGGACAGCATTACTGGTGTGATGTGAGTGCCTGAGTGAGTGAGAGTGAGAGTGTGTCCTAGTTGCGGACTGAACACATAAAGAATTTGCAAAAGTTAACAATTGTTTTCTCCATATTGCATCACGATATCACATCACTAATTCACTATTTGTTGGTGGTTTGTACTACGCATTTGCAAACACCACGTAGCTAGCTAGATCAAGCTAGATATAACACCAAATCTGAGTTCTATCCTGAAGACTAGCTAGTAATCAATCGACTTAATTAGGATATAACGTGAAAATCGATCTTTGGCTGCCGTTTGTGTCAAGTTAACCATTCATTAGCTTAAGTGAATGGTTTTACTTTTCTTTTCAGAAACGATACTGTCATCAGGTGAAACTGCAACTAATATTGATGGTGAAGTCTGAACTCTGAAATGGATGGTGAAATACTGAAATTAATGGAAGAGTGAATAGTTTACCTGACAACCAGATGAGGTCGGCGAGGTCGAGACCCTTGCTCTGGATATAATCTATTAATCAAGCAGTATATAATCTATTAATCATGTATCCGTAGAATAGCTCTCGAGGTGTGTTCCCGAGAATAGCAGTCAAGTATCCGTAGAAAACCAAACGGCATATTGCAATCATGTATCTGATATTTAGATGCATTGGTGTATTGGATTAGAGGAAAATATTCTCTCTAGATTAAAGCCAGCTAACAGTTTGTCTAGTGCAGTCTTCTCCATATATACTATTTGCTAGTGTCTGGATATAATCAGTGGACATTAAATAGTTCTTTCTTATGTATATTGGTGACAGACTTTATTTTATTCAATTTAATTGTCTTAATATCGTTAGTTGCTAAGGACTTAAATAGAGAATGGTTGCCGGGCATACTTTTTCTTTAGTGCGTTGTGGTGCCATGGGGCACACGTGCTTGCAGTGCTGCACTGCAGAAAAGAAACTAGATATATATTTTACTGTTATTCCTCTTCTGTAGAGAAGGAACTCGGCTTGTTTGAGCATTCAGAGCTTGCACTAATTAGAAAAAAAATAGAATACCTATTTTCTTGAATCTATACAGTCAGTTAACACATGGAACTGTCTTTTTCCCTTGTGTTACTGTAAGCAGGCGGATGTACTGTGACTCGCTAGCTAGACACAATCTCGAAAGATGTGAATTTAATTTTCAATTCTTAGTTTTCTGAGCCATGTTATAAGTAGTGTCAACTTTTAAACTGCAACAGGAAAAGCTGACATCTAGGCCACAGGATAAGGTAGGGTCTGCAATTATTATGGGAGGATTCATTGACATGGTCATATATATTTTTAAACTTTTATTGGGTTCCTTTCCTGCCTCCTACTAAATTCCTATGAGTTTTTGTTCATCGAATAGGACTTCATCATATTTTCATTTATGTAAAGACAATATCATTCACTGTTTCGTTAGGTATGTTTAAATCCTCTCCAACTATTGCAACACCATGATACATCTTGCTATATTTGCCATTCTAACATCTGAGGTACAATGCAAATGCTTATTAGGCTAATGCCTTAAGGTTCTTTAGTCTAATTGCCTAGAAAAATCCTATTAGATCATATGTTAACTTGCATATCTGAACTTCTGTTGTTGTTATTGCAGTTGCCAGGCCGCACAGATAATGAAATCAAGAACTTCTGGAACACTAGATGTAAGAGAATTCAGAGAACTGGTGAACCTCTATATCCGAAGGAGTTTAATCATTTTAAGTTGACAGATCTGGAAGTGATGAACTGTGAAAGCCCTGATGAATCACGTGCCAAGAAACGAACAAATGAGGTTTTACAGGGAAATGGTCAAAGTTACAAAGAGGTTTTTTTCGATAATTTAGACTATAGTAGACCAGAAAATTATATTCGGCCAAATTGTGTGACTCCAAATTCTCTTCCAGTTGATGCCACAAGTCCATTTGGTAGTGCCATTGCCACACAAGATCAGTCAGTACCTTTTGGTAGTGCCATTGTCAGTGGACATCCAATTCTTGATGGCAACTTCTCTACTTCTGGGACCATACAGAGGCCCATGAATGTAGAGCTCCCTTCACTCCAATATCCCAACTATGACTTTAACAATAATAATGCATGGTCATATCACGACCCCTTAGGACATCCTATTGACCAGGTTGACTTTGGCTCCCTGAGATCAGAATATCTCTCTCCAAACAACAATGGTCTGCTGGATGCATTGGTTCATGGAGGACATGGACAAGGGGAACTTGCAAATTCCCAAGGATCTTTTGATGCTTGTTTTCCTCGTGTTCAATGCAATCAAGTGATTCAATCGAATGCTTTCTCTCTGAGTTCTTCCTTTCCAATCATTGGTGATGATCTCCTCGAGAACAGTAAGTGTGCTCACTCTTATTTTAACATGAACAATATCACATAAAACTTACTGTTAGTCTTTTCAGGTTGTCATGCTTTTGTTGGCATCAACAATAATGCAAGCAGCCTATTCCTTGACAGCCAACCTCCACCCTTGGTGGACCCTACTTTCTGGAGGCACGATGTATCACTAGAACCAAATTTGCCAGTTTATTGCCAGTTTAACGAAGAATTGCCGCCCTCAAATGAGCAGTTTGCCAAAGATGCAGATGACGCTTTCGGTCATGGGGGTCTTTCTGATGAGACCAATCTAGCTGCTGCAGGTCAAGGCGATGAACATGACCTTGAGAACCCCTGGGCGAGCATGCCCGGTGCCTGTGACATACCTGATTTTCCAAGTGAATGACTTGCATAGAGTTTGTGCGTGTCATTGATTTTGATCTCAACCAGTGAGAGAACCAAGAAGATCCTTTTTGCAATAACCATGCCTTTCAAGATCGTCCAATAAGTTTGTGGCTGCGTATGCTATTACTATCTTACCGTGGAGTTGTGTGCTATATGCTTTGCTCCCCGAGGAAATGTGGCCCTTGAACTGAATGTTGCCATTGTTTGTGTCGGCTACTTATTCGATTCATTAATGTTACATTGTTTGCTAGAATATGCTGAAATTGTATATTCGATTCATTGGTTTTGATTAATCAAAGACTATTGTCGTCATGTGGCAATTGGTACAACTTGAAGGGAAGTGAATGCTCTAATTGCTTGGGACATTGGTAGCTCCGATCTGGTGTTGGTGTTGCCCCTGACGAGGCGATGCTCCTTGTTTTACCTGCTAATAATTGCTCCTGTTCCGTGAACATAACTTATTGGGTAAGATGAGGAATGCTGCTCTTGAACGAACTATGTGATGCCTAAATTGAGCTAAGGATTTGTCAACTGTTATAAATTGTGCGAAGGATTTGTCGACATAAACAATCAGTTCCATCTTTGAAAATGGTTTGATGTGTGCCTTTTGGGCTTCCGGTTTCACATGATCGAAGACGGATTCACATATACGTCTTCTTTAGTACTATCATCTCGAGTGTGCTGATGTGTGCCTTTTTGCACGATTTCTCTGCATCTTGTCATTCAATTAACAGGCTGTTGCATCATCTCGCAAGTTGCAACTACATTTCGGTTATAGCCATTATATCTAAGGCATACTCTCTCCCCCCCTCCCCCCCCCCCCCCCCCCCACCAAAAAAAAAAGAGAAGATGTAGGTCGAGTTTTTTTGACGGATGGAGTACGATTTAATATGCTGTGTCTACTAAACTACGGAATTTTTCACCAACAAATTCAAAAACTAGAAATTTGTTTTCATGGGCAAGTCCTTTAAACTTAAGGGAGTCATCCATGGAAATTGATTTCCAAGAGTGGTCGTTATTTCGCTTGCCCAAATCATGTGATTTTTACAAGGCCTTGGTTGTAGGCGGGTCTAAAACACTATTGTAAACAAGTTCTTGGCCGCCCCGCACAAACTTTTTTTTAAGCAGTGGTGATCTATGAACGGTGGGAGTGATTGTGTTTGCGCAGGTGGCGGTGAAGCCTAAGCCCTTCTCTCCACTAGGTGCAGTTACTCATTGTGACACATCTTCATCACTAGTTACTGACTTTTATATCATCATGTAGGTCGAAGCTATCTTGTTTCAAATTATGATATCATTTATGCCGACAACACTCACTCTTTGTTTCTTTAGATCTAACTCTTTCTCTCTTTGGATGGACCCTACAAATTTTGAATGCATGTGCCTATAGGCTTGCTCATCACTTACACTGATAATAACTCTTCCACTCTTTAGATGCATCACTTACACTAACAATAACTCTCTCTCTTTAGATGGACCCTATGAATTTTGGCCGTGCGCCTATTGGCGTGCTTGTTAAGAGCATGAATTTTAGCACTGTGCCTATTTGCTTGCTTGTAAGTGTACGGGGTATGGAAGAACCGCCTTGGAATGGTGGGGCGGCATGCATGTTTATTTGCTTCCTAGCTTGTTGAAGGTATTATATAGAGTTAGAAGAGTTTCTTCATAGTGTAACTACAATCTATGTTATGGTATATTTACTGATTGGATCATAGCAATGTCGATACGTACGCACGTTGTTCTTTTTTTAGAGACGTTGTTTTAGAAGAGCTGTTTTGATTGTCCAAGTAGAGGATGATGATCCCTAGTGGTTATAGTTCGGACGGTATGATATTTGTTGTCTTGTCTTTTTATTTCCTTTTCTTAAAAAGTAATTCATATGATGTGTGCACAGATTGAGAGTGGTCTTGCACTAATTATACCGTCTTATTAGTTGTCTAAGATAAATAAAATTTCCTTCAAAAAGGGCTCGAAGAAAACAAATTGGATGAGTTTAGAACATATAAGTCACAATAACACCCAAAGATATATAACGGTTTCTATCACGAGTAGCCACTGAAAACAATTGAAAATGCAACTACTCCCTTCAATAGTATGAAGTGCACTGTGAAGCCAAACAAGTCAAATATTTATTTAAAATTTAAAAATTCCTCATACCCCTCAAGAACCTTTTGCACCTCCAGCTTCCTCCTCGCCTCCTCCTCCTCCCTCCTCATGGCCGCTTCCGCCTCTTCCTCCCGCCGCCGCTGGTTGAACCTCTCCACCCTCCTCAGCCACCGAACCCGCCTCCGCACGCAGTTCCGCATCTCCAGCGCAGCGTACAGGATGCCGGCCACGAAGCGCCTCTCCGCCGGGTTCGTCGGCAAGCTCTCCGGCTTGATCCCGAACGCGGCGAGCAGCCTCGGCTGGCCGTCACCGGTGGCGGCGGCGGTGGCGACGGCGGCGTTGCCCCTGTTGATGCACTCGATGAGAACCTCCTCGATCCCTGGCCCCGCCATGAACCCGAGGCCGAGGAGCGCGGGCCGGGTCGCCTCGTAGGCGCCCCACGCCATGACGTGGTACTCCACCAGCCTCCTGCTGCCGGCGTACATGTCGATGGCCTGCGACTCCAGGCGGCGGAGCAGCCGCGCGTACATGCGGAGTAGCTTGCCCATGTCGTGCTGCGCCGGCGGCGGCGCTGCAAGGGAGGGAGGAGGAGGTGGCTGGCCCACGTCGTGCGTCGCCGGAGGAGAGGGAGGAGGAGGAGGAGGTGGTGGTGGAGGTGGAGTCTGCTTGATGAGTTCCATGGCTTCTTCTGCAGACCACGCAATTACCTCGTAGATGGAAATCTGCCAAAAACGTAAATATTATGCTCATAATTAACTACTCCCTCCCGTCCCAAAATATTTGACGCAGTTGACTTTTTAAAATATGTTTGACCATTTGTCTTATTCAAAAATTTTTGTGAAATATGTAATAAGACTATATGTATACATAAAAGTATATTTAACAATGAATTAAATGATAGGAAAAGAATTAATAATTACTTAAATTTTTTAAATAAGACAAACGGTCAAACATATTTAAAAAGTCAACGACGTCAAATATTTAGGGACGTAGGGAGTAATTAATAAATAATATTCGATAGATATCATACAATTGATACGACTCTATATGAGTAAATCAGATTTTTTTTAATAATGAAAATATATCACAACCAAATAAATAAATTAGATCTAAAGATATTCTCTCCATCCCAATTTGATCATCACCTAACAATTTTGAGGTCTTCCTAAAATAATTATCATATAATAATAAGTGTCTCTTTATTTATTTATTTATTATGCAAAGGGTAATTGGGCATCGCTGAATGGAATGCATGCATGAAGCCATATGCATGCAACGACTGTTAGTGCAATTCCATGCAACATTTAAAGTGTGATGCAATATCCACCAGATATATGGAGCACCTTGATTGATGATAATTAATTTAAAAACATGAAAATTTTATTGTCCTTGTCTTTGCACCTTTTATTTAGGGGATGATCAAATTGGGATGAAGGGTATACTATTAAACTAATAATAAATAGAAATATTAGTTGTTTCAACGGAACATCGAAAACAAAATGCAACAATTTTAGTTTAAGTTATGAAGTTAGCAAGATGGATCAGCAGGTGCCTAACTAATTTAATCGAGTAATCGATCGGCAGCAAAAGAAATTAAACAACAAATTAATTTAGAGAATAATCAATATGGATTTTCTGTATTGTATTTGTATTGCATGATCGAAGGAAAGAATTAAGAGATCATGATCGAAGATGAGATCGATCGATCACCTCGGTGAGGTCGTCATCGTCGACCCATGGGGACGCTACGGACATGTTGGGGAGGACGGACGATGCCTCCGCTGTCAGCCTGCAGTGCGGCGGCCCTCCTGTGGCGGTGCACCTCGGGAGGTGGACGACGACGGACGGAAGCCGCGAGGGGGCGCGCGCAGCCATGGTTGCCGGCCGCACGACAACGGAGCCGCCGCTGATGAGGAGGCCGGAGGGGCGCATCATCTCTCGCTGCCCGCCGCCTGGTCGATCGGTGTAGTGTGTTGCAGGCCGGGGCTTAGGGTGTGTATATATATATATATCGATCGAGTTGGAGGAGGAAATTAAGGTAAAACCCTAAGCCCTAGGAGATTATATATATATAGTATACCTATTATTAATTACTAGCAAAAATACCCGAAATTGCTAATTCGCCGACGTCCGCGCGGATGAGGAGGGCGGCAGAAGCCGCGCCGCGCGTGGGATTTTTTTCGGTTTTCTTTGTATCTTTTCGGTATTTCTTCGGTTTTTTCCTTCCGTTTTTTTGGTTTTTTTACGGGATACAAAGTTTATATACGTGTACAGAAACTTTTTATGTGTATACAAACTTTGTATACATAATATATTTTCTAGTTTTTTTATTTTTTAATACATACTTATATAAAATTTATATACGTTATATACTTATATACAAGTATACGCCATATTTAACCAAGAACCCTAGCACCCAACCTTGGAAACGAACTCACTACGAGAGGGCGGGCTCTAATCCTTAAGAGCAAGTTTAATAGTATAGCCAACTACTGGCTCTAAATCGTCTATAGATAATCTAATAGCCCATTTATACAATAGTTAACTATAAAAATATACTACACCATTAATACCCGGTCCCACATCTCATACACACATAATATATTAGAATCCGTGTTGCAGCTAGCTATAAATCTGTAGCCCGCTTTCTTCTCTCTTCTCTTTTTTTCTCGATATATGCAGTGGTTATAGCTGGCTTATAGCCTACTATTGTACCTGCTCTAAGCGAGGAGATGACACAGGGTGCCAAAGGTTGGGGCCATCGTCGCGGCCGGTCTTTCCCCGGCCTCCGAGCGTCGTAACCAGTGCTAGGAGAAGCTGGATCGGGAACAAAGATCTGATTGGCACGGAGCAGGGGCGCCGGCGCTAGGAGATGTAGTACCAATTGGATCAGGAATAAAGATCGAATTAGAAATGGTAATAAAATTGGTCACTAGCATGCACACATTCTCCGATGTTGCATTAATTGTATTATGATGAAATCCGCGTCCATGCAGTTATATGATGATCAATTTGAGAAATTTTAGATTTTATTATATAATGATCAATTTGGGAAGGAGAGAGTACAATACTCTTTAAATACTCTTTAGCTACTTGGAGCCACTTTTTAAATAAATGGTTCAATGTTAATAAGATCGTGAATTACATAATACTTTAAAGAAATTGGCACTGCTAGAGAATTTGTAGTCCGGGTTGCAACCCCTTTAGTCCTATGTTGCAAACCAGGAATACGAATATGGGTTTGTGAAGGGAGCTATCTATTTTTGATTTCCTATTTTTTTTCAGCGTCATTATGTCAGGTGAGATGATAAAAACACTACAAATATTTTAAAAGACTATAAAAAGTGCCCGTGCGTTGCAAGGGAAGAAAAAACGAGAAAATTGAGGAACAATTGAGAAAGATTTACATTTTGTAGTTAATTAAATTATAAATTTCCCGGGATATCTAGGTATTTTTTAAATAGGTAGATGTATAATTAAATTAATTTATAAGTAAAGTAAGTGTGGGAAATAAAATAGCATGGCTGAATTTAATTTTTTATTAAATTCCTCATGATTATTTACACTCTTTGATTTTTTTTCTCGGAATTTTCAAAGATTAATTACTATTTTCTATAATACAAACATCATTTCAGCATTTATTTAAAACAAAATCTAAATAAAAATCCTAATTTGTGTATGGGCCTTTTTTAGCCAATTTCCTTCCTCAACCCGTAGGTAAGCCGGCCCGTTTTCCTCCTTTCTCCTTCCCTCCGCCTTCCCATATCTGTCCAGATTCTCTCGGTTGCCCAACACTGGCTGAAGCCACCTCCTGTGAAATCCGGTCATTTCCTTATAGATAATCCAAAATTGATCGAGGGTTTCGATTCTTATCATTTCATCTTTCCGTTGTCCCAAAAATCAGAGAAAATCCATTGTGTATCAAACTCGGAATTAAGTCCTATCCTAAACAAGCAAACTCTAAGTTTAGTCCATTTCAATTGAAAAAAAATCGCCGAAAGCTTTACATATTTTCTTTAATTAGGTATATGATATAGACCATTTGCTATAAGTATATTGGTATGGATGCATGCTTTGATACGTCCAAAAGTGCGACGGAAATTAAAAGGAAAAATATAAAGCATACCATGGGACCCACCATATGCTGGATGCACCACAAAAATCTCCCATCAATGGTCATGCCCTGTCCTCTATCCCATTCCGTTTCTCCTCTCTCTTTCTCTGCGATACGATCGCTCCTTCTCAGGCTTGTGACGTGCACCTGCATCCCGCAGTCCTGGCACCTTTTGCATATTTGAGTCTGGCGTCAATAGAGATGGCAACGGTGAATTCACCGTCGGGGTCATGCCCGTGTCCCCGTCACCACGGTGAAAATATGTCACCGTCCCCGCCCCCGTCAACTACAACGGGGCTATAATTTCTCCAGCCCCGATCACCACGCGGTGAATTTTTTCCCATGGTGAACACGTCCCCGGTTAAACAACATATTCATAGTCACATTATATCAAATATATCCAAAATGCTCCACTCAACAAATCAGCAAATTATAGATTACAATCACAGTAAGGATCATTATCATTTGTCATTACTTCATTAGGCAAAATACAAATAAACATCATATGATGACATGAGCCACAAAATTGCAGTCTAGACTCTAGAGCTAATATTAAACATCACATGATGACATGAGCCACAAAATGACAGTCTGAAGCTAATATTAGTTTCACAAATCACAAATGAGCATAGTCACTAAGTCAGCAACATATGAGTCTGGGGCTCCATCATCCAATGGATCATCACAATAAACAAAATACACAAATAGGCATCATGCACACGTTAGCTTAGAAGGCACTGTCTTCGACTCTTCATGTCTCAAACTAGTGCAAGTCCCTGCATGCAAAAGACAAGCAAAACATAGGCATTAGTCAATTATTTGATAGCAAGGAAATGAAGGGAGTACAATGCAATAGTCAATTATTTTTAGTTTGAAAAGAATACCTCCATCTTATCTTGGATCTCTTGAAGACAGCTCCAAAAGCTTGCAGGTTCTTCATTATCAGCATCTACAAAATTAGTTGTAATGATTATTATGCAACCATGACAATGGAAAATATAAATGATCACACTATGTTTGAATGGTACAACACATACACCTTTGTACTTGTTTCGTAGCCAATTTTGGGAACACATTAAGGCCTCCAAGATATCTGAAGTGAGTCAGCTGCGGTGCTCACTAAGAACCCTCCCACTAGTGCTGAATGCAGCCTCTGATGCAACTGGGCTAACTGGAATGGCAAATATGTCCCATGCTACTTTTCTCAATGTAGGATATTGTGTCCCAGCCACCTTACACCAATAAAAAATCTTGAAGTTTTCCATATTAATTGAGACTAACTCATCCTCCAAGTACCTATCTAGCTCAGATTTAACTATTATTGCTGGTGGCCTCCTTCAAGCAACACGTGCACTAATTGAAGACAATACACCTGAATTAGCAAGTGAATGAGCTGAAGATTCTGTGTTATCTTCATCCTCTTCCATTTCATACTCCTTCATGAGGTCATACAAATTGTTTTTAACCTCTTCAAGTTTGTCTGTACACTCCTCACTTGATTGGCTAGTAATGGACTCAATGAACCCAAGGAGGTAGTCTGTTTTAAACTTAGGATCAAGTATGGTGGCCAATCCCATTGGTCCTTGGATCTCCTTCCAATACTTATCAAACTTCGCAATCATCTCAGTTGACATTTCCTCTATAATATTATTGCCACATGCAGCCTATTGACGGGGGATACCCGTAGACCGGATATAGAGGGTATTGGGGTACGCTGGTACGAGGATCTACGTAGTACGACATCAAGCAAACAGGAAACAGAGATTATACTGGTTCAGGCCCCTTGGTAGGTAATAGCACTAATCCAGTTGATATGGGATTATATGATGGAAACCACAGATTAAAAAGGGAACAGTGGAACTCGACGATACCGACAAGATCGTAGTCGAGTTGATCCGACTAGATCTCCCGGCGACTTGGCTCCGATAAGCTCCGGCTTCGTAGGCTGTGGTGGAGTTGGCTCTGAGATTTGATGCCTTAGGTCCTCTTCGGGGTCCCTTTTATATCGTAGGTCACCTGTCTCCCAGTTGGACTCGGAGAGATCGGACCGAACACGATACAATGACGACCCAGTTCTGACCGAGTAGGACTCCTTCCATCTGTGAAATCCATGATGAATTTACTTAACGTATGGCAAAAACGTCCGTATATGCGTGAACATACCATATCGATACGTGACGTATATCGAAGGGTAGAGGGTATACCTTACCCGTAACCCTGACAGTAGCCCCTCGACTTCTGCTTGAATGAACTGGTGAAACTGATTGCGACTTCACATGTCGAAATTGTCGTTGTTCTCGTTGTGAGGACGGAGAGACAAGGAGTGATCGACAACGTCGAGTGAAGTTCAACGGTCATGAGTGAATTTAAATTGAAGTCCGAAAAACTGCCGCGCGTAACAGACCCAGAAATTTCCGGCGGTCATCTCTCTCCTTTCCTTGGAATTCGCACCGGCGGAGGTGTGTCTATTTAAGGGAGTTTCAGGGATCCAATTTGAGGTCTGCCCGTTGAAAAAACTCTCCAGCTTCCAAGCGTCCCTCGTCTTCTTCGCTCCCGCAAAAACCCTAGCCAACTCATCTCGGTCCTTTCTCCGGCGATCTCCGGTGGCCATGGATCTCGACAAGTCTACCTCCACCAGTGCGTCACTGAAGAAACTGCAGGAGGATGGCGCCCTTCCCGGTCGCGGGACCGCGGAGAGGAAAGTAGGAGGTACTGAACCCCAGCCTGTCCTGGGTCGCATGGTTGCGGTTGAGGACTTTATTCTCTGCGGTTTTCTTCCTCCGCCTTCTGAATTTCTCCTTTTGGTCTTGAATTTCTATGGTCTTTCCTTGCTCCATTTGAACCCCAACTCCATCGTCTTCCTGAGTATTTTTCACCTTTGTGAGGCCTACATTGAGGTAGAGCCGTTTCTTGACCTCTTCCACTTTTACTATGAGTTACGCTGGATGGAATCCAAAAAGGTGTCCCGGTGTGTTGGTTTCTGACTTCGGGATGGCCTGAAGTCGCGATACATCCCCTTTCAGTGCCCCTCATCTCGCAGCAAATGGCGGGGGAGGTGGTTCTATCTTCAGGTAGAGGATTCGGATCCTGCCTTCGTTGTTCCTGAGGAGCAGCCAGACAAGGTTCCATCTTGGGCCACCAAACCTGCCTTGACCCCGTCCCTCCAATCTTTCATCAATATCGTTGACGACCTCCGAGAACGGGGGTTGTCGGGGTATGAATTGCTGCCGATTTCATTGGTAGGCGGATCCAGCCGCTTCAGGCTCGAGCCCATCCTGCCTTTGATTATTCTGGGCCAGAGGACGCGACCCGGGTTTCTCCTCGGGGTATTTCCTTTTTAGTTAAATTGACTCCCTTATGCGCGTGTTCTTCCCGGCTTATCGGATTCTGTTCTCGATCTACAGGCTTGAATAGCGCAACCGTGGAGCGCCGCGTCAGCCAACTAATGATCAGTGGCCCGACAACGGCGAGCAACGTCCCCGTCCCCCTTTGCGAGAAAGGGGCAGCCGAGCGTGACGCTGCCATCAATGTAAGTGTACTTAGCGGTCCTTTTGCATTTTTCTTCCGGGATCGCATTATGACTTCATGAAACGTAGGCTCTCCCTCTGACTGATATCATCGGGCCACTCGTGGACCATCAGGTGGCGGCATCGCTGAAGGAGAAGGTCGCCAAGGAGGCGTCTGATGCTGCTGCTGCCGCTGCCACGACGAGTGGCGGCGATGTTCTGAAAAAGGGGAGGAAATTCTCCTCTGTAGTCGGACATTGTCGGAAGACACCCACCCCCTCGGTAAGTTCTCCTGTTATTTGATCACGTAGTCGGAAAACTTCCACCTCACATCATATCGATTGTACTCCAGGCCTCGGACGCGTCTCCCCCCCTCCGCGACGGCAGCGGCTTGTGACGCTCAGCGAGAAGTAAGTGAATGAATTTGAGGTTTCGTGATTTCGTCGAACTCTGTCTCAATCGCAGCCTTTCGCAGGGCGGCGCGGGCGAAGGCGGCGCAAGATGGGTCTGGGGGACCTCCAACGCATCTCCTGTCGTGGCCTCGACGGATGTCGTGGTCGTGCCCAGGAGCCGTGAGGCGATGGATGTCTGGGGATCTCATGGCTGGTCGTGGTTCGCCGGCTGCCGTCCTCACCTGGGAGGAGCTCCAGGTTGAGATGGGGCGCCTCCTCGAGGCTGGTGCTCGCGGTGTTAGCCGCGAGATCGTGGAGGCGAGGGCGGCGGCTGCGCCGTCGGCGAACGAGCGCGCCGATCGACTGGCGCGCGACCTGGCAGAGGTTCGCGAGGACCTCCAGAAGATGAGGGAACTGGTGGCCGGCAACGAGCGACAATGGCAGGGGCTCGAGCACCGCATGTCGGAGCTTGAGAACAACTTGTCAGAAATCTGTGGCTCGTTGCGGGTCACCTATACTGGTCTGTACCAGCTCGCCGGGGAGTGCGGTATCAAGTCCACCATCCCGGCGAATCCCGATGAGTTCTCGCTGACGTCTTCTCTTGCGGAGCTGGTGACGGCAATGGAGGAGATCCCCTCCAAGCATGCGGCCAAGATCGGAGAGGAGACGTCTAATGGGATCTACACTGGGGTGTGCCACGTCCTTACGTGTGTGAGGCTGGCGCACCCTGAACTCGATCTGTGGAAGATCTTGGATTAGGGGGCGATTAGCGACGCGCGCAAGGATGTGATGGAGGAGGTCGGCGATCCGGGGGAGTCCGTCCTCCCGCTTTTTGAAGAGTAGGGTCTTAGCTTTCTTGTACTCTTTAGTCATGCTTTGTAAAACTTTTATTGGTCCCAACCGCCCTAGTGTGTGCGGTCATTGCCTTAGCTTTATTTAGCATTTTGATCTTGAGTACTTTGTTGTCCTTTGTTACCATTTCCTTTGCCCTTCCGTCTAGATCGACTTGATTTGTTGTGTTCTCGGGAGAGAAGAGTAGCTTGACTTAGTCGTTTCCATGCTGAGCAGATCTCGAGAGTGCGCTTGCTGACCAGGATCGTCGCATCCAGTATTGGAGGACGAAGTTTGAGGTCGCGGAACTCGAGAGGACTATGCTGGAGGTGAGAAAGGACCAGGCCGTAGAGACACTCCGGGGTCGTGAGGTGTGGTTCAACTCGTATCTGAAGAGTTGCTGCACATCCATGTCGAGAGTCTGTAGAGAGCTCCGAATACCCCGTGGGGATCCCGAGGAATCGGCTGCCGGATACATCTCGTGGCTGAATGGGGCCTGCGCCCAGCTCGAAGGCATCGGTCAACGTATCGACGAGGCCTTGAAGCAGGAGTGTCGTCGCTCAAACCGATATGCGGGGGGGCACGTGTTGGCCTGCATACGAGATCATCGTCCGCAGCTGCACCTCGAGTTCCTCCGCAAAGGGTTTTCTCGTTCCCAGAGAACTCCTACGGAGATAGATGGCCTAGCGAAGTCGATGGCGCCGCTGGCGGAGAAGGTTTTCCAGTCGATGGACTGGCGTTGGCCTTCCTGGTAGTCTCCATATCCTGTGACAAATGTCTTTGGAAAAAGTGTAATATAGTTTTGAATTTTGATGGAATTGTAAGAAATACTTGTGGAATAGAAAAGAAATCTATCTTACTAAGCTTTCTTACTCTGGACGTAGTGTGTATGAGTGTCTTCTCACTTCGCAACTTCGATCAGTCGTTTGAGTTATACACTCTCCCTAGCCCCCAGCCTTGTCATCGGAGAATTCTTCTTGGAAGATAATGCTCTTGGACCTTTGACCTGCCTCGGTTGAACAAGCACTGATCTTAGCCCCCAGCCGTGAAGTTGGAAAGTTTATTTCTGATTACACGGCTTGGTTAATACGCACGGCGAGAACTCTTACACAACCAGATCTTACATGGTCTTTCGTCTCTACAGGATCCGACAAGGCCTTATCGGCTCTAGGTGTCCCCAGCCGAAGTTCCCTTAGGTTCCTCGGAGGCCTTGTCAAGACGGCGTAAAGGGACATGAGGATAGGTTTCAACGTTAGGTGTCATCTGGGTAAGGGATCATCGGAAAGGAACACTTTGATTGTAGTCTGTACCTAAAAAATAGGCTTTATTGAGGCTGTAAGATGTCTTACAAGTATGGATACTATTGAATTATACATAAAATTTATGTAATTGATCAATGTTCCAGGAATTTACCAACTCGCGACCATCGTCGTCTGCGATTTTGAATGCACCTGGCCGCAGAACTTGTGTGATCGTGTACGGTCCTTCCCATTTGGGTGAGAGCTTGTTGTGCTCTGCTTGGCTTTGAACCCGTCGGAGGACGTAGTCGCCGATCGAAAGCGTGCGTGCTCGGATGCGCTTCTCGTGGTAACGGCGAAGGGCTTGTTGGTAGCTGGCTGCTCGAACGGCAACTCGTTCGCGATGTTCCTCAAGTAGATTCACATCGTCGTATCGCTGCTCCTCCTGATCCTCATCGGAATACTTCTGTGCTTGTGTACTTTGATGTCGTAGCTCGGTGGGGAGCATCGCCTCTGAGCCGTACACGAGGAAGAAGGGTGTCTCCTTGTTGGACGTTGTCGGTGTGGTACGCACGGCCCATAGTACTGATGGAAGTTCCTCGACCCACTTCTTGTCGTGTGACATGAGCCTGTCGTAGACGCGAGTCTTGATTCCTTGTAGTATTATGCCATTTTCCCTCTCGACTTGTCCATTGCTCTGAGGGTGAGAAACCGAGGCGAAGCAGATCTTGACTCCCAGCCTGATGCAGCAATCTTGGAAATCGGCACTGATGAACTGGGAGCCGTTGTCTGTTATGATACGGTGGGGCAATCCGAATCTGCAGAATATCCCTTTGATGAATTTGATGGCGTTGTCGGCCTTGATTTCCCCCGTGGGTGTCGCTTCAATCCACTTGGTGAATTTGTCGATCGCCACGAATAGGAACCTGTAGCCGCCCTATCCTTGTGGGAATGGCCCGAGTATATCTAGCCCCCAGCACGAGAACGGCCAAGTGAGAGGGATAGTTTGGAGTGCTTGCGCTGGCAGCTTTGTGTGTTTACTGTGGAATTGACAGGCTTCACACCGCTGAACCATGTCGCAGGCGTCTTTGAGGGCGTTTGGCCAGAAAAACCCTTGTCGGAAAGCTTTTCCGACTAATGTCCGACCGGCGGCATGTGACCCACAGATCCCTTCATGTATGTCGAGGAGGAGATGTCTGCCGTCGTCGGACGAGACGCATTTTAGGAGTACCCCGTTTGGTGCCTTCTTGTATAGATCGTTGCCGATCATACAGTAGACTTTTGCTCTACGGGATATTTTCTTGGCTTCTGCGTCGTCCTTGGGCAACTCTTCGCTGCCTATGAATTTAATGAGTGGGGTACGCCAGTCGTCCGTGGTCTCGATATCGGCAACGGTGCGCTCTGCCTCTGTAGCCCCCGAGCTGATGTCGGGGGCGACCGGGCTATCTTCGCCGCTTGCCTCTTTCATTGATGGCCTGGTCAGGACGTCCAGAAAGGTGCCAGGTTCGAGTGGCTCTCGCCTGGACGCACGTCGTGCTAGATCATCTGGTTCGATGTTGTCTTTGCGGTATACATGTCGGACCTCGATCCCATCGAACCTTTTCTCTAGCTTCTTGACTTTTGCGAGATACTTGGATAACTCGGGGCTAGAGCACTTGTAGTCTTTATGCACCTGGTTCGCGACTAGTTCGGAATCCCCTTTCGCCTGACTACGAGCGCAGCTGCAGCTCTTATCCCCGCGAGTAGTCCTTCGTATTCGGCTGTGTTATTGGTTGCCCTGAAGTTGAGGTGAATTGCATGCTTGAATTGATCTCCCGAAGGTGATGTCAAGATGAATCCTGCCCCCGCTCCCTGGCTGTTGAGTGCGCCGTCGAACGCCATTGTCCACGTTTCATTGTCGATTTGGTTGTCTGACCTATTATCGGGCATGGTCCAATCGGCTACGAAATCGGCGAGTACCTGGGACTTGATGGCTGTTCGTGGCACGAAGTGGATATCAAATTGGCTTAGCTCGACTACCCATTTGGCAATGCGGCCGACAGCGTCTTTATTTCTCACGACTTCACCGAGAGGGAAGGAGGAGACAACTGTGACCCTGTGGGCTTGGAAGTAGTGGCATAGCTTTCTTGATGTCATGATTACTGCGTAGAGCAGTTTTTGGATCTGTGGATATCTTGTCTTTGCGTCATGGAGAGCTTCGCTGACATAGTAGACTGGTCGTTGCACCTTCTCTCCCTCGACAACAATGACAGTGCTAACGAAATATGGCGTGGCGACAATATAGAGAAATAATTCTTCATTAGGTTAGGGGGCAACAAGTACATGTGGATTTGATAGGTAGCGCTTGAATGCAATGAATGCCTCTTCGACCTCCTGTGTCCATACAAATTTATCTTGTTTTTTCAGCAGAGCGAAGAAAGGTTGTCCTCACTCTCCCATCCTAGCGACGAACCTGCTTAGTGCTGCCATGCATCCGGTTAGCTTCTGTACTTCCTTGAGTCTTGTAGGCGACTACATGTTCTCGATTGCCTTGATCTTCTCGGGATTTGCTTCTATTCCTCTACCGGAGATGAGGAAGCCGAGTAGCTTGCCCGATGGTACTCCGAACGTGCACTTCTCTGGATTCAGCATAAGGCGATATCGTCGGAGGTTGTCGAACGTTTCCCGCAGATCGTCAATCAATGAGTCGCTTGTCTTGGTCTTGACATCAATGTCATCGACGTAAGCCTCGACATTGTTTCCGAGCTGGTCGCTAAGTGCACCTTGGACCGTGCGCTGAAAAGTGTTTCCTGCGGTTATTAGTCCGAATGGCATCTTAATGTAGCAGAATACCCTGAACGGCGTGATGAATGCTGTCTTATCCTCGTCCTCTTTTGCCATGCTTATTTGGTGGTAACCGGAGTAAGCGTAGAGGAAGCTCAACAACTCGCAACCGGCTGTTGAGTCCACCAGTTGGTCTATTCGAGGAAGAAGAAAGTGATCCTTGGGAAACGCCTTGTTGAGGTGGTGAAATCGACACACATTCTCCACTTACCGTTGGCCTTCCGTACCATGACTGGGTTGGCTAGCCACTCTGGATGGAGTACCTCTCTGATGAAACCGGCTTTGAGAAGCTTGTCGAGCTCTTCTCGTATGGCTTGTTTTCGATCTGGTGCAAATCTCCGCAGTTTTTGCTTTATTGGCTTGGCATCGAGTCGCACCATGAGTTTGTGCTCAATCACCTCCCTAGGTACCCCCGGCATGTCGGACGGCTGCCAAGCGAACACGTCAGCATTGTCGCGGAGGAAGGTGATGAGCGCGAGTTCCTATTTCTCGCCTAGTGATGCCCCGATCTTGACGGTCTTGTCGGGGTTGGCACTGGAGAGTGGAACGATCTTAATTGCGCCGTCCGGCTTCGGCGTCTTGTCTGTTTTGCTCACTTTCTTGGGTGGCTCAGCTGTGGCGGGTAGGCTGGGCGTGTGCTCGTCCATGTCGAGGCTCCATTTGTCGCATTGTACTGCCTAGTGTTCTCTTGAATAGTGATTGTTCCCTTCGGTCCTGGCATCTTGAGCACTTGATACGCGTAGTGAGATGCGGCCATGAACTTTGCGAGTGAAGTTCTCCCAATGATGGCATTGTATGCTGTATCAAATTCAGCGACATCAAAGGTGATCTGTTCCGTTCGGAAGTAGTTTGCTTGGCCGAAAGTCACAGGCAACGTAATTTTGCCCAATGGTTTGGACGATGACTGAGGAGTAATTCCATGGAAGGGTTGATCGGTGGGTGTCAACTCATTTCGTGGAATCCCCATGGCGTCCAAGGCGCTGGCGAAGAGAAGGTTGATTGAGCTGCCGCCGTCGATCAGGACTCGTGCGACCGTGATATTACGAATAGTGGGTTCGACTACGATCGGATATTGCCCTGGGATGACAGCAATCTTGGGATGGTCCTTTTCTGAGAATTCTATCTTCTGCTCGGACCACTTCATCTTGGGCGCAGCCCCCTGCCACGTCGAACAGACTTCACGTTCCACTTTCTTGTATTCTCGCTTTGAGGAGTATGCCGTGGAACCTCCGAAGATGTGTGAGACATGGAGATCGGAATCTGGATATGCCGAGTCCGATTCCTGAGTAGGCGCCTCAGCATCCTTCTCAACCACGCGTACTCGCTTGCCTTTTTCCGATGCCATGTGTTTTGCGAGCGACTTTTTGAAGACGAGGCAATCTTCTAGAGAGTGTCTGTCCGACTTGTGTATAGGGCACCATGCTTTCTTCGTGTCGCTACCTTGTGGGTCTGGGCGCTTGGGAGGGTCCGCGTATTCTGTTGCGAGAACTTCCGATTGAGCTTTCCTTTTCCCACTCTGGCGATTTTTCTTCTTGCTTGACTCAGGTGCGTCCTTAGCTGGTTTCTTCTCTCCTCCGGTCTTCGGTTTGTCGTTCTTGCGTCTCAGTGCGTCATCCGCATGAGCGCATCGATCGACAATTTTGAATAATCTTCGAGTAGCCGTGACGCGCCTCGTTGCCAACTCTTGAGTAGTATAGCGATCTCTGACACTGGATTTGAAAGCGCGAATTACAGAAGTGTCGGTGATCTCGGGGATTGTGTTTCTGCACTCGTTAAAGCACCGAACATAATCCCTCAAGGATTCACCTAGGTTCTGTGTCAACGCATGTAGGTCGTCTTCGATCGCGTGGCGCTTGTAAGTTCCTTGGAAGTTAGCTACGAACTGCTGCCACAAGTCTGCCCACGAAGAGATCGAGTAGGGGGGAGATGCATCAGCCATGAACGTGCAGAACCTTCCAATGCGGTTGGCAAGTAATTCACCAACGTGTTGTCGTCCGCTCCGGCAACGTAGAGTACCGTGGAGTAAACCTGAAGGAACTCTTCTGGGTCGGTGCTCCCATCATATTTCTCTATTGCTCCAGGTCGGAATCTTTCAGGCCATCGGACATCCCGAAGTGAACGATCGAAAGCTCTACACCCAGCGCTGGGGGCGGTGGGTTGTCGGCGATCATACGCCCTTCGTGGATGTCTATCTGATGATGAAGATGAGGAAGATGATGACGATGACGATGGGTCGCTCAGTTCCGGCGTGCGGTTACGAGGACATCGGCCGGGTTCTCGAGAACCTTGTTGTCGTCGCCCGTTGTTGTCTCGGCGTCGATCTCCATCATCATCGTCATTATGGCGACGTCCTCGACCAGTATCGCCCAGCACCCGCCGTTCGCGATCGTCATGATCGCGGCGGTTGTGGCGGTTATCATGGCCTCGGTCTTCGCTTGAACGGCCTCCTCGATGTTCGTTATCGTGACGTCGTGAAGAGATGTGATGTTGAGAACGGTTCTCGTTATCACTTGTGCGTCGCGCCTCTCGGCGGCCATTCAGGTGATCGCGGAGATCGCCGGTGCCGCGAGGTGAAGGGGTGGCTCGATGAGGCAATTCCCGGTGTTCAGGATCTTCAACATTAGCATCGGCAGTTGGTGGCTATTCCGGGTGCGCTGCAGCAGTGGCTTCTGCGAACGCGTTGCTGAGGTTGGTCACTGATTCTCGTAGTTGTTCTGTCCATCGTGCGAGATCGTCATTCAGAATGGGATCGTAGGGGGTTTCCCTCAGTATTGCGTTGACGGCTCTGATGTGCTGGGCCGGTGTAGTCGCTTGATTTTCCGCTTCCGCATTGGTGCGCGCTGACGTGTCGACATCGTCGATAGCCAATACCTCACGCGGCGTACTCGTTGTCGATGATCCATAGTCTTCGAGCAGGTGCAAGACTGATGGTTCGTGGGGATCTATGTCGATTACCCCAACGAATCGATCTGAAATCGGCGTCGCTCCTTGTTCCTTGTGTTCATCCCTGATGGGGATGCGTGACTGCTGGACCTTAGGAAGTGGCGTCTTCATGGCGCTGAGAAAGACCTTGCAGCTCGAGAGGTCGTGATTCTTTGTCTTGTGAATTGGACAATAGACATCACGAGTTGGAGAGGTACGCTGAATTCTACGCTCTTTGCACGCACGAATTTCAGCATGGACGTTGAGAAAGACCCAGCAGGCTTGCAGGGTGTGTTTCCTGGTTTTGTGGATAGGACACCAGGACCTTGTCACCTCGGAAGTAATCCTCGTCGGCTCATGATTCCTGTCGGAAAGACAAGGCTTGGCCGCACTAGGATCCTTCTCGGGCTCGGATGTTGTCGACGTTCCGATCTCCGCTTCGGCGGGAGGATCCTTCGACATGGAGTCGCCCTGGGTTGTAGCCACTGCGTTTTCGTTTCCGGCCATTGGCGGACCAGCTGAGATCGGCACTGTGGTGTAAACTGGAAAGACGATTTCGCCGACTTGAGTCCACACCAGTGTTGTTGAAGTAGGAACTCCTTGGTTGAGGTTGGTGTTGACGCTGTTGTCGACGAAGCTGGATGTCATAGTAGTAGAACCTTGAGCACCAAGTCCACCTACTGGCGCGCCACTGTCAACGGGGGATACCCGTAGACCGGATATAGAGGGTATTGGGGTACGCTGGTACGAGGATCTACGTAGTACGACATCAAGCAAACAGGAAACAGAGATTATACTGGTTCAGGCCCCTTGGTAGGTAATAGCCCTAATCCAGTTGATATGGGATTATATGATGGAAACCACAGATTACAAAGGGAATAGTGGAACTTGACGATACCGACAAGATCGTAGTCGAATTGATCCGACTAGATCTCCCGGCGACTTGGCTCCGATAAGCTCCGGCTTCGTAGGCTGTGGTGGAGTTGGCTCTGAGATTCGATGCCTTAGGTCCTCCCGGGGGGTCCCTTTTATATCGCAGGTCACCTGTCTCCCAGTTGGACTCGGAGAGACTGGACCGAACACGACACAATGACGACCCAGTTCTGATCGAGTAGGACTCCTTCCATATGTGAAATCCATGATGAATTTCCTTAACGTATGCCGAAAACGTCCGTATACGCGTGAACATACCATATCGATACGTGACGTATATCGAAGGGTAGAGGGTATACCTTACCCGTAACCCTGACACAGCCCACTGCCTAATTTGCTCTTTATCCCCACAAATTTTCAAGAGTTGGACATTGGCAGTCACATAATTAGTTCCAGAGAACACTTCTGTGATATCATTGAACAACTTGAGCCTATTAACTACCTTTACAGCAAAAGCCCATTCATCTTTACTAGGGGCACAATCAAAGAGCTTCTCAACACGTTTTGCACGATCAAAAGCATGTGCATAAGGTAAAGCAATGCTAAGCATCTTGTAGGTGGAATTCCACCTAGTTTTGCAATCAAGGCCTAACTTGTGATCCATTTTAACTTTAACATGCTTAGCAATTTCATCAAATTTCTCTACTCTCTTAGGCGTGGCTGTCCAAAAAGCAACACTTTCACGGATTTTTGCAATTGAATATTTTATCACCTCTAAACCATCCTTCACAATTAAGTTAAGAATATGGGCAGCACAACGCATATGTGTTGATGTGAAAAACACGAGGCCTGAGAGATCTGCTTAACTCCAGTGCAGGTCCAAAAATCTTGCCTTTAGGTTCGTGAGCGTGCCAGTTGATTTGATCCTGCAATCAACAAGAAATAAAGACAGGAAAATAGCGGTTAAATCCATAAACGATAGCCGATCGGCCAGCCGCCGATGACGTATCATTTGTCTTTGAGCCGATGTCATATTTGAATCGATCGGCAATCATGAATAAGTAAGAAAGAACTAAATCTACTCGATCGGCTGTAGATATTAACTATATATAATCCTTATGTTGATATATACTTAAATCAAGTGATCGGGATAGATCGATCACCATGCCGAGACAGTATAAATCACTTAGATCGAAATATATAATAACAATGAGATTATAGATGTTCATAGCATAGCCGATCAGATAGATTTAGCATGTATCGGCTAATACTCTGATACCACTCTATATTAAGATATTAAAGCAAGTACTATCAAACAGAAGCCTAATATACCTAAATGCAACAAGATCTTAACATAAAGGGCGGATTTAACATGTCAATCAAGCATATAAGACATAGAGTAGTTAAATCAAGTAAGATCGGCTGAAACCCCGACACTACCCTAATCGGCAACCAAAAGCAGGCTAGAGATTGAGATTTTAATAACGACTTATAAGGTCAAACTCAACTGATGCAGCTATAAGTATGAAAAGAAGGACAATATCTAGACAATCAAGCTGTTGGCTGTTTCATAGAGTGGTAGATACCCTGTATAATCTAAGTCAACATAGATATTTAACCTGATCGGTTGCCTTCCAATAATAGATGTTAGCCGATTGAAGGTTAGATAACGATATTGTTGAAGATTATACATAATATATGATAACTCGACGAATTACATAAACAAGATTAGAGTATCATAAAGATGGAAGCACTAATCCCGATAACGCAAGCCACCATAACAAGTTTTACATCTAGTTGAAGATCGAAACTGATGCAGCTCAACCCGAAAGCAAAAACTTGTTGAAACCAAACGAAAGTAAAGGGTGGCGATGCGCCGAGATTGTATTGAACGTGTGTTGTTGTATTACATGGGGCTCGGGGTCTATTTATACCCGAGATTACAAAATATGTCCATGTCGGACACGACTCTCATCTCTAACAAACTCTAAGATACCATAAGTCTTTGCGGCAGACTTTTGCCCAAACTTATCTCTAAGGAAATTACATGAAATACCCTAATTAATAGATACAATTGCCTTTTCAGGACTCAATCCATGCATGGCAATCCTCATGAAGCACATTAACTCAACCCGACAACGTGTACCGAATCACATTGTCGGAATCGGCTTAATCGGCAACCTTGTCCGACTCGAACTCTGCCGATCCTGATCGTAGCCGATTCGGACTTTAGTCGATTCTTGCTCCGCTTCTGGAACGATCTCCATCTTGGATTCCGCTTCGATTTTATCTTCATCTCCGATACCTAAATTACCAAATTTGGTCGTTAACAATATGCAACAATTTTCCCTCCAACATCAACTTAGACTTGCCAATCTTCTTCCCAAGTTCAGTGATTACCTTGTCATTCGTGGTACAATTATCAAGAGTCAAGGTTGAGATCTTCTCATCAAGATTCCATTCCACCAATGCTTCATAAAGTTGTTCACATATAACTTCAGTTGTGTGTGGAGCAGGCACATATATGAACCTATACAATCAAAGTTAAACCTAGATTAAATTCAGATCAATGTGAAAATGAAATCTAATGTCATGCTGAATTAAATATGTAGCAGTAGGAAATGAAATTAATTGTTCATCAAGTACCTCATGATAATGCTTCTAAGTGTCCAAGAATCATCAATGAAATGGGTTGTGACAGCCATGTACCCTCTTTTTTGGTTATCAGATGTCCACAAGTCTGTAGTAATAGCCACTCTTGACTTAGTTCCAGCCATGTAGGCTAGGGCTTTCTTATTTTCTTCCATGTAATAGTCCATAATGTCCTTCCTAAAAATGCATAAATGTTAATTTTTTCTTCTTAATTGCAGATATTTTTAATAGACAGCTGAAACTAATAGATATCATTATTACCTAATAGTGTTTCGAGTCACCATCTTAAATAATGGCTGAAGTGCAGTCACAAACCTTTGAAATCCAATATGATCAACAATAGATAAAGGATACTCATGTAGTATAATCATGGCAGCAAGCTCTCTCCTAGCTATTTGTGGATCAAATGTGTACTTCTCCACAGATATTTTTCCTCCCTCCTGGGAATTGAACCTTAAAGAAGACTGTGCAAGTGTCTTGTTTTGTCCCGCCATCTTGATCTTTTTCAATGTGCAGATTTTCAAATGGTCATGGAGATGTCTTGTTCCATTACTGCTTTTCCCTCCAAGCCGCTTGTGGCAATGAAGGCATTGAGCCTTGACTTTACCACAGATTTTTACTTTCTTGAAATCCTTCCAAACGATAGAAGTAAGCTTCCTCTTGGTGCCAAAGTCCACATCCTCCTCCTCAGCCTCATCTTCATCATCATCACCTTGTATTGGCTGAGAATCATTAACACTCTCATCGTGAGGTGAAAGTGATTGCGAGTCTTGCTGGCTTCTATTCGCACTACCCGCAGTTGACTTCAATGTGTATCTGAGAAGAGAGAAATAAATTCAGTTCAAAATTTATTCAATGGCCTAGTAACATACTGAAATCCCTTTACAAAGCTGTGAAAGCAAATTTAAAGTTCAGACCATGTTGACGCATACCTGCATAGCACTATAAATCACCAAACAATAATGCATGTACATAAGTATAAATATAGAAAATATATAACAGTAACGTGCAAAGAAATATCACTTCAATTTGCAAAGAAAATATATGACAGTAACATCAACAAATCCATCATTTAGTACCTAAGAGCTGAAACATTCAGTACCTAAGTGCAATGCAATCTCATAAGTCATAAACTCCAACTTACATATTCCAAATTGTTAAATAAAAGAGCTGAAACATATAAGAGGGGTAGCGTGCTTGAAATCGAACCCCATGGATTTTAATAGACGAAGGCCGCGGCAAAAGATGACGTGTTTAGAGTAGTCGGAGCAGAAGGAGCTCCAGCAGCTGCAAGACGGCTTTTCGGCTTGGACGTGGTCCTTTTCAAAGGAGGAGGCCTGCGAAGGGCATTTGCATTGGACTTGCGAGAGGAGCCAGCACCCAACCCGACGACCGCAGGGGCTGCACCCAATGCGACGACCGCAGGGGCAGCACCTAGCACGGCGGCGGATACGGCAGTATGCCCAACATTGGGTGTGGCTGCAGCAGCGGCTACTGCTTTACTTGTATCACGTGGTAGCAGGTCCAAATCCATGGCAGCGTCCCTTTGCGTGGA